>NC_091978.1:283347679-283663872 GCF_044704955.1 Pristiophorus japonicus
AAAGAGGCAGGTAGAAGTCCGTGGATTCTCCATGGATTGCACTCCGATGTTCAGGTGGCATAGCCTTCCAGTGTGTAGATTTGTGCCTGAAGTGTGCCGACCAAAAAAAAAAATCTACCCTTATTTTACCTGTTTTCTTCTTCCTCTTGATTTCTGCCATCTATTTTGGATGTGCATCCAAATACAAAAATTAGCCTTTGGCCGAAAAGCGGCTCAAAGGCATTTTTTTCAATTAATTGGAAATCCAAAGTATAGAGCTTGACTTAATCATTTCTATGATGCAGTAGTTCAATCCTTGTAATGTCCTGAAAGTACGAGTGTTAGATGAGTGAATTCATCAGCACCTATGGAGCTGGTTCATGGCCAGATGAGTGAAGTTGCCGATAGCATGCAATGGGTTTATGCATTTATGAGTTATTGAAGAATATCTTCCACTATGTGTCTGGTGTCTGTAACAGTGGTTTAACTAGAGTCCTACCATTGCTATTTATATAGTTTGATATGAATGGCACTCAAAACTGACCATCATGACCAAATTACTACTGCAGCATTCACTGGTTATGCACTCCAGTTTATTCAAAGTGTAAATATCTTAAACAACTGGTGGGAGTTCTGAATTTTCTGTACAAACCTTTTAAACATTGAATAAAGATTTTCAATTTTATGTGGCAATGGCATATTTTCTTTCATGATATTTTGTCTGCTTTTTTGAATAATTTTCAAATTTTGTGTTCTCAATATTGTCTTAATGTAGGGAGGGGCAAAGGGAATTAGTGAGCGCTGCACACTTGCCTTGTTTAAGCATGTTGGGTTATATCCAACAATTATTTGTATTTAGCTTCTGATACCTCTTCTGGATAATAAGCAGCCTTGTGGATTTAACTCTTTGGTTTAGCTCTATCTGCCAATAAAAATTTACACAATGATTGCAGTTCATGAAATGCACACTACTTTGATCTATGACCTTTTGTGGTGCTAATCGGGTTCCTGATATCATTATACCACACTCATTAATCATATTTCCTGGAGCCCGTCACACAGCCAGACAGCCCAAGCCAGTGTTTATAGCCCCAACTTGGCAGGCTCCTGCCGCATAGATTATTACGGTGTGATACTTTGGCTTCAAATGACCAGAGCTACATCAAGCTGTGTCTACAATTAAAGTCAGATGGTCTTCAGGTTGAGCAGGGATATTGTGTTGCAGCTGTCTGTCTTCTGTATGAAACCATAGCTGAGAGCAGATGATATATAGGAGGATGTATAATTATAGATTGTACACCATCGGGTCAGAGCTGCAGCGCACAACATTAATTAACTACATGCTGTGTGAAATTCATGTTGATAGTATGTGTTAGAATGACAGTCATGTTATTTTATTAAAGCCTGTAAATTCTTTTTAAATGCTGCATACCTAGACTGATGCAAACCATTGATTTTGGTATATTTAGTCTACGTGTGGAGGTGAAATGCAATGAAGAGATTTTATAGATGTTTGCTATTGCATAGCGTGCTGTTGCTTGCTAATATTAATGGTTTTAATTTCTGTTGTCGGTAAATTATTTCTTCCAGTCAATTTGCCTTGGGAGTACACCACTCGGCTATTAATAAAATATACACACCTCCATCTTCACTTTTTAATGAGATGAACCTGGGCTGCAAATTTCTTTGATGAATTATTTTAATCTAAATTGATTAACCTTTTTAATCTATGGTTTCTTCAGAGTCAGCTAAGAGTTAACAATGAACTACCAATGTGGAAACCTAAACCTTTTCAGTTCTTTGGGTCTCTTCCTCTCTCCTAGTTGTATATGGAACATGCATGTCTTGATGTTACCCAAGTTAATTGAGGTTATGATTGCATAACTTATGTCATCAAATATTTACTAAAGCCTAAGAGCAAAGCAGTAACAAAAACTCAAGACAGTTCTATTTACTAAACTGTATTAGAATTCACAATGGGGCCCCTTCAGTTTCAAATTCTGGACATTTCTGATGAACAGTGCATCAATCATGATAGATTCTGTGTTTTATAGTACCACATCAAACATTATTTCAGTCAAACTTCACGATCTTCTATTCCTGTAAAGTAGCATTAATGTAAATTAATTCTGCACATACTCAGATGTGTTTTGCCAGTGGTTTAGCTTGGTGAGCAAATGTGGAATAAGGGGTTTCCCCCCTGCAATTCCCTACGTGGAAAGCAACATTCAATCTCAGGCTAGGCCATCTGCAGACATTGGGAAGCCAAATGCAAGATTCGTTAAATTAAATCTATTTACTTCAGTGCTGCTTTTGAGCACCTCCGAACAATTTGTTCAACAGTGAAGCTAGCAGGGGAATATCTTTGTTAATGGTAAGGCTGCAATTAGTATTTGTAAAATTGCTTTCTCAGATGAATATGGATGAAAAACTGTTTGCTATTGCTGAATAGATTTAAAACTGTGGAACTAGATTTGTTGCTCATGGTAAGTTGGATGATGTGCTATTTTATAAGGATAGCAATGTCTGTCTTGTAATTCATAATATTTTACTTTGTTGCAAAGGTGGATCTGTATCCCTTTAAGGCCACAAAGTCTAATTACTAAGTAAGCACAGGCCCGTGCAAAGGAGAGTTTAATTGCTGCTTGATCAGAGGATTTTGCCGATTGGGAAGTGCTTGTTTCAAGCTGTATTTGATTTCTTTTTTAAAACAGGCTGTTTAGCATCTGTAACAAAGTGAAACTGTGACAGATGCACGCTAGAGAACTAGGAGGGGCCTTCTTAATATTATAATATACTGGAAATGTGTTACCTGGGGGATGTTGAGGTAATATTAAGCACTTGAGGTGCAGAAGAATTCTGGAGTGTGGCAGACTGGTCTCATGGTGTGACTACAGGTTGTGATAGTGGTAGGAGGGTGGATTTGGGGTTGTCAGCATGGAGATTGTGGTGGTAGACTTCAGGAGCATTGGGAGACAGAGTTGCTGGCTGGAAGTGGAGGAAATGGGGGTTTTCTTGGAACTGCTTGTAGAGGGGGGGGGGGGTGGTGAAGACATCAGTACTAGCCAAAGGGCGAAAGGGCAGGGATGAGGAAAACGAATGGGTGCTTGGAGTAGGTGCAGCAAGAAAAGGTAGGAGGGGATAGGGGGAGGAAGGTACAAGTGCTCAAGGTGGCTGAGGGTGGAAATGTGGAGGCAGAGTTGAAGAAGAATTAATTCTCTTTCTTCCCTGGGAGTGTGGGAAAAAAGATTTCCCCAGCAGTAACCTACTTTTCAGTATTCATTTTAAATAATGGAGGTTTCTCTAGCACTAAGCTAGAAATGGCGTAGCAGAAAAGTGTTACAGGAAGTAAATGTGTGAGTGGAAGAAGGACTGAGTGTAACGTAGCCAAGTTTGCTGACGATACAAAGATGGGAGAAAAAGCAATGTGTGAGGAGGACACACAAAATCTGCAAAAGGACATAGACAGGCTAAGGGAGTGGGCAAAAATTTGGCAGATGGAGTATAATGTTGGAAAGTGTGAGATCATGCACTTTGGCAGGAAAAAAATCAAAGAGCAAGTTATTATTTAAATGGAGAAAAATTGCAAAGTGCTGCAGTACAGCGGGACCTGGGGGCATTTGTGCATGAAACGCGAAAGGATAGTATGCAGGTACAGCAAGTGATCAGGAAGGCCAATGGAATTTTGGCTTTTATTGCAAAGGGGATGGAGTATAAAAGCAGGGAAGTCTTGCTACAGCTATATAGGGTATTAGTGAGGCCACACCTGGAATACTGCGTGCAGTTTTGGTTTCCATATTTACGAAAGGATATACTTGCTTTGGAGGCAGTTCAGAGAAGGTTCACTAGGTTGATTCCGGAGATGAGGGGATTGACTTCTAGAGGTTGGACCTCTACTCATTGGAATTCAGAAGAATGAGAGGTGATCTTATCGAAACATATAAGATTATGAGGGGGCTTGACAAGGTGGATGCAGAGAGGATGTTTCCACTGAGGGAGGAGGCTAGAACGAGAGGGCATGATCTTAGAATAAGGGGTTTCCCATTTAAAAATGAGGAGGAGAAATTTCTTCTCTCAGAGGATTGCAAATCTGTGGAATTCGCTGCCTCAGAGAGCTGTGGAAGCTGGGACATTGAATAAATTTAAGACAGAAATAGACAGTTTCTTAACTGATAAGGGGATAAGGGGTTATGGGGAGCAGGCAAGGAAGTGAAGCTGAGTCCATGATCAGATCAGCCATGACCTTATTGAATGGCGGAGCAGGCTCGAGGGGCCTTATGGCCTACTCCTGTTCCTATTTCTTATATTCTTATGTTCTTATATGCCACACTGCACCTAATTGATTCAAATTCCATATTCATAAATCAGTAGCAAATTAAAACTGAATATCTCGGCAAGTACCAATTGAACATGGAAATACCAGGCAGATAAATTTCCCATGGCAAAAGAAAATCCTGAATGATCAGTTTATTAAACTTACCTATAAATATTTTTTTCTGTATTTAATAGGCCTCCACAAGGTTTCTATCAGAGAGGACTCTCTGTGTTTTGGAAACTTGATTCTTGAATTTGAGATTTCTCAGAGTGATCACTCTCAGCTGAAGAAGCTCAGTGTTAGCAGGTTTCACCTCTACGTGTGCATTTATGCTTATAACTCCTAGAATTATTTCTTAAGATTGACAGGAAGACTAGACATATGCAGAGCATGCTGGAACTTGCTGTTTGTATGCCACATCCCTATTCCGCTAGTGTTTGTTGATGGAAAAGAACAAATAATTAAAAAGCAAATTACAGAAGAATTAAAGGTCATTTCAATATTTTTTGTAAAATCGTCAAAACCACATAAAGCATGAATTTTGGATTTTTTTTCTGAGGTAACTTTCACAGGGCCTCCATGGAAATGATTATATCCAAGTGTTTATTTAGCAAATGTTTTGTGTGACGAGAATAATTTTGTACTTTGGAATTTTGGTGATGGTCAATTTTGTTATATATTCTAAATGATTAGAGTAGCTGCATTTATTTTATTTGTTTCTAAGAAAGCACTCCAACAGCAGCCAAAAAAAGCGCAACTTTTTGAAGTGTGTACATGTTTGGAGAGAACTTCTGAATAGCAGTGGTGAATTTAAGCATGCTTTATTTAAGCATAAAGGGTCCAAGTTTTGGGCCGCGCCTAAAACGGCATAGCCCGGACCTGGACGCCCGTTTTTCGCGCCACAAAGTGCGCCTACAAAAAACTTACCTATTCTCCGGCTCCCTGCAGGCCCTCTGGAGCTGGGCGCGGCGCAGCACGAGCTGTAGGGGGCGGAGCCAGGTCCCTGCGCTGAAAACAATGCTCCAGGCGCCCAAAACTGTGGGAGGGGCCCGAAGCACGCAGCCCCTAGCCCTGGCCGAATGGCATCACTGGGGCTGCCCCCCACCCCGGCAACCAGACCTCCGCTCACGCCCCCCCTGACCCGACCTCCGCTCCCCCCCCGCGACTCTTTCCCCCCTCCCTGCTCCCCCCCCCCCCCCCCCCCCGGACCTCAGCGCACCCCCCCCGGACCTCCGCGACCCCCCCCCCCCCCGAGACCCGACGCCACCTACCTGTAAATCCAGCCCGAAGTTTTGGGCCCAGCCGTTCAGCCTCCTTCTCTTCCTTCCTTCCCTCCCTCCATCCTCTCTCCCTTCTCCCCCCCCCCTCCATCCCTACCCCCCTCCATCGCTCCCTCCCTCCATCCTCTCTTCCTTCTCCCCCCGCCTCCACCTCCCCTCCACATCCCCCCCCATGCCCCCTCCACCCACCTCTTCCCCCACCCACCACCCCCCCTCCTCCTCCCCCCTCCTCCTCCCCCCTCCTCCTCCCCCCTCCTCCTCCCCCCTCCTCCTCCACCCCACCTCCTCCCCCCTCCTCCTCCACCCCACCCCTTCTCCCCCCCCCCATGCCCCCTCCACCTCCTCCCCACCCCCTTCCACCTCC
Organism: Pristiophorus japonicus; assembly: GCF_044704955.1. NCBI lineage: Eukaryota > Metazoa > Chordata > Chondrichthyes > Pristiophoridae > Pristiophorus > Pristiophorus japonicus. The sequence continues at coordinate 283,353,618 of NC_091978.1, forward strand.
CCCTCCACCCCACCCCTTCTCCCACTCCCCCTCACCCCTTCTCCCACTCCCCCTCACCCCTTCTCCCCCTCCCCCTCACCCCTTCTCCCACTCCCCCTCACCCCTTCTCCCCCTCCCCCTCACCCCTTCTCCCCCTCACCCCTTCTCCCCCTCACCCTCACCCCTTCTCCCCCTCACCCTCACCCCTTCTCCCCCTCCCCCTCATCCCTTCTCCCCCTCCCCCTCCCCCCTTCTCCCCCTCCCCCTCCTCCCCTCCACCTCCACCTCCCCCCCACCCCCCTCCTCCTCCCCCCCCACCCCCCTCCTCCTCCCCCTCCCCCTCCACCCCACCCCTTCTCCCCCTCCACCCCACCCCTTCTCCCCCTCCACCCCACCCCTTCTCCCCCTCCCCCTCCCACCCACCTTCTCCCCCTCAGAAACACAGACACTGACAGACAGAGAGTGAGAGACACACACAGACAGACAGAGAGATAGAGACACTGACAGAGACACACTGTGGGGGCCGTCCCAGCACGCTGTTGGAGGACTCCTGGTGCTGCAGTCGGTAAGTAGAAAATGTTTTATTTATTGATTTTTTTTTTATTTTTTTTTTTATTAATTTTTTTTGATTGATTTGTTGGTTGATTTATTGATGTATTTATCTTTATTATTGATGATGGCTCTTTATTTGTAAAACTGAAGTGTTTAATGTTTGTTAACTTCCCTTTAAACCCTAGCCCCCCACCCCCCTTTCCCTACACCTAATTTGTAACCTACGCCTGATTTTCTAAAGAGTAGACAAGGTTTTTTCGAACGTACAAAAATCTTCACTTACTCCATTCCAAGTTAGTTTGGAGTAAGTTTTCACTGCCTAAACTTTGAAAACAGGTGTAAGTGGCCGGACAGGTCCCCTTTTGAAAAAAAAATTATGTTCCAAAGTGAACCTGTTCTAACTGACTAGAACTGGAGCAAACTAAATGCCGAGAATTCAAATTTCTAAGATACTCCATTCTAAACCAGTTGCTCCAAAAAATCAGGAGCAACTCAGGCCGAAACTTGGCCCCAAAGTTTCAACAACACTGCCAGAGATATTTAGTAAGGAAGACAAAATACACATTATTTTAATTTTACTTCAGTTTTGTATTTTTTGGTCATACTAAAATCATACTCTAAAGTTGTGGGATAGCTTGCTTTAATTTTGTAGGGGAGGACTGTTTTTGAAAGGATTTATTTTTTACCCAAACTATAATTAATACCTTATTCTCTGAAAGAAACCCAAGTTGAACTGTAAGGCAAAATGTTAATTTTTAAAACTGTTTTTCAAAAAATAGTTGGTTTAAGTAGAACGAATCAAAGCAGATCAGATAAATGTAACATTTTGTACATCTTATACTGGTCAATCTCCTGTGGCACTGCACAGGGAGAATTGAAGTGCAATATTCAGGAGAACAGAGGTAGAGGGCGGGGAATAATTGGACCAAGATGTTGGAGGGAGGAGGAAATGGATGGGGGTTGAAGGGGAAAAGGGAGAGGAGCTGATTGGAGTGTGCAGAAATAGAGGACAGGTGTGTTGGGGTCAACAAGGGTTGCAGGGCCCTCCGAAACTCTATGCAGGGAGTGGTGCCGAAGACATCAAAGGCTCTTGACTTTCAGCTTTGGGGTTCTGATCAGGGCGGTGAGGAGCGGCAACGGGCGGGATTCAAAGCCATGAAATGTGGCTCAAAGAAAAATTCAAAGAAGAACCGCTCGGCAGGAAATTGATGGGAAGAGGAGAGCAGGGTTCGTAATCTTGCCAAGGCCTGAGTGACAACAAAAAGATGAGGAGGAGAGTAGGAGCTGCAATTCCGATCATGTCCAAGAGCTGAGAGCATAGAAGAAAACATTGATGGTGACAAATTGGTTAAGTACAACCTAAACAATGGCAGGTTGCAGAGGCACTGCTAGCAGCGGTACAAAGAAGGGGAAGGAAGTACATCGAGGGCTTGTTAGGGAGGGGAAGAAATTATGTCTCATAAATCCCATTGGGCTCCTTAGTGTTGGATCTGGAGAAGCTTAAACAATTCTGGTGAGTATGCATTTATTAGCAGTCCTCTTCAGAAATTCGGGGTGAGGTGGTGTGTGCAATTATTTCATTGGGTTTACTGGGCTGGAAGTTGTGAGGGAGGTAAGGACTATTAATTAAAATATATTTTTTAGATTAATTACTTCACTGGAAATGTTTTAAGTTCAAACTATCACTTGTGAGGCATTCACTTGGAATCAAGGCACTGCTGCAAGTCACCTAACAGGCAGGATGTGGAAAGGCATGAAGACTCAGAACGGCCAGATTACAACAAGAGCTGTGCTTTCACCTAACGTTATATGACATTTTTAACATCGACATGCCATGTCAGTGTCACCTATAGGTATAACAGGTACTGCAGATAAATGTTAACATATTTAAAATGGATCGTTGCATTGACAGAGCCTGACAGGAGTTTTCAATGCATTTTGAAATGGAATGTTGCAGCCCACTCAGCAATTTTAATATAATAGATGTATATATGTCTTTTTGCTGATTTTATATTTGTAGAACTTGACTGGCCTAGATGAAACTGCTTCTATAGTGGAATAAAATTATTTGTCTAGGCACACTTGGCTGACTCCTGTTCCTAACTGTATGTGATAGAGGGATGTTCCTTCAACAAATGTAAATTCCCACTCAGTGAGCAACACCGTGGTAGATATATTAGTTTCTTTTGGTCAGGCACTGATCTTGTATCTAGTAACATGACAGAATACATATTTGGTACTTGAGGTTTACAAGTTCTGAGAAATGTGAACATTGTTCACTGTAAAATGGAAACCTAGTAATATTGTATAATGCACAATTTGACTGTTTTCATAGAACCATACATCACAGAAGGAGGTCATTTGACCCATCGTGCCTGTGCCAGCACTTTGAAAGAGCTATCCAATTTGTCCCACTCACCTCTTTACCCATAGCCCTGCATTTGTTCCCTCTAAGCATATGTCCAATTCCCTTTGAAAGTTACTTTTAAATAGGCTTCCACCACGCTTTCAAGGAAGGTTATTTTAGAATATTAGGTTATAAAAAATAAGTTATTTTCTTCACTATTTAGTGCCACAGTATTGATTTATTTAATGAAAATAAGATTTTATGATATAGATGAAAATTTAGAATTTATCTATCATGAAAATTAGCTTTCAAATGTAAAGCAAATTCGTATTATACTGCTTTCTGTTGCTGATTTAATATATTTGCATGCTTAATAGAAAAAAGTATAAGGGCAACATGAAGTTGATGATTACGTTTAGCTCTTCCTTTCTTTGCTCACCCGAGACACTGTGCTCTGAAAGGTCTTCTGTCAATTTCTCCATTCAATGGCACCTAGATGTAAGTGTGCATGTGAAGTGCTGGTGTTTTGCCTCTCCATGTGTGCCTGACCAACAACAACAACAATTTGGATTTATATAACGCCTTTAACAAAGTAAAACATCCCAAGGTGCTTCACAGGAGTATTATAAGACAAACAATTTGGCACCGAGCCACATAAGGAGAAATTAGGACAGGTGCCCAAAAGCTTGGTCAAAGAGGTAGGTTTTAAGGAGCTTCTTAAAGGAGGAAAGAGAGGCCGAGAGGTTTAGGCAGGGATTTCCAGAGCTTAGCGCTTGGGCAATAGAAAGCATTTCTCAAGAGGGCAGAATTAGAGGAGCGCAAATATCTCGGGGGTTGTGGGGCTGAAGGACATTACAGAGATAAGGAGGACAAGGCCATGGAGGGATTTGAAAACAAGGATGAGAATTTTGAAATCGAGGCGTTGCTTAACCGGGAGCCGGGTTTAGGATCACCTCAAGTCTACGTAGGATAGAATATGGGAGGCCAGCCAGGAATGCATTGGAATAGCCAACTCCAGATGTAACAAAGGCATAGATGAGGGTTTCAGCAGTGGATGAGCTGAAGGGCAGAGATGGGCAATGTTATGGAGGTGGAAATAGGCGGTCTTAGTTATGGTGCGCATGTGTGGTCGGAAGCTCATTTCAGGGTCAAATATGATACCAATGTTGCGAATAGTGTGGTTCAGCCTCAGAGATGTTAGAGAGAGGGATGGAGTCAGTAGCTAAGGAACGGAGTTTGTGACGGGGTTTGTATCCGTCTGCCCAATATTTAATTGGAGAAAATTTCTGCTCATCCACAACTGGATGTCGTACAAGCAGTCTGACAATTTAGAGACCGTGGAGGGATCGAGAGAAGTGGTAATGAAGTAGAGCTGGGTGTCATCAGCGTACATGTGGAAACTGACACTGTTTTTTCAGATAAAGTCGCCATGGGGCAACATGTAAATGAGTAATAGGAGGGGGCCAAGGATAGATCCTTGGGGGACACCAGAGGTAACGATGCGGGAAGAGAAGCAATTGCAGGGCTACGATTAGATAAAAAATAAGAATGGAACCAGGCAAGTGCAGTCCCACCCAGCTGGACGATGGTGGAGGGGCATTGGAGAAGGATGGAGTGGTCAATCGTGTCAAAGGCTGCAGACAAGTCAAGAAGGATGAGGAGAATAGTTTGCCTTTGTCACAGTCACCAAGGATGTCATTTGTGACTTTGATGAGAACCATTTCGGTACTGTTGCAGGGGCAGAATCCTGATTGGAGTGATTCAAACCTGGAATTGCGAGAAAGATGGGCACGGATTTGGGAGGTGACAACACTTTCAAGGACTTTGGAGAGGAAAGGGAGGTTGGAGATGGGGCAGCAGTTTGTAAGGACGGAGGGGGTAAAGGGTTGTTTTTTTGAGGAGAGGGGGAATTATGGCAGATTTGAGGGAGAGGGGGACAGAATCTGAGGCGAGAGAACCGTTAACAATATCAGCTAAAATGGGAGCCAGAAAAGGAAGTGTGGTCAGCTGTTTGATGAGAATAGGGTCGAGGGAGAGGAAGTGGGTCTCATGGACATGATGAACGTGGAGAGGGCAAGAGGGGAGATCAGAGAGAAACTGGAGAAAGATGTGAGTTCAGCGCTAGGTCAGGAGGGATCCTTAGAGGATCCCCGGTGGGCTAAGGGAAAGAAGGGAAGTAGCAGATGCAGCTGAACGGATGGTCTCAATCTTAGAGACAAAGAAGTTCATGAGCTCCTCGCACTTGTTATCGGAGGTGAGGGTGGAGGAGACAGAGGAAAAGGTTAGCCGTGGAGAATAGAAGCCGGGGTTTATCCTTGCATTCCAGAATGATTCTGGAATAGTGGGCAATTTTGGCAGAGAGCCCGGTAATGTTTTGTGAATGGCTGAACCAGTTGTCCGCCATATCCATTCAGGTCTGCGCCTTTTGGACTTAAGGGAGCAAAGATGAGGGACGTACCAGGGGGAACGGCCAGGGTGAGAGAGAGTAATTGTTTTAATAGGGACGAGGCATGAAAGGTGAGGGTGTGTTTGAGCAGATCGGTAGCTGCAGAGATGTCGTGGTGAATGGAGGGCCAAAGGCTGGACAGTTGAGATTTCAAACGTGCAGTTGGGAGAGAGCTTTTTCCAGGGGTGGACACAGAAGGAAGTAGGGGTGGGGGTGGAAGGGGAATGTGGATGGAGAATTATACGAGGAAGTGGTCAGAGATGGCCTTAAGGGAGGATAGGAGGCTAGTGAACTCTGAGGAGAGAAAGCATGATGAATTGAGATGGGAGTTGAAATCATCAAGGATGAGAAGTCGCTCAGTGCAGAGGCTGAGCGAGGAAAGCAGTGAAGATATCTCGGTAATAACATTTTTATTGTACTTGGGTGGACAGTAGTGAATGAGAATTTTAAATGAATTGAGAGGGGTGGAATGAGGTGAGATGCTCAAAGGAGGAGAAAGTGTCGGAGAAGTAGGGGGACAACCCCAGGTGTGATTTGGTGATGAGAGCCACACTGTCAACATGTCGGTCTGAACGGGGCAAGTTGTGAAACGTATAGCCAGGCGGGGAGGCTTCATCAGGTGTCATCACTCCTCAACTAAGTTTCCGTCAGGACCATGATGTCAATGCAATCATCCACAATAAGCTCATGGATGGCAAGGGCCTTGTTCGCAAGCAAATGGACATTCTGGAGGGAGATGCAGAGAGGGCTGCCCCACTGCCAACGTCCACATGGATTTAGGTATTAGCTAGTACAGTAACCAACTCATCTTAATGTCAGCATTCACTGTAGCCATCATCATTTTAAGTGTGCTTCAGAATCTTAATGTTAAACCTTGCTGGCGGGTGGAACAGATGTTAGCTGCAACACCAACTTGTTGCTGTACCAGCTGGTAACATCTTCCTCGGGCAAGTAGGTGGGAAGAGACAGACCATACACACACTGCTGACTAAAACTGAAATGCCAGTGAGCATGGAAACTGCCAAAAGAATCCTTTCCATGCCGACAGAATATTCCATGTGACCAAGGATAGGACGCACACAAAAAATTGCCCAGTCAAGTAAATTTCATATTTTATCGTATTTTTTTAATTAAAAGAACAGGTAAGTGACCAGCTGCTTTGCTTCTTCCAAGAGCAGCTCTTGAATTGATCACTGCGATAACAACAACTTGCATTTATATAACACCCCGAGTCATAAAGACATCGCAGAGCATTTTACAAGTTTAATTGCACACCGAATGGGAGGGAATAGAATAAGGGGAGTGAAGTTAAGGCACAGAGCCAAAAGTGTAGTTGAAAGCAAACGCATTTGTTCGGATTTTGAAAGCAGGGAGAGAGGGAGGTACTAATGTGGAAAGATTTTGGGAATGAGTTCCAGAGGCTGGCGCATGGTGGCTGAAAGAGTGGTTACCAATGGTGAAGCGCAGAGGATCAGGAATGAGGATTAGACCAGTGTGAGAGAAGTGAAGGGTGTGAGCAAGGGCATATCGGGCTGAAGGAGGTTACTGAGATTAAGGGGTGCTCTAATTGGGGTGTTTAAGATGATTTAAGGATTTGATAGGGTCGATAGAGAGAAACTATTTCCTCTGGTGGGATAGTCCAGAACAAGGGGACATAACCTTAATATTAGAGCGAGACCATTCAGAATTGATGTCAGAAAGCACTTCACACAAAGGGTAGTGGAAATCTGGAACTCGTTCCCCCACAAATCTGTTTAGGCTAGGTCAATTAAAAATGTCAACATTGAGATAGATAGATTTTTGTTCGGCAAGAGTATTAAGCGTTACAAAACCAAGGTGGGTAGATGGAATTAGGAGATAGATCAGCCATGATTTAAGTGAATGGTGGAACAGGCTCAAGGCGCTGAATGGCCCAATCCTGTTCCTATGTTCCTTGCTATGTTCCTAAATGAGGTGGAAAGAGGCAGTGGAACTGCACAAATCCCACATCCGTCGGGTTTCCCTTCCTCTGTCACAAATCTTGCCTTAGCCTACTACCACAAAGACAGCCTGGCTGTGATCAAGAACTCCCTCGATGTGGAATAACAAGGAGGAATCGGTTCCTGCCAGTCCACGTGGCAGTGTTGTGCCACTAGACTGTCACTTCAACTTGATAGCTAATACGGAATGTACTTGTTTTTTTCTGAACTGAACACCTCTATTGTAGTAGTAGTAGTAGGAGTAGTTATCTGTACAGTATTTTCTTTAATCTATATAATTTGGTAATTTTGTGTTACTAAATCAGTTGGTGTTAACTGGTCATGCAGCTAATCCTTTTTATCACAAATTCAATGGAACCGTGTCGTTTTTAAGTAGGGATCTTTGTCTGAAGGTTCTAGTTCCTCTCTCATTGCTCCCTCACTCCAGGCAAAATAAAATCTGTTCTTCTGTTTACTGATTGTTGCATGTGTATGAAAATCCCATTTGGGAAAGTTGGATACTGCTGCACAATTCCCACGAGTTCCAAAGTAATAATGGGGATGAAATTCATTACAAATGGAGCCATGGGATATGGTAATATGCTGGTGTTAAGTGGGTGTTTGTTAATAAGAGTTATTTTAAATATCAGAGTTTGAAAGTTGATGGATGTTTAGCTTGGATTCCGCATAAATATTTTTAATGAGATTATTTGTATTAAAAGTTTGTTGTAATTAGATAGCTGCATCGGACCATTGCTGCATTGAACAATCCTACCTTCGAAAATAAAATAAGCATGATAATGTTGATGAAATTCATTTACTGTATTCATGCTTAAAAAAATGAATACTTTAATTGAAACCTTTAAACCAAATAACTTAAAAAGGAATTTATGAAGAGAAATATGCTTTGAATGAAATACAAACTAAATATTCTATTGCATCTTAAGTTACCCGTCTTGGTGTCTCCTGATACATTAGGACAACAATTTGAACAGCAGCTAGCTCAAACCTCTGGCACAGCTGTACAAAACAGGCTTTGGGGAAAATAATCTAGGAACAGCGGGGACCTTCAGGCACTGGAGCCTCTGTAATGACTGATAACTGGCATTATCTGGTGTCATCTGCTTCCTGGAGCAGAATAAGAAATTTGTAATGAGATACCAGGCTCTGAAAATGCGAGCTATGTGCGAATAGTTAATGGTGTGCTTGCTTGCTTTATCACATCTACCCTGATGATGTGAAAATAAACTCGAAAAAAGCAAGAGTAAGCTCGTTTTGTATTTTAATAAAAATACATTTATATAAGGATTATTCACCTTGCAGTGAAATAGTTTATTTAAATGTAATAAATTGACAATAATATGCATTTGACAGTGAAAATTGCTTTTAAAGTCACAAGTGAAAAAGCTGTCTAACTTTGAAGTTCACATTATATAAGCCTTATGAAAGAAAAAGCCAGTTACCCTCCCAAAAGATTTCAGCATTTATTTTACTGATTGTTTTTCTTTTTTTTAACTTTCACTTCAATTAATCTGTCATTAAAAAAAATTGTGTAGTCTAATGATATTTGATCCCCACATAAAAATGATACCGGTAGTTATTTTCTGCAAAAATTCTCACAAATGTTAATAGACATATTTCCTTATTATGGGCTCAATTTTCCCCGGTATTTGCACCGTTTTTTTTGGAGCAAGCTCTTTTTTCTGGCCTGACTTAAAAATCCCCAGTTTCCCAATCAATTTGCACCAATGTAACTCAGTTATGAATTTTTTAAGTCAGTTTTTTTTTCAGCCAAAGGGGGCGTAACCAGCCACCTACGCCACTTCTGACCATTTAGGGAAGTTTGGCCAGCTGAGAGATACTCCAGTTCTGATTAGGTCAGCGTATGTGGCCTGTCCTGAAAAACCTTCCCTAGAGTTAAGAAAATCGGCGCAAGTAAGGAAAGCAGCGCATCAGATGCCCGGACACACTGAAAGAATTGAAAAACACATAGCAGCAACTTACCTCCAACCCTGTCCGAAGACTGTCCGGTTCCATTCTCGGTCGCCGCACACAGGAAGGCTGTCCGGTTCTATTCTCAGTCCCCGGTTCTCGTTCTCTCTCACACGCACACACACCGCACACACACGCACACACAGTCCGGTCCTGAGAGAGAAAGAGTCGGTCCCCGGTTTGCACACACACAGTCCGGTCCCGAGAGAGTCGGTCCCTGGTTTACACACACACACAATCCGGTCCCGAGAGAGAGAGTCGGTCCCCGGTTTACACAAACACACAGCCCGGTCCTGAGAGAGAGAGTCGGTCCCCAGTTCACACACAGGAAGGCTGACCCGGTTCCATTCTCAATCCCTGGTTCTCTCACACACTCACACACACACACACACACACACACACACACACAGTCCGGTCCTGAGAGAGAAAGAGTCAGTCCCCAGTTTTTACACACACACACAGTCTGGTCCCGAGAGAGAGAGTCGGTCCCTGGTTTACACACACACACAGTCCGGTCCCGAGAGAGAGAGTCAGTCCCTGGTTTACACACACACACAGTCCGGTCCCGAGAGAGAGAGAGTCGGTCCCTGGTTTACACACACACACACAGTCTGGTCCCGAGAGAGAGAGAGTTGGTCCCTGGTTTACACACACACACAGTCCAGTCCCGAGAGAGAAAGAGTCGGTCCATGGTTCACACACACACACAGTCCGGTCCCGAGAGAGAGAGAGAGTTGGTCCCCGGTTTACACACACACACAGTCTGGTCCCGAGAGAGAGAGAGTCGGTCCCTGGTTTACACACACACACAGTCCGGTCCCGAGAGAGAGAGAGTTGGTCCCCGGTTTACACACACACACAGTCTGGTCCCGAGAGAGAGAGTTGGTCCCTGGTTTACACACACACACAGTCTGGTCCCGAGAGAGAGAGAGAGTCGGTCCCTGGTTTACACACACACACAGTCCGGTCCCGAGAGAGTCGGTCCCTGGTTTACACACACACACAGTCCGGTCCCGAGAGAGAAAGAGTCGGTCCCCGGTTTACACACACACACACACACAGTCTGGTCCCGAGAGAGAGAGAGAGTCGGTCCCTAGTTTACACACACACACAGTCCGGTCCCGAGAGAGAGAGAGAGAGTCAGTCCCTGGTTTACACACACACACAGTCCGGTCCCGAGAGAGAGAGAATCGGTCCCTGGTTTACACACACACACACAGTCCAGTCCCGAGAGAGAAAGAGTCGGTCCCTGGTTCACACACACACACAGTCTGGTCCCGAGAGAGAGAGAGAGAGTCGGTCCCTAGTTTACACACACACACAGTCCGGTCCCGAGAGGGAGAGAGTCGGTCCCTGGTTTACACACACACACACACACACAGTCCGGTCCCGAGAGAGAGAGTCGGTCCCCAGTTTGCGCACACACACAGTCCGGTCCCGAGAGAGTCGGTCCCTGGTTTACACACACACACAGTCCGGTCCCGAGAGAGAAAGAGTCGGTCCCCGGTTTACACACACACACAATCTGGTCCCGAGAGAGAGAGAGAGCGAGTCGGTCCCTAGTTTACACACACACACACAGTCCGGTCCCGAGAGAGAGAGTCGGTCCCTGGTTTACACACACACACAGTCCGGTCCCGAGAGAGAGAGAGAGTCGGTCCCCGGTTTACACAAACACACAGCCCGGTCCCGAGAGAGAGAGTCGGTCCCCAGTTCACACACAGGAAGGCTGTCCCCGGTTCCATTCTCAGTCCCCGGTTCTCTCTCTCTCTCTCTCTCACACACACACACACACACACACACACACACACACACACACAGTCCGGTCCCGAAAGAGAGAGTCGGTCCCCAGTTCACACACACAGGAAGGCTGTCCCCGGTTCGCGCACACACACCACACATCACACACCCCTCACACACCACACATTACACACCCCTCACACACCCCCCCACACACACCACATCAAAACTGAAAAATACCACTTGTTATTTCTGACAATGCAAACCGTGAGGAGAATGAAAGAATCCCCGTGCCAGTTACACTATACTGTATTTTGACTATCAGATCATTTCATATTTTGGTTTTCAATTTTAGATTGGAGCATAAGCTAGCTACATGTATTTTGCAGTTTCAACTAGTTTGTAGTTAAGCAGGCTGCTGGCAGGCAGCGGGTGGGTAATACCTCTAATTGGTTAGAAATAAAAGTGGCTAGCTGACATTAACCCAGAAAACATGGTTACTAATTTGCTTTGGATAGTGGCCTCAAGGACTCCTTTATTCCAACTTAACTCACCTATGAAACAGATTTGTGTTCCCTTGGGACAAAATTTGTGGTAACCGTGGGCTACTCGTAGTCAGGTTTACGGCTTACCACAATTTTTTTTTGATCATTAAAACCCAAAAGGCAAATAGGAATATGGTAGTGATTGGTTATTAGAGTAGTTTAACGGCTTGACTCTGCGAAGTTTATTTGCACAGACCACGGTCAGTTCCTAGTTTCCTGGCTTATTTGTGCATTTAACAGTTACGTTTGTAGACCTCATGGGAGACTTTCTTTTTTGGCTGCTCGGTCACTTCTGACAACTTTTGAGTTTTAAACATTGGTCAGGGCAGGAAATACAAGTCAAAAGGCTTAAAGCACTAAATACTATCAGATGTTCCAACATGAGAACTAAAGGTTCCTGTAATTTAAAATAAAGTAAGTCGCTGCACTCTGTTACAATGTAAAATTTGTTCTTGCTGAATATCCGGGTGCATTTTCCACATACGGCCAACACAGTTTATTAAAATTTAATGTGCAGAACAAATATAAATTTTATTTGAATAAATTTGGCAATAGAATCTACTCGTAATTCAAAGTCCGTTAATTTGAATTAATGGTTAATTCAGTTTTTTCATGTTGAAAATGACTTTGAATTTAAAAAAAATTCAGTTTGTGGAAATGTCCAACTTACCTTTGCAGATATTGTTTGCGAGACCTAAGCAGCAAATGTGTTGGACATTTGAATAATATTAATTTGCCATGCCACTCATGTTTGATTCCAGCCTGGGATGATGGTGGTCTCCCGAAAGGTCACAAGTGAAATGAGCTTGGACATTCTTAATCTAATTTTCAGTGAACACAAGTTCACAGAGTAAAACTGCATAAAATTTGGCATTAAGAGGTACAAGTTCAGCAATATTATTCAGAGATGCCTCGAGGATAAAGAAACATTGGAACTGGAGTATCGTGCTGTTATAGTGCAGCTAGAGTTTTGAATCTTAGGTTAAATTGTAATTGTGAGTCTACAATAGGGAAGTTTTGCAAAATTGTATCATAACAGACCTGCAACTGCTTGATGTTATTATTGGGTACAAGGTGGAGACATTCTCAGTTTCGTAGCCATTCTGTCCACCTTCTTGAACATAGCATACGTTCCACGATAATTTTGGTTCAACTAAATACCCAGTTATCTCAGAAAGAGGTTCATTTTATTCAATTTTCAACACATTGCTAAATTAACTTGATTTAAAAAAAAATTCTCTCCTCCATGTTTTGCCCAGAAATTAACATTTTTGTGAGCAGACTGTAATTTTCACTATTATAAGTAAAGGAAGTGGATTATGGGTTAAGGATAACAAAGAGGATGGAACAACTCGGTGGGGTGTTTAGGTAAAATGTACTTTCCCATTTCTCCATTTTAACAATAAAAACCATGATGCCTTCTCTCAATTAGGAAATGCCTTTGACTCTATAGCCTATTTTTCTGCCATTCTGACCTACCATTTAGAATTTCCACGCATATCCATAGCCACTCTGATAATGTAAATGATACAAGAAATGAGCTGGCACACATGCATCTTAGAACAGCTTTATTTGTTTTTGCGGCACTTTAGTACACCTTAATGGATGTTAGACTTAATTAGCGGAGTAGTGATTCATTTGGTGCAAATGTGGCCAAAAATGGTCACACTCATTTTTGGTGAGCGAATACAATAGAAATTTTAAATCTGCAAAATGGCTCACATCAGATTGTGGAATTGCTATGGAGGTGGATGGCTAAAGAACAGTGATATGTTGCAGAAAAGTGTTTAGATCCAGCATGTCATGTAATGCAGATGATTGTGGAATTGTGTTGCTTTAGTACAGGTCAGAGACAACAGGGTTTTAATTCTGTTTAAAATGCTGCAGACTGTCGCAGCTTGTAAAGTTATACAGTTTTTGTTTGATTGTCAAAACATTTAATTATGCAATGCCTGAAGGTGTAAAGCTGTCAAATAAATCGCTTGTTCAAAGTAAACATTTAGATGATAGTATGTGCTGTGCTTATCGCTGTTGCACCAGTATTGTCCATTTTAAAAAGAGTCCACCAATAAAGGCCTTGTTTGTATCTCAGCAGGCAGTGGGGAATTTTTGTTCATTAATTATACTCTAGTCTATTTTTTTTAAAAAAAGCTATTTTATAGACAGTTTAAATGACTATCAGTAATGTTTGTCTAATTTTGCACATTTAAAAAAATCTAGCTGTATGCAGTTTAATATAAATTTTCAAATGACCTTTGTAGTTTGTTCATATGGGCATTGAATATGAAGGCTTTGTAGATTTAGGAAATCTTGCAATCTATCTTAGCAGTGTTTGTGCCTTTCAAAAACACTTTATTTCTGTGTTGTAATGGCTTAGAGGTAATGTCTGTAAGGTTGCCAGACCAAGAAGATAATCAGATTTGATTCACATGCAAGCACCGATCTCAGCCATGGTGAGGATGCCATGTTTTTGTGCAATGGCCCTGAATTAGAGGGGGGTAAATCTGGTATTTGCTATTCAGTGACCCCTGTTGGCATGTATGTGAACTTTGGATTAATATAGATAAGATTTGGCTGAGATATCCTCCACAGTTGATTAGCCTAACATTTACTATTAAGGCTCATATGAATAATGGCTACTTGGATTCGGTTTCTACCCCCTACCTACCTAAGCATCCACCCACCACCTAAAATTGATGCTTGCAAGAAGGGGAGAGCATTTTTTGCTGCTAAGTTGCTGTAAATCTGTCTTGATTTTCATGAAAATAGGTGGTTAAAAAAGTACACACCATTCAGTAGCAGCATTCTATTTTAAGATGATCGTTCAGTTTCCTATTTCTACCTATTAATTCAGGCTGCCTATATTGTATGTAAAGAAAAAAATGCAGTAAGGCCAGCCTCTGAGCTATCCATCACACAAAAGCTGCTTTTTAATAGCACCGCAAATATCTGTTTGAGGAGAAATCACTCTTATTCTCTCACATTCACTTTCATATAGACATACATATACACACTCTCTCATATGCATACATAGAACACATGCGTGCGCATACACATAACACGGCACAACAGAGACTGCCTTTTAGTACTGATTGTTCATGGCAGACCATCAGCTAAACAGCCCTTGGCTTTTCTTTCCAGTTAAGTGGTTTAGAATCAGAGTTAATTACTCCAGTCATTTATTCTAATCACTCTCCTCCTATAGCTGGCCACATTCTGTCATGTGGTAGCATCATTTGAAGCCATCAACTTTAAAACCACTGCAGGGTACTTGAGGCTCATTAGCGAGGCCTATCCATGCCTGGCTTGAGCTCTTGTCTGAGTGACTACTTAACCCCCCACAACACCCAACCAACCCCCCCCTCCACCCCCACCTACACAGCAGAATATCCTTGCAAACTGGCAGGAAATCTGTCTACTCTTACAGAAACTGGTTCAAATACTGAACACAAACAATTTGTCAAACTACTTAAATACAGAATGGTTTTCTCCAGAATAGCTTGTGGCTGTTTTTGAAAAGGGTTACCCTTTCCCTTTTCATTGTGATCATCTGAAAAGTGAAATGTAATCTGTGCATTTAATCAAATTTATTGAAAATATTTTCTAATTTGAGAAAGTAGAGTAATGAAAGAGAATTCAGGAAATAAAAGTAATGCTATTTGCAGTTTTGCAGAAAAGTATGAAACTGCTCTAATTAGGCTGTAAACATCTTCAAAGAGTACTACAATGTACTTTTAAGGCTCATATTTCAATGTTGCGGAAGTGTTGCTGCTAATATTTGAAATACTACACTTACGAACACAGCAAATTAGAAAATTGTACAAATGTACCGGGGGATAGGTTTTCTGTTGTGCTTTTAGTTGCTTTTTATAAAATCAGTATTATTGGCCCTGAATTTGCGGTCATTATGACAGCGTGCCGTAGTCAGTACGCCATCACACTGCCTTTGAAACTGACTGCAACTTTGGAATTTGGCACATGCGCAATACGGAAATCCTGAACTTGCGGTCTATCAGTGACAGCTCCGAAACTGGCTGTGCTGTCCCCCTCCTCTCCCCTCCCCCATCCCCACCCCCACCTCATAGCTGGCAATCAGTGAAATCTCGTAAATCATTGAAACTGACAAATACTTCGACTCTTCCATAGTAATTACGCTGTTAAATTCCCCACTAAAAGTTATACCTAAAGGGATTAGGTGTAACTGGGGTTTCAAGTGTATTGACTGCTAAACAAATGTTAAGGGCCTGGAAAACTAATTTTAATTTTATGCATTGTGAAATTTGTCCATTTTAATAAGAAACCTTTCAAACAAAATTTTTTTAAAGTTTGTGTGTCTTTATTTTTGACTTCCCCACGTGAGAACCCGAGGCTTTCTCTCTTTTAAAAAGTTAGAATTATAAGGGCTTACCCACTTCTTTGTTCGCTGTATGTGAGAATTCTGCCTTTTGATTGGCTGCTTAGACAGCCTATTGCTGTCGCAGCATTTCACACAAGGGGGTTCCCATTAAGTTCCGTTGAATTAAAATCAAGTTCGGAAAATCCAAAGTTCTTGACACAGGGATTATGAGATCCTCCGCTTTCTGACCATTCTGGCACCGTACCAGGCTTCAATAAGTCTACAGCTACCCTTCTTTTCCCCCTCAATATTCTCTGAAGGGCTCATCAAGGCACCTATCACTGCATCCTTATGAGCACCAACTTAAACTGTGCCAAGCTCTCTCTCGCCAATCTTCTTGTCCTCTGCACACCACTGGTGGTTAATCTCGCCAACCTCCCTCATGGCCCGCTCACTCCATCCTCCACTGTCCCTCTGGATTCTGCCAGTGGATCAACAATCACCAGATCCTCCATATTTCCTTATTGTGAACGCTTGCATTTCCATCATGGCTTCGACTGAAACTTGGCTCACAGGTTGTGATATCTTGCCCCCCATTGAAGCCCCTTCCACCCTCATCTCCAACAATAAATGTGAGGAGCTCATGTATTTATTTGCCACTAAGATTGATATGTTCAATTGTCTTTAATGTTTCCCCCTTTCCCTTTGTCCACAAAACACAATCTAGCCCTAAACCTGCCACTCTCGCTAGCTCCTCTCCTATCGTTCCCATGTCCTTTTGGAGCTCATTTCATCCATGAAACCCATCTCTGTTCTCTTGGCTCTATTTCCTCTAAATCGCTGACCACCCAACTTAAATAAACCAGTAAATCAATAAGGAATATCAGCCATGGCTCAGTGTTAATGCTTTCAACCCTAAGTCGTGGGTTGAAGCCCTATTCCAGAGACTTGAATGCATAAACAAGTCTGACACTTCAGTGCAGTACTGAGGGAATACTGCACTGTCGGTATTGCCATTTTTCGGATGAGATGTTAACCCAAGGCCCCGTCTGCCACCTCAGAATAGCACTGTTCAAAGAAGAGTAATGGAGTTCTCCTGGTGTGCTGGCCAACACTTATTCCTCAATCAACACCATTAAAATACATTATCTGATCATTTATCTCACTGCTGTTTGTGGAACCTTGTTGTGCACAACTTGGCTGCCACATTTCCCAAAATAACAACAGTGACTACACCTCAAAAGTACTTCATTAGCCGTGGAGTACTTTGGGACAACCCAAGGTCGTAAAAGTTGCTTTTTAAATACAAGCTCTTCCTTTTAATTCTTTTTCTATTTCTATCATTCATACCAGCTGCTCTCAAGTGGACATAAAAGCTCCCATGGCACTATTTCGAAGAAGAGCAGGGGAGTTATTCCCGGGGTCCTGGCCAACATTTATCCCTCAATCAACATAACAAAAAACAGATTATCTGGTCATTGTCACATTGCTGTTTGTTGGAGCATGCTTGTGCGCTAATTGGCTGCTGCTGCGTTTCCTCCATTACATTTGTTAAGGGAAGATCGTGTTTGACTAACCTGATTGAATTTTTTGAGGAGGTAACCAAGAGGGTCGATGATGGTAGTGCGTACGATGTAGTGTATATGGACTTTAGCAAAGCTTTTGATAAGTCCCACATGGTAGACTGGTCACGAAGGTTAAAGCCCATGGGATCAAGGGCAAAGTGGCAAGTTGGATCCAAACTTGGCTTAGAGGTAGGAAGCAAAGGGTAATAGTTGATGGATGTTTTTGTGACTGGAAGGATGTTTCCAGTGGTGTTCCACAGGGCTCAGTATTGGATCCCTTGCTTTTTTGTGGCATATATCAACGATTTAGATTTGAATATCGGGAGTATGATTAAGAAGTTTGCAGACGACACTAAAATTGGCTGTGTGGTTGATAATGCAGAGGAAAGTCATGGGCTGCAGGAGGATATCAATCTGCTGGTTAGGTAGGCAGAGCAGTGGCAAATGGAATTTAATTCAGAGAAGTGTGAGGTGTTGTAATTTGGGAGAGCTAATAAGTAAAGGGTATACACATTAAGCGGTAGGCCACTTAATAGTGTAAATGAACAACGGGACCTTGGAGTGCTTGTCCACAGATCCCTGAAAGTAGCAGGCCAGATGGATAAGCTGGTTAAGAAGGCATACGGAATGCTTGCCTTTATTGGCCGAGGCATAGAATATAAGAGCAGTGAGGTTATGCTTAAATTGTATAATACTTTGGTTTGGCCACAGCTGGAGTACTGCGTGCAGTTCTGGTCGGCGTATTATAGGAAGGACGTGATTGCACTCGAGAGGGTGCAGAGGAGATTTACTAAGATGCTGCCTGGAATGGAGAATCTTAGTTATGAGGACAGATTGGATAGGCTGGGTTTGTTCTCATTGGAACAGAGGAGGTTGAGAGGAGACCTCATTGAGGTGTACAAAATATTGAGGGGCCTGGACATAGTGGATAGTAAGGGCCTATTTCCAATGGTGGAGGGGTCTATTACGAGGGGGCATAGTTTTAAGGTGGTTGGTGGAAGGTTTAGAGGAGATTTGAGGGGGGGGGCTCCTTTACACAGAGGGTTGTGGGGATCTGGAACTCACTGCCTGGAAGAGTGGTGGATGCAGAAATCCTTACCACTTAAAGTGCCGTAACCTGCAGGATTATGGACCAAGAGCTGGTAATTGTGATTAGACTGGATCACCTCTTGTTGGTCGACGCAGATATAATGTAAGTACGACAGGGAATCGAATACGGCCAGGGTAGTGATCTGGACTAGTTTCAATCACCTGGATGGGTTGGAGAGGAATTTTCCCAGATTTTTTTTCCCTAAATTGGCCTGGATTTTTATCTGGTTTTTGCCTCTCCCAGGAGACCGGTTGGGGTGGAGTGTAGAATGTTTTAGTGTTAGGGGTGTCGCAGTTATGTGGGGCGGACTGGTTGGGCTGGGTGCTCTTTACCTTTCCGCCAATGTTCATAAGTTTATATGTAACCTTCAGGGCCGCTGACCGAAGGTCGCGCGGCACTTTGTCAGCCGGCTCGGACACGATGAGCCGAAATGGCCGCCTCCTGTGCTGTAAATTTCTATGTTTCTATTACAACAGTGACTACACGTCAAAAGTACTTCATTGGCTGTAAAGCACTTTGAGACGTCTGGTGATTGTGAAAGGCGTTATATAAATCCAAATCTTTCTTGAAATGGTTTCTCATCCTTTCAAAACCATTGTCATCACCCCACTCCTTGACTTCTCTGGAACCACACTATCCTCCTCCAGCACTTCTCTGTTGTCTAGCTGTTGTGAATGGTGCTACATAAATACAAGTTGTTATTCTCCAGAAGTGATTGGAAACCATCTTAACTGTCCCATTGGAGGAGATGTAAAAAAAATTAACTGAACCATCTTGGCTCAAAATTGAACTTTTGGTGACCCTTGAGTACTATGGGCTAGGACCTCCATTTTTGAGCTTATCGCCCAAAAATGGGCGTTATTTCTGGTGTGGGCGGTAAAAAAGGGTTTTCAGATCGCCGGCTTCTCGCCCATTCTCAAAACACCTAGTTTACATTTTTGAAAATGGACGTTACCGTGAGCGATATCAAATGGGCGGTTGCGTTAAATTTTTTTGACCTTCTGCCATAAAGTGTGGCCGTCCTTATCAACGGCATGGCAATACTCGATTCCTGCGATTCAGGAGGTCAAGGGTCACCATGACATGCGCAGAAAAGGAGACAGAGAGAGAAGGAGCTCAGAGGGACTGAAGGCGTGGCTGGGTGTGGTGTGGCGGCTGCTTTGGGAGGAAGGAGGGATACTTTAGAGCTTCACAGCAAGTAGGCAAACAAAAAGTAGCTGTTAGCCACATATTTGACCAAATTTGCCCTATAATGGAGGGAGAGGAGCAGGCATCACAGCACGCGGTGGAGACTGATGCTGGAGAGAGCAGTGAGGTGGGAGAGAAGCACATTGGAGGCCGCAAAAGAGCCAGGAGGTTCTCGGACGAGGCAAATGCCTCCCTCCGGTAGGAGGTCGAGTCACGCTGGGGTGATTTGACACACGGAGGGCGTGAGAAGCCCACCCCAAAGGTCTACCAGAGGATATGGACTGAGATAGCAGAGGTGGCCTCGGTGGCGACCAACGAGATGCATGAGGGCAACCAATGCTGCAAACGATGGAACAACCTTGTCGGATCCGCAAGAGTAAGTATTACATTGATTTACATTTATTTATATAATTTGATTTGTAACAGTCATGAGTGACTATCAACAGTTGTGAGGTCTTGCACTTTTACCGGGAATGTTTTACTCAAAGCCTGCGGTAACGGTTAGGTAAAGAATGATAATAATCATGATTGCATCTGTCAGTTATGTGTTGTATCAATGTCTGTGACAGTACCTAGCAATGATATCATGCAATGATCTCATGCCATGTCGTCCTTTTACAGAAGAAGGTATCGACGATGAGGTCCATGCAGAGGCGAACGGGTAGGGGGCTACCAGTCCCCTGCGACATCACTGACATGGAGGAGCGAATGCTAGCACTCATGGGAAAGCACTCCCGGACAGCCATGGACGCATCTGCAGACCCTGAAGTAATGCCACGTGAGTAAAGCTTACACGATTGCGTGATGTAAAGTCAACAGATGCCACACCAACTCATATCCGACCAATCATATATGATAGGTGATTTCTAAAAGTGTCATAGAAATAATGCTGGCCTAATGAAAATCATTGTAATCCACAGTGTTGAAGGTCATGAAATGTGATGTCTGCAATGATTTTGAGAGTGGTGGTGCTTTTGTTGTGCATATGCTGTGTGTAGCGCTGGACTCACCTTGTCACCCGAGCACTCCCTTCTCCTCTAACAACCTCATTTGTATCTTGCAGCTCAGCCAGCAGCACGGCCCCAGGCAAGGCCACAGAGACCAGAAGGTGGGGGTGCGGAGCAAGAGTCTGCAGATGATCCTACTACATCTGGTGCTGAGGAGCTCCGATTGTCGCCCGTCAATCCGCTGATCTGTTCTCGATGGATGAGAGCGCGGACTTCAAAGAACCTGCATCGCCACGTTCCAGAACCCATTCCACCCCAAGGCTATCTATTGGTCCTCCGGTCATTCCCGCCTTCACTCTGGAGGTGCCGGCCCCAAGCACCTCTCCACAGGGTACTCCATTTGTCCCCAGGACGGCGTCAACCCTGCAGATGCCTTGTGGATGCAGCAGGTCTGTTCCACAAGCGTGACATGACAGTGAAGAGATGGTTCAGTTGTCCAGGAGGACTATAGACATTGGTGACCAGCTCATCGAAGCTTTGGGGGGCAGATCCCGACAGCTGGCTACCATGTCCAAGTACATTCCGCGCATGGCGGAGTCCCTGGATGCGATAGCCAGGAACACTGCTGCCACAGCCCTCCCAGTGGCCCCAGAGCACAGCACTCCACCCCTAGGTTCTGCACCACTGCTGCGAACGACAGATGAGAGCAAGGACCAAGATCCTGCTTCTGCATCAGAGAAGGTTGCCCCCTCGGCACCCCCTGCTCCCGTTCAACCAACGCATCTGCCTTCATCCCCCCCCCCCCCCAATGAGGCACTGCCTGAGGAGCTCCTCGGCCAGGCGCCGTGGAGCGAGGAGGGGAACGGATAGAGGTGGAGAGAAGAAAGAGGAGAGGAAGGAAAGTGAGGTGCATGTGCGCAGGTGATGGCTGTGTTATATCTTCATCTGGGTGTATGCAATTAGTTGCAATGTATGGGGGCTGGGGACCACGCTCCTGCTTTGCCTTTGTATTCTGTGTTGCTGGACATGTTGACCATGTGATTTATGTCAATGGTGGAAAAAGTGGGATGTGGGTGGGCTGTGTTACCTATGATTTCAGACCAATATTGGTATTAAACTTTTGTTATCGAACATAACCTTGTTGCGCATTGCCTCAGATAGCTGGACCGTTACACACTAGTGATTCCTTACCATGAAAGGGTTAAATACAACTTAAAATCAATCAACGTAAACTTTAACTGGCACCAAGGTGATGGGCACCATTGATGTCTGAGCTGCACACACACAGCAGTGTGTCAGCGTTGTCACTCACATCAGCGCTCTTTCAGGCAAATCTTTCCGCTATCTGCTCCTCACGTAAGAGTGGGATTTAACAAATGCCAGCTACGTCCTGGTTCGTTCCACTTTTTGTGAGCGTTTTTTTGAGCGGGCGATATTGTGGGTGATATGTGTGCGAGGTGGTGAAATTGACGGTGAGTGATCTCCATGGCTACTATTTTGGGTAAATATGCTCATTACGCCGGGCGTTATTATTGAATCTTGGTGTTAAGTCTGTGAGGAAAGTAACGCTGAGCGATAATATGGGCTTCAAAATCACCCATTCTGCTGATTCCGCCCAAATAAAGTGGGCGGGCGGTAATATATTTTCTCATCGTTAAGCACATTGGGAAAATAACACTCGGCAATAAGTCTCCTAAAAAAAAAAGCCCGTCCGTTTCCATTTTGTGCCAAAATGGGCGATATCTGGGCGTTATACATTATTTCAGCGGTTAAGTGGACGTTAAGCTAGTAAAAAAAAGTGGAGGTTCTAGCTCCAAATCTGGAATTAAATTTTACCTCTGTTTTATTTGAAAACCACAAAACACAGAGGGAAATTTTGCGAGTCTGCTCCGTGCATGAATCCTCAACAGTGGCAAGCGTGGCTTGGAAAATGAGGGCTATAATGTTGCAGGCCCATCTTTGTTACTCAAGTTTCGCACCAGAAATGAAGCCTCTCAAAATTACAATCACAATTTGGTCTCATACAGAAAGAAACTGCTTATTTGGTATAGTAGTCAATCTCTGATAATTTTGTCACTGATCTGTCACTAAATACTGTGGAGGATGAGTCAGCCTTATGACCAGCACATCTCTTTGTCAAAGCCTCTCGTGAGGATCTGAATTAAACAGTTGGTGAGTATTAAGCCTAATATCCAACACTGAATTTGGATATCGAGACTGTCAAGACAGCTGGCACGTTGCAAGCTGGCCTGCATAGCTCCTACCAACTGAAAAATTGATATTTGCCATATAGGGTATATGTTCATCACAATGAGAAGCTCTCGGGCTTACACCGACAGTTGCTGGAAGCTGTTACTTGGAGGCTGGATATGAGAGCACATGCTTGTTATGTTATATATGTAACTATGTAATATTTGCCACCAGAGGGTGCGACTGTTGGAGTCCTAATGATCACCTGCACACACGTGTAGGGCCAGTATAAATGGTTGGCTGCCATGTTGTTTAGGCACTCTGGAGTTGTAATAAAGAAAACTAGGGTCACACTAAGTTTAGCTCACAGTACTCAGCCTCGTGGAGTTCTTCTATACACAAAAATTGGCGATGAGTAACAGAATATGAACCTTCACGCAACCATGGCTACCGTTGGAATATTAGAGAGATTCATAGAGGGTGATGATTGTGAAGCCTTCGTCGAGCATCTCGACCAATACTTCGTCGCCAACGAGCTGGAAGGAGACACTAACCCGGCCAAGCAGTTCTCCTTACAGTCTGTGGGCCTAAAATATATGGCCTCATCAAGAATCTGCTCGCACCAACAAAACCAACGGAGAAGGAATATACAGCGTTGTGCACGCTGGTTCGGGACCACCTCAAGCCGAAGGAGAGTATCCTCGTGGCCAGGTATCGTTTTTACACGCACCATTGCTCCGAGGGCCAGGACGTGGCGGATTATGTCGCCGACCTGAGACGCCTCGCGGGATCTTGCGATTTTGGAGCTGCGTTGGGGCAAATGCTGTGGTACTTTATCGTACTGGGCATCAGCCACGAGGTGATTCTTTGAAAGCTGCTGGCTGCCGAAACCCTAGACCTGAGCAGGGTCCTCTCGATCGCCCAGGCATGTATGACCACGGTCGATAATACCAAACACATATCTTCTCAACATCGAAGCTCACCGGCAAGTACTGTGTATAAAATGACGTCGCTAGCAGGCCGAACTGCATTTGGCAGGGCCTATACGTCTGCAGCTGCAAGACCTGTGATGACTCAGAGTCCGCCATCAGGGGTGAATTCATTCGCACCGTGTTGGCGTTGCGGGGTAATCATCGGCCCATCAATGTTGATTCAAGCACTAGGTGTGCAAAGTCTGCACAACGATGGAGCACCTCCAGCGAATGTGCAAACGTGCTGCGACATACCACGTGGCAGAGGATGATAGATCCGGCGCGGATCACGCAACACAGGCCACTCAACCCGAGGAAGAATTGTATGGGGTACATACCTTCACCACCAAGAGCCCTCCTATAATGCTGAAAGTCAAATTAAATGAAGTTCCAATATCCATGGAGTTGGGCACAGGTGTGAGTCAGTCAATAATGAGCCAGAAGGCTTTCGAGAGGCAATAAAGCACAAAGACCCAAACTGAACCCGATTAATGCAAAGCTGCTTACCTACACCAAAGAGCTCATACCAGTCATTGGAAGTGCGGCATTGAAGGTATCGTATGATGGAGCTGTGCAAGACCTACCATTGTGGATTGTTCCAGGCAATGGCCCAATGCTGTTCAGCAGAAGCTGGCTAGAAAAGATTAGATGGAATTGGAACAACATCAAAGCACTATCTTCAGTGGATGATGCCTCATGTGCTCAAGGGCTGAGCAAGTTTCCCTCGCCATTCGAACCAGGCATCGGCAACTTCACTGGCGCCAAGGTACAGATCCATCAAGGCCCCGATGCATGGCCCGTCCATCACAAGGCTCGGGTGGTTCCATACATGATGAGGGAGAAAGTCGAGCTCGAACTGGACAGACTCCAACGCGAAGGAATCATATCCCCAGTCGAGTTCAATGAATGGGCCAGTCCAATTGTTTTGGTGTTGAAAAGCGATGGCACGGTCAGAATCTGCGGAGACGACAAGGTAACAATTAATCGAGTCTCACTACAAGACCAGTACCCGCTGCCCAAGGTGGATGACCTGTTCGCAACATTAGCGGGGGGGGAAGTCGTTCACCAAGTTGGACCTAACCTCCGCCTACGTGACATAGGAGCTAGCTGAATCTTCGAAAAGACTGACGTGCATCAACACACACAAAGGGATGTTTATATACCACAGGTGCCCTTTCAGGATTCGCTCAGCTGCAGACATTTTCTGGAGAAACATGGAGAGTTTGTTGAAATCTGTTCCGCGCACCGTTGTGTTTCAAAACGACATCCTGATCACTGGTCGTGACCCCATCGAGCACTTACACAACCTGGAAGAGGTTCTAAGTCGCCTAGACAGAGTGGGACTCAGGCTGAAATGCTCCAAGTGTGTTTTCCTGGCACCAGAAGTCGAATTTTTGGGGAGAAAGATTGCAGACGGCATCAGGCCCACGGACTCAAAGACAGAGGCCATCAAGAATGCATCCAGACCACAGAATGTGACGGAGTTGCGTTCGTTCCTGGGACTCCTCAACTATTTTGGTAACTTTCTACCCAGGTTGAGCACGTTGTTAGAGCCTTTGCACATGTTGCTATGTAAGAGTGACGACTGGATTTGGGGCAAATCTCAAGAGACATCTTTTGAGAAGACCAGGAACCTGCTATGTTTAAATAAGTTACTTGTACACTATGACCCATGTAAACGTTTAGTGCTAGCTTGTGACGCCTCATCGTACGGGGTCAGTTGTGTGTTACAGCAAGCCAATGTATCGGGCAACCTCCAGCCGGTTGCATATGTGTCTAGAAGTCTGTCTAAGGCTGAGAGAGCCTATAGTATGGTCGAGAAAGAGGCGTTGACATGTGTATATGGAGTTAAGAAAATGCACCAATACCTATTTGGACTTCGGTTTGAGCTTGAAACTGACCACAAGCTATTCATATATACTGTTTTCAGAGAGCAAAGGTATAAATACCAATGCTTCGTCCCGCATCCAAAGATGGGCACTAACATTATCCGCTTCTGACTATATTATCCACCACAGACCAGACACTGAAAACTGTGCCGAAGCTGAGCCGGCTACCATTACCCACCACTGAGGTTGAAATGGCGCAACCCGCAGACTTGCTACTGGTCATGGATGCTTTTGAGAGTGAGGGGTCACCCGTCACAGCTCGCCAGATCAGGACCTGGATCAGCCAGGATCCTGTGCTATCATTAGTAAAGAGTTGCATCCTAAATGGGAACTGATCGGCCGTTGCCGGAGAAATGCAAGATGAAATTAAGCTGTTTCACCGACGCAAAGATGAAATGTCCATCCAGTCAGATTGTCTCTTATGGGGCAAGAGACATGGCTTGCCCAACGTCCTTGTCAGTGACAATGGACCGTGTTTCACCAGCTTGGAATTCAATGAGTTTATGACCTGCAATGGCATCAAGCATGTCAGGTCTGCCCCGTTTAAGCCCACATCTAACGGTCAAGTGGAGCAGGCAGTCCAAACAATCAAGCAGAGTATGAAACGCGTGACGGATGTCTCCCTGCAGACCCGCTTGTCTCGCATTCTGCTCAGTTACCGGACGCGACCCCACTCGCTCACCGGGGTTTCCCCGGCAGAATTGTTAATGAAGAGAGCCCTCAAAACCAGGCTGCCCCTAGTCCACCCGGATCTTAATGACCACGTGGAACCTGGCGACACCGGCAGAACATGTACCACGATTGAACGGCTGTTTCGCGTGACATTGATGTTAACGACCCTGTGTTTGTCCTGAATTACGGTCATGGTCCCAAGTGTGTTGCTGGCACTGTTTTGGCCAAGGAAGGGAATAATAGGGTGTTTATAATCAAACTGTCAAATGGCCAAACGTGCAGAAAGCATTTAGATCAGACCAAATTGCGATTTACTGACAGCAGGAACGACTTGAAGAGGACATCACCATCGACAATCCACCAACACACACTCAGCCAGCAATCGACCTCGCTGTCAATCACTGTTCCTGACAGTCTGGTCAGAGCAGCCGCAGCAATGGTCCGGCCAACTCACGCCAGGGTTTGAACTTAGATGATCAACCAGGGAGCGAAGGGCTCCGGATCGCCTCAACTTGTAAATAACTTGGACCGAAGACTTTGCGGGAGTGGGTGGGTGGGGGGAGAGTGATGTTATGTATGTAACTATGTAATACTTGCCACCAGAGGGCGCGACTGTTGGAGTCCTAATGGTCACCTGCACATACGTGCAGGGCCAGTATAAAAGGTTGGCTGCCATGTTGTTTAGGCACTCTGGAGTTGTAATAAAGAAGACTAAGGTCACACTAAGTTTAGCTCACAGTACTCAGCCTCGTGAAGTTCTTCAATACACAATAGTGCTAATTCTTTGTTTCACACTCGTCATAATTGAGCTGCAGAGAGACAAGCTACTTCAGCTGAAGCCCTGCATTTTCAAAGGGGCACCCACTGTTCGATGGCATATGGTGTATGTCCATGTTGTGGTTGGGAGAATGCTGCAGTGCATGCACACATATACGGTGTCATGCTGCTTTTATGTACCTAGCAAAGGCTCAAACCTGCACTTGTCAGTTGCCCTACAGCAACTATCCTCTTTGGAGGAGAAATAAGCAGGATCTATGGAGCTGAGATGTCCCTAAGATATACATGATGATCGAGGTTTGGAATGCTTTATGGTAAACTCATTAACCCAATATCTTATCCAAGGAAAAATTGAATTCTTGGGAACTGTTGATGAATGACCAGGCAGCCTAGCTTATTAATAGAACTTGAGGAAGTAGACTTGTCATGGGGGTGTTGGGATTCTTCCCGCTCAGTACCAGATAACTCTGCAGGCTAATTCCCTAATGGGTAGTGTTGTGTATGGAGAAAGAGTCAGACTGAACACTGTGAACTTAAGTAAAGTGTGACCTTAGTCTTTTATTGCAGGTCTCCAGAGTGCCTCTCCAACCTGTGAAGCCTTTTAAAATACCTGCACTCCCAAGGGATTATGCGATAGGCGTGTCTACAGCGAGCCTTCAGTTACCCTCTTCAAGCCTTGCTTGATGGTTTGCACTGCTCTCTCTGCCTGACCATTGGACGCTGGTTTAAACGGAGCAGATGTGACCTGTTTGATCCCGTTACGGGTCATGAATTCTTTGAACTCAGCACTGGTAAAACATGGCCCGTTGTCGCTCACCAGCTCACACATAGCTTACCTACTCGGGTAAGCCGTGTGTGGCAAACATGGCCCGCAGGCTTTCAGTGGTGGCAGCGGACGTGCTAGCCGACATTATCTCACATTCAATCCACTTGGAGTACACGTCGACAACCACAAGGAACCCAAGAACAGGCCTGCATAGACGATGTGTACCTTCGACCACGGTTTGGAGGGCCAAGACCATAAACTTAGCGGCATCTCCCTGAGTACATTACTTAATTGCGAGCATGTATTACATCTGTAAACGCAGGACTCTTAAGTCCACATCGATACCTGGCCACCGCACGTGGGATCTGTCTATCGCTTTCATCATTACGATGCCTGGATGGGTACTGTGGAGGTCATTGATGAAGGTGTCTCTGCCCTTCTTGGGGACCACTATTCGATTGCCCCACAGAAGGCAGTCTGCCTGTATAGACATTTCATCTTTGCGCCGCTGGAACGGCTTTATCTCTTCCTGCATTTCCACTGGGACACGGGATCAGCTCCCGTGAAGCACACAGCTTTTGACTAGAGATAATAAGGGGTCCTGACTCGTCCAGGTTTTGATCTACCGGGCAGTGACGGGCGATTGCTCACTCTCAAATGCTTCCATAACCATGGCTAGATCTGCGGGCTGCGCCATTTCCACCCCCGTGGTGGACAATGGCAGCCTACTGAGAGCATCGGCGCAGTTTTCTATGTCTGGCCTGTGGGGTATGGCGTAATTGTATGCGGACAACGTGAGCGCCCATCTCTGGATGCGGGCGATGCGTTGGTATTTATCCCTTTACTCTCGGAAAACAGGGATACAAATGGCTTGTGGTTAGTTTCCAATTCGAATTTTAGCCCAAACAGGTATTGATGCATTTTCTTTATCCCATAGACACACGCT
The DNA here is from genome assembly GCF_044704955.1 of Pristiophorus japonicus. NCBI lineage: Eukaryota > Metazoa > Chordata > Chondrichthyes > Pristiophoridae > Pristiophorus > Pristiophorus japonicus. Next base: position 283,382,514 of record NC_091978.1, read on the forward strand.
AACGCTTCTTTTTTAATCATGCTGTAGGCTCTCTCGGCCTTAAACAGACTCCTGAATGCATAAGCAACCGGTTGCAGTTTCCCGAAATCATTAGCTTGTTGCAATACACACCCGACACCATATGATGACGAATCACATGCTGGTACTAAGCGCTTACTTGGATCATACAACACAAGCAATTTGTTTGAGCATCACAATTTTCTCGCTTTTACAAAGGCATTTTCTTGGCTTTTGCTCCAAACCCATTCGCCCCCTTTTCATAGTAAGACATGTAGTGGTTCTAGCAGTGTGCTGAGACCAGGTAAGAAGTTACCAAAGTAGTTCAAGAGTCCCAGAAACGACCGGAGCTCCGTCACGTTCTGTGGCTTCGGTGCATTCTCAATTGCCTCCATCTTCGCGTTGGTGGGCCTGATACCATCCGCCGCAATCCTCCTTCCCAGGAACTCCACTTCAGGCGCCAGGAAAATGTACTTCGAGCGTTTTAACCTGAGCCCCACGCGGTTGAGTCGACTAAGAACCTCCTCCAAGTTCTGCAGGTACTCGACTGTGTTCCGATCTGTGACCAAGATGTCGTCCTGGATGACCACAGTGTGCGGAACCGACTTCAGTAAACTTTCCATGTTTCTCTGGAATATCGCCGCCGCTGATCGGATTCTAAATGGGCATCTGTTATAAACAAAATGACCCTTGTGCATATTGATGCAGGAGAGGGCCTTCGATGATTCCTCCAGTTCCTGCGTCATGTAGGCTGAAGTCAGATCCAGCTTCGTGAATATCTTTCCTCCCGCCAGCATTGCAAAGAGGTCGTCGGCTTTTGGTAGTGGGTATTGGTCCTGGAGGGAGAAACGATGATAGTTACTTTGTAATCGCCACAGATTCTGACGGTGCCGTCTCCTTTGAGGACTCGGACAATAGGACTGGCCCACTCGTTGAACTCGATCGGTGAAATGATGCCCTCTCATTGCAGCCAGTCTAGCTCGATCTCTACCCTTTCTCTCATCGTGTACGGTACTGCTCTCGCCTTGTGATGGATGGGTCGCGCCCCCGGAATTAGGTGGATTTGCACTTTTGCTCCTTGGAATTTCCCGATGCCTGGTTCAAACAGCGAAGGGAATTTGTTTAAGACCTGGGCACACGAAGTGTCATCAGCGGGCGATAGCACTAGGATGTCATCCCAGTTCCAGCGTATCTTTCCCAGCCAGCTCCTGCCGGGCAGCATGGGACCATCGCCCGGTACCACCCAGAGTGGTAGCTTGTGCACCGCTCCATTGTAGGAGACTTTTGCGCTAGCACTGCCGATTACAGGAATCAGTTCTTTAGTCTCGTGCGAATTGGAGTTAAGACTGGCCTTGAGGCCTTCTTGCACCACAACCTTTCGAAAGTCTTTTTGGTCATGATGGACTGGCTCGCACCCGTGTCCAGCTCCATTGACACCGGGAGTCGATTTAGTTCAACATTCAGCATTATCGGGGGACTATTCATGGTGAATGTGTGTACCCCATGTACCTCTGCCTCCTCTATCTGAGGCTCTGGTTCGTAGTGATACTTCGTGGATCTGTCCTCCTCTGCAACGTGGTGGTTTGCAGGTTCAACAGGCTTAGCAGCTTGCTTGCACACTCAGAGGTGTCCCATTGTTCCACAGCCCTTGCAAATGTTTCCTTTGAATCGGCATGAATGGAAACGATGATCACCCTCGCAGCGTCAACAAGGTGTTAATGGTCTTGCATTCATCACCCTTGATGGTGGACTCTGAGACATCTGCGGACGTGTAGCTGCAGGTATGTGTGACCTGTCCTGTACGTTATGATTCGAAAACAACATCACTATGTTCACAGTACTTGTAGCAGCACTTGTGTGCTGAGAGATTTGCTTAGTATTGTCACTAAACGCCTGGGCTATCGCTCTTGCCTTACTCAAGGTTGGGGTCTCTACAGTCAAAAGCTTGCGAAGTATGGTTTTGTGGCCAATACCAAGTACGCAAAAGTCTCTGAGCATGTGCTCCAAATGTCCTTCAAATTCGCAATGTCCTGCAAGGCGTCTCAGCTCGGCGATATAAACTCATCACTTCCTGGCCTTCAGACCTTTTGTAGGTGTAGAACCGGTACCTCGCCATCAGAACGCTTTCCTTCGGGTTCAAATGCTCTCGGACCAGTGTGCACAAATCGTCATACAATTTCTCTGCGGGTTTCGCTGGAATGAGCAGATTCTTCATGAGGCCATACGTTGGTGCCCCGTTGGTGAGGAGGATCGCTCTACGTTTGGCAGTGCGCTCTTCCCCATCTAGCTCGTTGGCCACGAAGTATTGGTCGAGTCACTCCACAAAAGTTTCCCAATCATCTCCCTCCAAAAATTTCTCCAGGATGCCCACTGTTCTCTGCATCTTTGGGTTCGCTATCTGTATCTCGTTGGCAGTTGTTGTGTATGGAGAAAGAGTCAGACTGAGCTCAAAGTACAGTGTGACCGTAGTCTTTTATTGCAGGTCTCCAGAGTGCCTCTCCAACCTGTGAAGCCGCCTTAAATACCTGTGCTCCCAAGGGATTATGGGATCCCTTGGAACTTCGGGGAATGAGCCCTCTGGTGGCTGTACAGAGTAAATACAAGTCCACATATATAACAGGTCGGATGATCCTGGCTAAGCAAGCGGTGAGAATATTACTTATGCTGTATGCTGGCAAACTGCATGGTTTGAGCTAGTTAAACTCCAGCAGCACACTGGGACCAAACATAAGAATTCAGAGCATAAGTGGGCCAAAATCTATCTATTTCAGCTTTGAATACAATCAACAATTCAGCATCCACAGCCCTTTGGGGTAGAGAATTCCAAAGATTCACAACCATCTGAGTGAAGAAATTCCTCCTCATCTAAGTCCTACTCTTTATCCTAAGTCTATGCCCTCTAGTTCTAGACTTTTCAGCCAAGGGGAAACAATCTCTCAACATCTACCCTGTTAATCCCCCTCAAAATCTTATATAGTTCAAGGAGATTTCCTCTCATTCTTCTAAAAACCAGAGAGTCGAGGCTCAATCTACTCAATCTCTCCTCTTCGGACTACCAAGAATTAATCTGGTGATCCTTTGTTGCACTGCCTCGAAGGCAAGTATATCCTTCCTCAAATAAAGAGACCAAAACTGTGCACAGTACTCCAGGTGTGGTCTTACCAAAGCCCTGTACAATTGTCAGAAGACTTCCTTACTCTTGTACTCCAACATGCTATTTGCCTTCCTTATTGCTTGCTGTACCTGCATACTAACGCTCTCTGTTTCCTGTACTACACTAAAGCACCACTGGACTTTGGTGAATGAAATATGTACCAACGGAGGGAGAGTACGTACTCCATTAGACTAACAACAATTCCATCATGTGAATTTCTCTGTAGCATGGTTTGGAAACTCTTAAGCAGGTGATGGGTTACCATGTATGTTCGTCACCTGGATAACCAAGGGAAATTAGCTCTGTGTATGTGTTTCTTGTATCAAGTCCTGAATCTAAAATCTTCTAGCTTCATGACTCTTTGTGCAATAAATGTTTGGTTGCGATAGCACTGAATTTTCTTCATTATTCTCCCTGAAGGAATGTTCAGGAAGACAGTAAAAGAGCTGTTGAAACAAATGCTTATGATGTGAACTGCACATTTGTTTTGAGGTGCTGAGTGTGCCCTTGTTGAATTGACTTTATTGGAAATGCAATGCATGCTGACTGGTGCAGGGTAATACTTCACTTTAACACATATTTCTGCTCTGTGTTGTCTGAAAATCCTGCATCTTCACATATCGGACTCAGCAGAGGATTTTTCTGTAATCTTGCACCTCCCTATGGCAATTGCTGTCATGTTCTCCTCATGTCACACACCCATTGATTGTTCTTCATTACCAACAGTTTGCTGACTCCAAATGTACCATCAGCCAGTTTACGCGACAGAAATAGCAAAGAAAAGTATCTTGCATATGTCTGCAGACATAAATATTAAAGCTGCCTGTGCTGAATGTCTCTATATTTGAAGAGAAGAGTATACTGTGGCATAGAGCATTGCTAATAGCCTTTAAATGTGGTTCTACTCCCAGCTCTGAATCTAAACATGAAATTGCAGTTGATCCAGTGACGTGTTGTGGGTGCTATGCTGTATGGATATGAATAGCAATAAAAGAATACATTAAGGAGAAAGAAAACAAATGTCCTGAAATGTTTTGTTTAAAAAGGAATTAGCATATAATGTACTGTACACAATTTTAAGCGACGTAAAGATGGTGGCCACAGAAGATAGGAACAAGAATGGGACTTCTATTGCTAGCCAATTGCGTTGGGTTTTTTGTCTCACATTTTTTTCTTGCGTTATAAAGGCATATTGCACTTGCTGACATTACTTAACCAATCTGACTGAATGGAGATTTTGGCCAAGAAGAATCCTTTCATTGGAATACTTCTGGTACTGGACTGGAACCTCTTGGAATGAAATCAAAATTTGAATGCATATTTTCAAGTGTATAGAAAGGAGTTGCAAGACACTTATAAACTGCTCCTGCTTTACCTTTGGGAGTTTTTGATGGCACATTTCCTCACAATAATACTATTTATAACTCACTCCTATTTTTTTTTAAAATTCATTCACAGGATGTGGGTGTCTCTGGCAAGCTCAGCATTTATTGCCCATCCCTAATTGCCCTTGAGAAGATAGTGGTGGGCTTCCTTCTTGAACCTTCTTGATATATTTCCAAGTCAGGATAGTGTGTGACTTCGAGGGGAGCTTGGAGATGGTGGTGTTCCCATGCATCTGCTGCCCTTGTCCTTCTAGGTGGTAGAGGGCATGGGTTGGGAGGTGGTATCAAAGAAGCCTTTGTTCTAAGGATACTTGCAATTGGATAGTCAAAACTTGTTAAAACCCCAGAATATTTTCCGGTGGCTGGGGCCTCTATGGCTGTCTATTTACCTTTTTGTAAAACACAAGCCTATAATTTAAGTGTATATTGAAACTATTTAGAAGCTCATCAGTTCTAAATATACAGTTGGGAAAGAAAATTAAACATAGGCAGTACAATCTATTACAGTCACAAATTGGCACAGTTCACAGGTAGCCATTCTATTGAGATTCATAGCAAAGAAAACTGAGCACAGGCCCATAAGTATTGATCTTGCTAAATATTTCTGGAAACTTCTGTCTGCTTTGATTTTTTTTTTTTCTAAAATTTTGCAATGATTCTGAATAATAATGTTTGACCTCGACACTGTTGTGCAAAGCAACTGCTGCTTAAGATGGGGTTAAATTTTATTTTTGGTTCTGTAATCTGGCTGAACATCTTGGGCTGTATTCTATACTAATGCAACAAAAATATGTTCTGGCATCACTTAGCCTGGCAAACTAACTGAGTTTAGCACCTTCCAAATCCAATTCCTGCCTGATTCAGCAGCCTCTGAATTCCACTGAACTCAGCAGACTCTGATTCCAACTCCTGCCCGATTCAGTGGGCTCCATCTTTGACATCTGTATAATTCTGAGTCCTGACCATTTTATACAGATGCAATTCAGTGGTTCTAACATAGAGTAGTTGGATTCAGTGGTTACAATATGGGTTATACTAGTGACACACTATAGAGAATTCACAGTCTTTCATGTTAGCTATTAGTTAGGACCACAGAGTATGGCGTCTATAGACAGGTGGCCACTTTCTAAAGATCATAAGTGCAGGTTTGGCGGTATCAGGTCTAGACAGGCACAGGCTATACAATTTACAGAGTACCCTAAAAATGAAGGAATCTTGTAGAACCCAAACTATATGTTTCAATTTTTGGCCACTGTTTATCCTAAATTAAATTATTTTAGTATATCCTCGATGACTACCCCAAGACAGTTATGGCTAACGTCACTATGATTTTTTTTAATTTGTAATATTTCATATTAAATAATTTTACATTGTTAGCACTTTAACTACTTTGTGGTAATATCCATTATAAGTATTATGCATAATTCACACTAGTTCTTAGACCTCTACCAGGCCTGACGCCAGTCTTCATGGTTTGATTGTAAATGGCTCGAGACTTTATGACTGGAATTGGTCTGCAAGCTGAAGTACTAGTGTAAAATGATGCCAGCAACTGCATCTAGCGCTGTGGGAAAGGTCGGGGGGGAGGGAAGTTACTTGTCGGATCAGAGTTTAATAATGTTTGACCCATGTCCTGTATTGTGCTGCATACCACATGAAATGTGTTTCAAGGCTTTATTCCTAGTACTACAAACACAAGCACACATGACTACAAAATGATAATTTTTTAAAGAATGAACAAATAGAAGATCCCAATCATCAACTTGTTCTAAGTTCATGATTTGAGATCTCTTCAAAATAAATCTGGGTAACATCTGATTTTTCTTAATCAAATATTTTACACTAGAAATGAGTCCCAGGAAAACATAATTGCCCCAACCTACAAAATCTTATCTTTTGCTACTTGCTTCTGTGCCATTTGACTATATGGTAAACCATGGAAGATAATGTCAAAACAAACCAAAACTTCCTTTAAGGATAACATTAGTACATGCAATCTCCAAAGAAATAAAGATTTGTAAGGCAGTAAAATTATGACTAGAATTATTGCTAACTCAATATTTTCTGTAATTAAATTTTTACTACCTCAGTTGAAACTCTCAAGGGTTTTTAGTTTAGAGGATGTAAGTTATGTAACTGAAGTATTAAAAGTTCTTCCTTATAGGAGAACGTGAGACTTGAAAATAAACTTTAATCCTGTGAGAACTTTAGGAGCATTTCTGCACCAGTGTAAATGTTCAACAGGACATCTATTGTAATATGTGCGCACTAGGTCCGTGCAGCAGAGCTGGTCTCCAGTCGTCTTGGTTAATCCTTGCCACTGGACCAAGACCTAGCTCTGTCAAGCCCGTGTGGTGGCTGGTGTGAAACGGCCACCACACATTAAAAAAAAAATCCATGCACAGGCATCTTCCACCCTTCAAGATTTAGTTCAGACCTGGAATTTTAGGTCCATCATTGAAACACCTGTGATCTTTTTGACGTGGAAGCAAGTCATCCTCGTTTCGAGGGACTGCCTATGATGATTCAGAATATATTGTGAATCAAAATTGTTCTTTAAAATGGGGTTGATATTTGTTTTGGTGCTGCAGCTCCATACATTTCTCTCATTTGATTTTGCACTGTTTGACAAAAATATAGAGATCACCATTTTCACAGGTACATGAGAAAAACCTGGGTATTATTTAAATGACATCCAGATCATATTGTGCACCTGTGAAAATAATTGTGCCGGAATTCTGATGTCCCGGATCCGTACGAAGTTTCTACGGACCCGGAAAAGCCGGTTTTCAGCGTGCAATGTGCATGCGCTGAAAATCGGCTTTTCCGATCTGCCAAGTTTCTAGCTTGACAGATCATCTGCAGATTGGGAGCGAGGACATTTGCAGGGCAAGATTTCCAATATTTACGGATATCTTGCCCAGCAAATATCCTCAAAAATCATGCGCCTGAAAAAGCAGGCGTATAGCCGACTTTTACAGGCGCAAGTGTTTAAAAATAAACAAAAACATTTTAAAATAAAGTTATCAAAACACATTTTATTCTTAAAAACCGTCCCCACTACAGTAAGTTTATTTTTAACCATAATTAAAAAAACTTTTTTAAAAATTGGGAAAATATTTTATTTTTATAAGACACAATAACTTTAATTTCAATTAATTTTAAATATGTGTGGTCTGTTTTTTATTTTTTATTATTTTGTGTGATTTGCTTTTGTTCCCATTAATATCACTGTGAACTTGTAGATACGCGAGTCTCAGTGCTATTAATGGAAACCTGTGAAATACTTACCTGATTGGCTGAGCAGTCACACATGACTGCATCTTCTGCGTCGGGACCCTCTGCACGGGAGCGCGTTTCACAACGCGGGAGGAGAAGGCTTCCCCATCGGAAATCAGGGCGCCTCCTAGACCACTAGGTAAATTCGTAAAAAATATCCACGAGGAGGCAATTGCCCGCGGGAAGACCCTCAGAGGAATTTCTGGGCCAATGTTCTGTATATTTTTGTCACAGTGTAAAGTAAAATGAGAGAAATGTTTAAAGCTACGGAACCCAAACAAAAGTGAACCCCATTTTAAAGGCAATTTTGATTCATAATATATTATAAATATATCACAACAGATGTTTGGAAGTCTCTTAGTAATCTTGCATAGGTTTGATTCCAAGATACAGTTGTTTGATGTAACAACAATGTCTCAGGTAGACATTGCTCTCAGTGCCCTCATCAGTCCTGTCGGTGATGACTGTGCAGAATTGCCAGGTAAATTCTTAGTGCATGATGCTTGCCAAATATTTTAGATCAATGCCAAGAAGCAAGGCCCAAGAGAATTAAGTAATGAGAAAGTGGACCAGCACAATGCAGAAAGTGCACTCAGCCTAACAAGGCTCTCTATAAGTGCAGTGAAGACTGAGATCCTGATTCTATTTCAGTCCCAGCTCGCTTCAGTGCAGTGCTGAGTGTGCCCATAGCATTGGAAAGCGCCATGTATTGATTCAGAACATTTATTCTCCCTTGTATTATATATTGCTTTTAAGCATGAATTGGGCATACTGAAATCGAAAGAATATCTATTTCTATACTATTTTAATCAAAAGTTTCTTAGTTTTAATTTTAGTGGTTCAATACTGGAAAAACCTCTCAGCAACAGCTCTTCACAATTTTGGCCAGAAATAACCATTGTAAATTATTGATCAAATACTGTGTCTGATTTAAACTATATTATGTTTTAGAGAAATGGCAGCAGAGCTTTCAAGGTTGTGTACCCAACAGATCTTGATAATGAATCCAATGCTAGCACTCAGGTGCTTTATCAAGGCTAATTTGAGTTTCAGTAAATTGAACTGACAGTGTCTGTCTGTGTACTTGACTATATAGAATAGTAGCTACAAGGTTTAATCATGTTCTTAACAAGTGAACATCAAAGAATGAAAGATTTGCATTGCACAATGGAAATAGTAGGATGTTCCGTGTAATGGAACAAACTATAACCAGCGTTTTATGTCGGATTCTTCTGCTGACTTGCCGTAATGTTTTACACAAAACCAAGTGTGTTTTTGATTCTGCCCTTGATGATTTTTGTCAGTTTTAAAACAAATAAAAATTTGGAGGGACAGGCATGGTAGCGGCATCATGGCACAGTACACTGGTATTCCAGCATTGTGACAAGAGCAGCAGGATGTAAATTTGTAACTATAGTGTCCCATATGCTGACAATCTCTGTTGTGCCATTAGAGAAAAGTTCTGACCAGTTGTTAGGCAATTCCTCACTGGGAGGGAGAATCAAAGGCTGCTTTCGTATGACTCCCATCGTTCACCTGCAGTGCACATTGACAGATGTTTGGGGACAGTTTCTGGTCCATTCTTTCAATCGGAATGGTTCAGGGAAACATCACAGAGTGACAGGAAAATAGGTGAAATGTATGTATATAAAATGTGTCATGCTACTAAATGGAGTTTCTCTGTGAACTACAATTACTTTCTAATAAATCTGGACTAGTTATTGTGTATGGAGAAAGTCACATTGTGAGCTCAAAGTAAAGTGTGACCTTAGTCTTTTATTGCAGGTCTCCACAGAGTGCCTCTCCAACCTGTGAAGCCTCGTTAAATATCTGTGCTCCCAAGGGATTATGGGATCTCTTGGGACTCCAGGGGATGAGCCCTCTGGTGGCTGTACAGAGTAAATACAAGTCCACATATATAAACAGTTACATTATTAAAGAGCCCAATATCTGTAGTGAGTGAGGATTCAACATTGTGCTGTCTGCTACACAACTCACAAAAAGAACAAGAAACAATAAACTTTTCACAAAACTGTGAATCATCATACCAAGGAAGAAATCCCACATTTATTCCTGTTTGTTTGATATCTATATCATTTGTAGACATGATTGTAGCCTTTTGATCCATTATTACTTGATTGGAATTTCCTTATGCATGAAATAATGGTGGGTCTAATGGATTATTACTATAAATAGATATTTTTGGTTTACAAAAATCCTGTTTACACTGGCTTGCTATAGAATGTTGCTATCTGTACAATAGACAACGTTTGGAGATTAAAATCTAGCGTAGTGGCAAAAACAATGGATTCCTCCAAACGCATATATGTATATAAAATAAGTTCAGTATTCTACAAAGTCTATATTCATCTAATAAAGTAGTAGTTCTGTTTATCAGGCTTTAGGAAAAATCCATCTCTTGCTTGTGAAATGCAATGCAGTCCAAACTCATCCACCCAGTGATGAGGATAGTCTACTCTGCTAGAATTTATCATCTACAATATTGAAGAAATGTCGCAAGGTTGGCAATCATGGTTATAACTAGAGCAGCACCAAAAGATACCTGGGACATAATAGTTACTACAGCTACACCTTGGTGTTCAGTATCAATCCAAAAAATCTGCACTCTCTTGTGTGCAGAAGTTTAAACACAGAACTAACACTTACTGAACCGGGATTAATGGAGCTTGATTTAAGCAATGGGAAATCTTTGACTTGCCTGTTGGAAAACCAGTATAATGCCTCCACTCCATCGATAGTCCCATCAACCGACAGTAAATTTTGTCTCCATCTACACTCTGCTGTTTAGCCAATATAGAAAATTAAGAATGTAGAAATAGGAGCAGAAGTAGGTAATTCAGCCCTTCAAGCCTGCTCTGCCATTCATTAAGATCATGGCTGATCTTCTACCTCAACTCTACCTCCCCACACTATCCCCATTTCCCTTGATTCACCTACTATCCAAAAATGTATTAATCTCTGTCTTCAATATACTCGATGACTGAGCATCCATAGCCCTCTGGGGTAGAGAATTCCAAACATTTACAACCCTCTGAGTGAAGACATTTCTCCTCATCACAGTCCTAAATGGCTGACCACTTATTTTGAGACCGTGACCCCTAGTTCTAGACTCCCAAGCCAGGGGAAACAGCCTCCCAGCTTCTACCCTGTCAAGCCCTGTAAGAATTTTCTATGTTTCAATGAGATCACCTTCTCATTTTTCTAAATTCTAGGGAGTATAGGCCTTTTCTTCTCAATCTTTCATAGGACAATCCCTCCTTCCCAGGAATCAGTTTGGTGAATCTTCATTGCACTCCCCCAAGGCAAGTATATCCTTCCTTCGGTAAGGAGACCAAAACTGTTCACCTACTCCAAGGCCCTATATAATTGCAATAAGACTTATTTACTCATACTGCAATCCTTTAGTAATAAAGACAAATATACCATTTGCAAAAGCAAAATACTGCGGATTCTGGAAATTGCTTTCCTAATTGCTTGCTTTACCTGCATGATAACTTTAGTGGTTCGTGTAGAAACACATCCACATTCCTCTGACTACCAATATTTTTCAATCTCTCTCTATTTAAAAAATATTCTGCTTTTCTATTTTTCCTACCAAAGTAGATAATTTCACATTTCTCCACATTACATTGCATCTGCCATTTTCTTGCCTACTCACTTAATGTGTCTATATCTCTTTGCATCCTCCTCATAACTTACTTTCCCACCTAGCTTTGTATCATCAACAAAGTTGGATAAATTACACTTGATCCCTTCATCGAAGTCATTGATATAGATTGTGAATAGCTGAGGCCCAAATTCCAATCCTTGCGGTATCCCACTAGTTATAGTCTGCCAACCCGAAAATGACGCGTTTATTCCTACTCTCTGTTTTCTGCCCGTTAAACAATCGTCAATCCATGTTAAAATATTACCCCCAATCCCATGAGCCCTCAGTCAGTGTCATCATCATAGGTAGTTCCTCGGAATCGAGGAAGACTTGCTTCCACTCTTAGAATAAGTCCTTAGATGGCTGAACAGTCCAATACAAGAGCCACTGTCCCTGTCACAGGTGGGACAGATAGTCGTTGAGGGTAAGGGAGGGTGGGACATGTTTGCCGCATGTTCTTTCCACTGCCTGCGCTTGTTTTCTGCATGCTCTCGCCGATGAGACTCGAGGCGCTCAGCACCCTCCCGGATGCACTTCCTCCACTTAGGGCGGTCTTTGGCCAGACTCCCAGATGTCGGTGGGGATGTTGCACTTTATCAGGGAGGCTTTGAGGGTGTCCTTGTAACGTTTCTTTTGTCCAGCTTTGGCTTATTTGCCATGAAGGAGTTCCGAGTAGTGCGCTTGTTTTGGGAGTCTCGTGTCTGGCATGCGGACAATGTGGCCCGCCCAGTGGAGCTGATCAAGTGTGGTCAGTGCTTCAGTGCTGGGGATGTTGGCCAGGTCGAGGACACTAATGTCGGTGCGTCTGTCCTCCCAGGATATTAGTGGATCTTGCGGAGGTGTCTATTGTACATGATCCATGTCTCTGAGTCATAAAGCAGAGTGGGTACTACTACAGTCCTGTAAACCATGAGCTTGGTGGTAGATTTGAGGCCCTGGTCTATGAACATTCTTTTCCTCAGGCGGCCGAAGGCTGTGCTGGCGCACTGGAGGCGGTGTTGAATCCCCTCATCAATGTCTGCTTTTGTTGATAAAAGGCTCCCAAGGTATGGGAAATGGTCCACGTTGTCCAGGGCCGCGCCGTGGATCTTAATGACTGGGGTGCAGTGCTGTGCGACAAGGACAGGCTGGTGGAGGACCTTTGTCTTACGGACGTTTAGCGTAAGGCCCATGCTTTCGTATGCCTCAGTAAATAGGTCAGCTATGTCCTGGAGTTCAGCCTCTGAATGTGCGCAGATGCAGGTGTCGTCTGAGTACTGTAGCTCGACGACAGAGGTTGGGGTGATCTTGGACCTGGCCTGGAGACGGCAAAGGATGAACAGCTTCCCACCAGTTCTGTAGTTTAGTTCCACTCCAACAGGGAGCTTGTTGACTGTGAGGTGGAGCATGGCAGAGAGGAAGATTGAGAAGAGGGTTGGGGCGAAGATACAGCCCTGTTTGACCCCGGTCCTGGTGTGGATTGGGTCTGTAATGGATCCATTGGTAAGGATCACAGGCTGCATGTCGTCATGGAGCAGGCGGAGGATGTTGACGAACTTTTGGGGGCATCCCAAACAGAGGAGGACGCTCCATAGATCCTCGCGGTTGACTGTGTCAAAGGCCTTTGTAAGGTCGAAGAAGGCCATGTATAAGGGCTGGTGCTGCTCCCTGCATTTTTCCTGCAGCTGTCGCGCTGCAAAGATCATGTCCGTTGTGCCCTGTAGCTGACGGAATTCGCACTGTGACTCTGGGAGGAGCTCCTCGGCCACAGGGAGAAAACGGTTGAGGAGACTCTAGCGACAACTTTCCCAGTGGCTGATAGGGAGATTCCTCTGTAGTTGCCGCAGTCGGACTTGTCTCCTTTGGTCATAATCTTCTGCCATCCGAAAACTTCCCACCACCAGGCTCCCCCTCTTACTGTCTAAACCTCACCTAGCCCGAACAGACCCTAATAGGGGGTCTTGGACACTTAAGCCCCTGCTCTAAACCCAGCCCTGCGAATCCCACGGGTTCGGGCCTACCTCAGGCTTCACCATGCCACCCATAAGCGACGACGACCGGGGTCCTTGATTCACGACAACGCCCAGCGAGCAGGTGAGCTTCCGACCAAGCGATCGAGACATCACCCTCCCTCCAGCGGCGGGCCTACATCCCTCCAGCGGCGGGCCTACATCCCTCCAGCGACAGGCCTTCTTCCCTCCAGCAGCAGGCCTACACCCCTCCAGCGAGATCGGGCCTCTCCTCCTCGACGACAGCTGGACCTCTCCTTCCCCACTGGTGACCTGGCCTCTTCTAACTGGTGAGCATCATGGCTGTGACTCTTCCACTCTCCCACTCCTTACTGACCGCCCACACGGAAGTCCAGCGGGCCACTGACCCTCCCAATGCCTGCCCCCAACCAAGCCTCGGACCACTTACCACCAAGGGCGCTACTTGGCGCTGAGCTTGCGGCCAACATCTCGCCGTAGGCAACTAGGCTCATACAGCAATGCCTGGTCTCTTGTCGTCTTGGACCCCCTTGCCACTGGACCAAGACCGTGCTCAGCTAAGCCCGTGTGAAAGCCGGTGTGCAACGACCACCCCACGTTAAAAGAACTCGCGCACAGACATAGAAACATAGAAAACAGGTGCAGGAGTCGGCCATTCGGCCCTTCGAGCCTGCACCACCATTCAATAAGGTCATGGCTGATCATTCACCTCAGTACCCCTTTCCTGCTTTATCTCCATACCCCTTGATCCGTTTAGCCATAAGGGCCATATCTAACTCCTTCTTGAATATATCTAACGAACTAGCATCAACAAATCTCTGCGGGAGAGAATTCCACAGGTTAACAACTCTCTGTCCTAAATGGCTTACCCCTTATCCTTTGACTTTGACCCCGGTTCTAGATTTCCTCAACATCGGGACCATTCTTCCTGCTCTAACCTGTCAGAATTGTATATGTTTCTATGAGATCCCCTCTCATTCTTCTAAACTCCAGTGAATACAGGCCCAGTCGATCCAGTCTCTCCTCATATGTCAGTCCTGCCATCCCGGGAATCAGTCTGGTGAACCTTCGCTGCACCTCCTCAATAGCAAGAATGTCCTTCCTCAGATTAGGAGACCAAAACTGAACACACTATTCCAGGTGAGGCTTCACCAAGGCCCTGTACAACTGCATTAAGACATCCCTGCTCCTATACTCAAATCCCCTAGCTATGAAGGCCAACATGCCATTTGCCGCCTTCAGTGCCTGCATGCCAACTTTCAATGACTGATGTACCATGACACTCCGGTCTCGTTGCACCTCCCCTTTTCCTAATCTGTCGCCATTCAGATAATATTCTACCTTCGTGTTTTTGCCACCAAAGTGGATAACCTCACATTTATCCACATTATACTGCATCTGCCATGCATTTGCCCACTCACCTAACCTGCCCAAGTCACCCTGCAGCCTCTTAGCATCCTCCTCACAGCTCACATCGCCACCCAGCTTAGTGTCATCTTCAAACTTGGAGATATTACACTTAATTCCTTCATCTAAATAATTGATGCATATTGTAAATAGCTGGTGTCCTAGCACTGAGTCCAGTGAACCACTAGTCACTGCCTGCCAGTCTGAAAAGGACCCGTTTATCCTGACTCTCTGCTTCCTGTTTGCCAACCAGTTCTCTATCCACATCAATACATTACCCCCAATACCATGTGCTTCAATTTTGCATAGCAATCTCTTGTGTGGGACCTTATCAAAAGCCTTTTGAAAGTCCAAATAAACCACATCCACTGGTTCTCCCTTGTCCACTCTACTAGTTACATCCTCAAAAAATTCTAGATTTGTCAAGCATGATTTCCCTTTCATAAATCCATGCTGACTTAGACCGATCCTGTCACTACTTTCCAAATGAGCTTCAATTTCATCTTTAATAATTGATTCCAATATTTTCCCCACTACCGATGTCAGGCTAACCGGTCAATAATTCCCCATTTTCTCTCTCCTTTTTTAAACAGTCGTGTTACATTAGCAACTCTCCAGTCCATAGGAACTGATCCAGAGTCGATAGACTATTGGAAAATGATCACCAATGCATCCACTATTTCTAGGGCCACTTCCTTAAGTACTCTGGGATGCAGACTATCAGGCCCTGGGGATTTATCGGCCTTCAATCCCATCAATTTCCCCAACACAATTTCCTGACTATTAAGGATTTCCTTCAGTTCCTCTTTCTCGCTAGACCCTCGGTCCCCTAGTATTTCCAGAAGGTTATTTGTGTCTTCCTTAGTGAAGACAGAACCAATGTATTTGATCAATTGGTCTGCCATTTCTTTATTCCCCATTATAAATTCACCTGATTCTGACTGCAAGGGACCTACGTTTGTCTTCACTAATCTTTTTCTCTTCACATATCTATGGAAGCTTTTGCAGTCAGTTTTTATGTTCCCGGCAAGCTTCCTCTCATATTCGATTTTTCCTCCTCCTAATTAAACCCTTTGTCCTCCTCTGCTGAATTGTAAATTTCTCCCAGTCCTCGGGTTTACTGCATTTTCTGGCCAATTTATATGCCTTTTCTTTGGATTTAACACTATCCTTAATTTCCCTTGTTAGCCACGGTTGAGGCACCTTCCCTGTTTTATTTTTGCTCCAGACAGGGATGTACAATTGTTGAAGTTCATCCATGTGCTTTTTAAATGACTGCCATTGCCTATCCACTGTCAACCTTTTAAGTATCATTTGCCAGTCTATTCTAGCCAATTCAGGTCTCATACCATCGAAGTTACCTTTCCTTAAGTTCAGGACACTAGTCTCTGAATTAACTGTGTCACTCTCCATCTTAATAAAGAATTCTACCATATTATGGTCATTCTTCCCCAAGGGGCCTCACACAACAAGATTGGTAATTAGTCCTTTCTCATTACACATCACCCAGTCTAGGATGGCCAGCCCTCTAGTTGGTTCCTCGACACATTGGTCTGGAAAACCATTGCGAAAACACTCCAGGAAATCCTCCTCCACCGTATTGTTACCAGTTTGGTTAGCCCAATCTATATGTAGATTAAAGTCACCCATGATTTCTGCTGTACCTTTATTGCACGCCTCCGAAATTTCTTGTTTGATGCTGTCCCCAACCTCACTACTACTGTTTGGTGGTCTGTACACAACTCCCACTAGCGTTTTCTGCCCTTTGGTATTCTGCATCTTCGACTCCGTTACTATGAAGTTCGGGACCTGGAACGTCAGGACCCTCATGGAGAACTCCAACAGAGAGGCCGGAATGCCACACCGCCATAGTTGCCCGAGAACTTAGACGCTTTGACATTGACATCGCTGCCCTAAGCGAGACCCGGCGGGCAGGGGAAGGCCAGTTCAAGGAACAAGGTGGAGGTTACACCTTTTTCTGGAAAGGGAAACCAGAGGAAGAACGCCGCCTTCATGGAGTCGACTTCGCCATCAAAAACGAGCTGGTCGACCGCCTCAGAGACTCCCCCTGCAGGGTTAACGTACGCCTCATGACTCTTCGACTCACCCTATCCTGGAACCAATGTGCCATAGTCATCAGTGTGTACGCTCCAACACTCGATGCAACGGATGAGACCAAAGAGGGTTTTTACTCCAACCTCTCAAAATCCCTGTCCCGCGGACAACAAACTGATTCACCTAGGTGACTTCAACGCCAGGGTCGGCAAAGACACAGCCCCCTGGGGAGGCGTGATTGGCAGAGAGGGGGTAAGGAAAGCCAACTCCAGCGGTACCGTACTCCTGACAAAATGTCCAGCACGCGATCTCTTCATCACCAACACCTTCCGCAAGAGGGACAAATACAAGGCATCGTGGCAACACCCTCGCTCCAAACACTGGCACCTGCTCGACTATGTCATCGTCCGAGCCAGGGATCGCAGAGATGTGCGCATCATGCAAGCAGTGTAGCAGTAAGATGGCCGCCGGGGTGACAGCTCCCGAGGGAGCTCCCCTGCTGAAAAATTACCATCTAAGTCTGTGTAATATCCTCTTGTGTGGCATCTTATCGAATGCTTTCTGAAAATCCAAATGCACTACATCCATATGTTCTTATCTACCCTGCTAATTACGTCCTCAAAAAACTCTTAACAGATTTGTCAAACATGATTTCCCTTTCATAAATCTGTGTTGACTCTGCCCAATCATATTATGATTTTCTAAGTGCAGTGTTACCTCTTCCTTAATAATAGATTGTAGCATTTTCCCTACTACTGGTGTCAGGCTTACTGGTCTATAGTTCCCAATTTTCTCTCCTTTCTCGAATAGCAGGGTTACATTTGGTATCCTCCCATCCATGGGCACTGTTCTATAATCTAGGGAATTCTGGAAGATCAAAACCAATGTATCCACTATCTTGGTAGCCACATCTTTTTAAACCCTAGGATGTAGGCCATCAAGTCTATTCATTTCTCCAGCACTATTTCTATACTAATACTAATTTCTTTAAGTTCCTCATTCTCACTAGGCCCTTGGTTCCCCACTATTTCCGGAAAGTTTTTTAGAAATAGTGGGGAACCTGTCATATATGTAACCACAATGTAACATCACTATTACTGTATACACTCAACCTCGATGTACACCTTGACCACAAGGGGTGAACTTGTGGGAGACACTCCTTACCTGATCATACAGGTATAAAAAGCGAGGTCCCACGCAGGGTCATCGTCTTTGGAGTCCTGTGAATAAAGAGTGACCTTGTCCCCAGAATGTGCCTCGTGTGATTGCATACTGTAGAGTAAGGACTTTACATTAGCGACGAGAAACGGGAATTCACGACCCACGAGAATGGCCACCGGTAGCACAGAGGAACATAGAAACATAGAAAATAGGTGCAGGAGCAGGCCATTCAGCCCTTCTAGCCTGCACCGCCATTCAATGAGTTCATGGCTGAACGTGCAACTTCAGTACCCCCTTCCTGCTTTCTCGCCATACCCCTTGATCCCCCGAGTAGTAAGGACTTCATCTAACTCCCTTTTGAATATATTTAGTGAATTGGCCCCAACCACTTTCTGTGGCAGAGAATTCCACAGGTTCACCACTCTGGGTGAAGAAGTCTCTCCTCATCTCGGTCCTAAATGGCTTACCCCTTATCCTCAGACTGTGACCCCTGGTTCTGGACTTCCCCAACATTGGGAACATTCTTCCTACATCCAACCTGTCTAAACCCGTCAGAATTTTAAACGTTTCTATGAGGTCCCCTCTCATTCTTCTGAACTCCAGTGAATACAAGCCCAGTTGATCCAGTCTTTCTTGACAGGTCAGTCCCACCATCCCGGGAATCAGTCTGGTGAATCTTAGCTGCACTCCCTCAATAGCAAGAATGTCCTTCCTCAAGTTAGGAGACCAAAATTGTACACAATACTCCAGGTGTGGCCTCACCAAGGCCCTGTACAACTGTAGCAACACCTCCCTGCCCCTGTACTCAAATCCCCTCGCTATGAAGGCCAACATGCCATTTGCTTTCTTAACCGCCTGCTGTACCTGCATGCCAACCTTCAATGACTGATGTACCATGACACCCAGGTCTCGTTGCACCTTCCCTTTTCCTAATCTGTCACCATTCAGATAATAGTCTGTCTCTCTGTTTTTACCACCAAAGTGGATAACCTCACATTTATCCACATTATACTTCATCTGCCATGCATTTGCCCACTCACCTAACCTATCCAAGTCACTCTGCAGCCTCATAGCATCCTCCTCGCAGCTCACACTGCCACCCAACTTAGTGTCATCCGCAAATTTGGAGATACTACATTTAATCCCCTCGTCTAAATCATTAATGTACAATGTAAACAGCTGGGGCCCCAGCACAGAACCTTGCGGTACCCCACTAGTCACTGCCTGCCATTCTGAAAAGTACCCATTTACTCCTACTCTTTGCTTCCTGTCTGACAACCAGTTCTCAATCCACGTCAGCACACTACCCCCAATCCCATGTGCTTTAACTTTGCACATTAATCTCTTGTGTGGGACCTTGTCGAAAGCCTTCTGAAAGTCCAAATACACCACATCAACTGGTTCTCCTTTGTCCACTTTACTGGAAACATCCTCAAAAAATTCCAGAAGATTTGTCAAACATGATTTCCCCTTCACAAATCCATGCTGACTTGGACCTATCATGTCACCATTTTCCAAATGCGCTGCTATGACATCCTTAATAATTGATTCCATCACTTTACCCACTACTGAGGTCAGGCTGACCGGTCTATAATTCCCTGTTTTCTCTCTCCCTCCTTTTTTAAAAAGTGGGGTTACATTGGCTACCCTCCACTCGATAGGAACTGATCCAGAGTCAATGGAATGTTGGAAAATGACTGTCAATGCATCCGCTATTTCCAAGGCCACCTCCTTAAGTACTCTGGGATGCAGTCCATCAGGCCCTGGGGATTTATCGGCCTTCAATCCCATCAATTTCCCCAACACAATTTCCCGACTAATAAAGATTTCCCTCAGTTCCTCCTCCCTACTAGACCCTCTGACCCCTTTTATATCCGGAAGGTTGTTTGTGTCCTCCTTAGTGAATACTGAACCAAAGTACTTGTTCAATTGGTCTGCCATTTCTTTGTTCCCCGTTATGACTTCCCCTGATTCTGACTGCAGGGGACCTACGTTTGTCTTTACTAACCTTTTTCTCTTTACATACCTATAGAAACCATTGCAATCCGCCTTAATGTTCCCTGCAAGCTTCTTCTCGTACTCCATTTACCCTGCCCTAATCAAACCCTTTGTCGTCCTCTGCTGAGTTCTAAATTTCTCCCAGTCCCCAGGTTCGCTGCTATTTCTGGCCAATTTGTATGCCACTTCCTTGGCTTTAATACTATCCCTGATTTCCCTTGATAGCCACGGTTGAGCCACCTTCCCTTTTTTATTTTTATGCCAGACAGGAATGTACAATTGTTGTAATTCATCCATGCGGTCTCTAAATGTCTGCCATTGCCCATCCACAGTTAACCCCTTAAGTATCATTCGCCAATCTATCCTAGCCAATTCACGCCTCATACCTTCAAAGTTACCCTTCTTTAAGTTCTGGACCATGGTCTCTGAATTAACTGTATCATTCTCCATCCTAATGCAGAATTCCACCATATTATGGTCACTCTTCCCCAAGGGGCCTCGCACAATGAGATTGCTAATTAGTCCTCTCTCATTACACAACACCCAGTCTAAGATGGCCTCCCCCCTAGTTGGTTCCTCGACATATTGGTCTAGAAAACCATCCCTTATGCACTCCAGGAAATCCTCCTCCACCGTATTGCTTCCAGTTTGGCTAGCCCAATCTATGTGCATATTAAAGTCACCCATTATAACTGCTGCACCTTTATTGCATGCACCCCTAATTTCCTGTTTGATGCCCTCCCCAACATCACTACGACTGTTTGGAGGTCTGTACACAACTCCCACTAACGTTTTTTGCCCTTTGGTGTTCTGCAGCTCTACCCATATAGATTCCACATCATCCAAGCTAATGTCTTTCCTAACTATTGCATTAATCTCCTCTTTAACCAGCAATGCTACCCCACCTCTTTTTCCTTTTATTCTATCCTTCCTGAATGTTGAATACCCCTGGATGTTGAGTTCCCAGCCCTGATCATCCTGGAGCCACGTCTCCGTAATCCCAATCACATCATATTTGTTAACATCTATTTGCACAGTTAATTCATCCACCTTATTGCGGATACTCCTTGCATTAAGACACAAAGCCTTCAGGCTTGTTTTTTTAACACCCTTTGTCCTTTTAGAATTCTGCCGCACAGTGGCCCTTCCTGTTCCCCGCCCCGGGCCTCTCCGCCCCCCCCCCCCCATCTCCCCTCCGTCTCCTGCCTCTGCCTCCCTTTTGTCTCCCTCTGTCTCCCTGCATTGGTTCCCATCCCCCTGCGTACTGTGTTGGGGAAGACTGGGACGATTTTGTCGAGAGGCTTCAGCAAAGCTTCGTTACGAAAGAATGGCTGGGGGATGCAGCGGCCGACAAGCGAAGGGCTCATCTTTTGACCAGCTGCGGACCAAAGACTTATGCGCTCATGAAGGACTTACTAGCACCCGAAAAGCCGGCGGACAAAACCTTTGACGAACTTAGCAAATTGATCGGGGAGCACCTCAAACTGGCGAGTAGCGTACATATGGCCCGACACAGGTTCTACACCCACCGACGTCGTGAAGGACAGAGCATACCGGACTTCGTAGCGGACCTCCGGCGTTTGGCCAGCCACTGTAAGTTCACAGACACCTGCAGGGGAGAGATGCTTAAGGGACTTATTTATCAAGGGCATCGGTCATGTGGGAATTTTCCGCAAATTAATTGAGACCAAGGACTTGACCTTGGAAGCGGCGGCGTTGTTAGCTCAAATTTCATGGCGGGGGAGGAAGAGACGAAAATAATATACGCACGCAATTCTGCGTCTAACACGGCGATGGATCAGGGAGTCAACATCATCAATGTGACTCAGAGCCCCCGCAGGCAGGCAGGGGCAGTCTGACACGCTCCAGGCAATAATAGACCCCAGAGTAGGACTTCAACAGAGACAATGGCAGGCTGAACGGACATTCACGCCAACACAGTGGACAATGCGGCCTGGGATGGGGCCATTGACACCCACCAATAGGGTACTTAAGAGCAGTCAAAGGGACAGTCAGCGCGGAATACCTGGCCATAGTCCCTTTGTTCGCAACAATGGAAACTTTAACTCATGATGGAGGTGTGGGGGAAAACACTCAGCTAGATCTTGCAGATTTGAACAGATTGTCTGCAGGAACTGCAATTTCAGTGGCCACTTAGCTCAAATGTGCAGGAAGTCTGCAACCAGACTAATAGATGAGGCGGATGGACCAGAAGAGGGTTCTTTGAGGCAGGATGACTTTTGGGATAAATCGATGGACATCGAGGTTCAGCGGGTCCCTGTGACGAATATTCACAGTTCATACACCAAAACGCCACCAATGATGATGAGGGTTTTATTAAACGGTATCCCAGTACGCATGGAGCTGGACACTGGGGCCAGCCAGTCACGCAATTTGAGAAGCTATGGCCACTTAAAGCCAGTAGACCCAAATTAGCACGAATTGAGACACAATTACGGACTTACACTAAAGAAATCATTCCGGTGCTAGGCAGTGCAATGTTGGTTGTCACACACAATGGGTTAGTGAATAGGCTGCCGCTCTGGATTGTCCCGGGCAATGGTCCTGCACTGTTGGGGAGGAGCTGGTTAGCCGAGATGAACTGGAACTGGGGGGGATGTTCACGCAATGTCATCTGTGGAGCGAAGTTCGTGCTCTCAAGTCCTACATCAATTCGATTCACTATTCCAATCGGCGTCGGGACTTTCAAAGGCACTAAAGTAGTGATCCACATCACCCCGGACGCCAGGCCAGTGCACCACAAAGCCAGAATGGTGTTGTATGTGATGCGGGAAAAGATCGAGAGCGAATTGGACCGGCTGTTGAGAGGGCATCATCTCACCTGTTGAATTCAGCGACTGGGCGAGCCCCGTTGTTCCCGTCCTAAAAGCGGATGGCTCTGTCAGGATCTGTGGCGACTATAAGGCCACCATCAATCGGGTGTCTCTCTCAGATCAATACCCGCCCCCGAGAGCGGAGGACCTCTTCACGGCAGGCTGTTCACCAAGTTGGACCTCACTTCAGCCTATATGATCCAGGAACTGGCCGACGAATCTAAACTACTGACCACCATCACCACGCACAAGGGACTGTTCGTTTATAACAGGTGCCCGTTTGGTATTTGATCAGTGGCCGCGATTTTTCAACGAAACATGGCGAGCCTGCTTAAATCCATTCCTGGAACGATCGTATTCCAGGACGACATCCTCATCACGGGTCGAGACACCGAGGAACACCTCCACAACCTGGAGGAGGTGCTACGCTGACTGGACCGGGTAGGCCTGTGACTCAAGAAGTCTAAATGTGTGTTCTTGGCTCCTGAGGTTGAGTTTCTGGGCGGGAGGGTTGCTGCAGATGGGATTCGGCCCACCGAATCCAAAACAGGCGATTCGATGAGCACCCAGGCCCAGCAACACATCGGAGTTGCGGTCATTCCTGGGACTGTTGAACTATTTCGGGAACTTTCTGCCGAACTTGAGCACATTGTTGGAGCCGCTATACGTGCTCCTGCGTAAGGGTTGCGATTGGTTTTGGGGGGACTGTCAGGAACGGGCTTTTGATCGGACGCAAAACCTACTTTGTTCAAACAAGTTGTTGGCCCTGTACGACCCTTGTAAAAAAAATTGGTTCTGACGTGATGCATCGTCCTATGGGGTTGGGTGTGTGTTGCAGCAGGGCAATGCTGAGGGTCAACTACAACCTGTGGCTTATGCCTCCAGGTCGCGCGCTCAAGCAGAATGGGGATATGGGATGGTCGAGAAGGAAGCGCTTGTATGAGTCTATGGTGCAAAAAAAATGCATCAGTACCTCTTTGGTAGGAAGTTTGAATTAGAGACGGACCACAAGCCATTAACATCCCTGTTGTCAGACAGCAAGGCTATTAATGCCAACGCATCAGCTTGCATACAGCGATGGGCTCTCACGCTGGCTGCTTATGACTACTCCATCCGGCACCGGCCCGGCACTGAAAATTGCTCTGATGCGCTCAGCAGGCTTCCACTGGCCACCACTGAGGGGGCAATGGAGCAAAGCACCGAGATGGTCATGGTTGTCGATGCCTTTGACAGCGCAGGCTCCCCCATCACAGCCCGCCAGATCAAGATCTGGACAAACAGAGATCCACTCCTATCCCTGATTAAGAAATGTGTCCTGACTGGGGATTGGGCGCCCGCACACGGAGCATGCCCTGAGGAGGTCAGACCGTTCCACAGACGGATGGATGAGATCTCCATCCAAGGGTCGTACTATGGGGCAGCCAGGTAGTTAGGCCCCAGAAGGGCAGGGAGGCATTCATCAGGGAACTCCACAGCAAGCACCCAGGCATTGTGCTGATGAAGGCCATTGCCCGGTCACATGTTTGGTGGTCTGGAATTGATTCAGACCTGGAACACTGTGTTCGCAGGTGCACGACGTGTGCCCAGCTGGGTAATGCCCCCAGGGAGGCCCCGCTCAGCCCGTGGCCCTGGCCCACCAGGCCATGGTCACGCATTCATGTTGACTACGCAGGCCTGTTCGTGGATAAGATGTTCCTTATTGTGGTAGATGCGTACTCGAAATGAATCAAGTGCATCATTCTGAATTCATGCACGTCATCCACCACCGTGGAAAGCCTACATGCGATCTTTGCAACCCATGGCTTGCCGGACATCCTGGTTAGCGATAATGGCCCATGTTTCACAAGCTATGAATTCCGAGAGTTTATGGTCGGGCCATGGCATCAACCACGTCAGGACTGCGCCGTTCAAGCCAGCCTCCAATGGCCAGGCGGAACATGCGGTCCAAATCATTAAGCAAGGTATGCTGAGGATTCAAGGACCCTCCCTACAATGCCATCTGTTGCGTCTCCTGCTGGCCTATAGATCCCAACCGCACTTGCTCATGGGGGTCCCACCCACAGAGCTACTAATGAAACGGACACTCAAAACTCGGTTAGCCCTCATTCACCAGTCCTGACCGACATAGTTGAGGGCAAGCGCAAGTCACAAAACGAGTACCATGACCGAAATTTGAGGGGGAGATGTATAGAAATAAATGATCCTGTATTCGTCCTCAATCACGCCATGGGGCCCAAATGGCTTGAGGGCACTGTAATTGACAAAAAGGGAATAGGGTTATCGTGGTAAAACTCAACAATGGTCAGATATGCCGTAAGCATCGGGACCAAGTAAAAAAAAAGGTTCAGCATCGACACGGAGGAACCTGAAGACCATGAGATGGAGCTCACACCACTGCCAGTGAACGAGCAACAAGAGCAATCAGAAGAATGCGCAGTCCCTGCAGTCAGCCCGGACAGGCCGGAATCACCACAGCTGACAGACACTGTCACTGTCCAACAACCAGAGCCCCAACTGCGGCGCTCCACGAGGGAGCGTAGACCACCTGAAAGACTAAACCTATGATCCCAATAAGACTTTGGTGGTGGGGGGGGGGGGAGGTGATGTCATGTGTGTAACCACAATGTAACACCACTGTATTACTGTATACACTCAACCTAGATGCACACCTTGACCACAAGAGGTGAACTTGTGGGAGACACTCCTTACCTGATCACACAGGTATAAAAAGGGAGGTCCCACGCAGAGTCATCGACTTTGGAGTCCTGTGAATAAAGAATCAAGGTCACAGAGTGACCTTGTCCCCAGAATGTGCCTCGTGTGGTTTCATACTGTAGAGTAAGGACTTTACAGAACCAAGCGACCCTCTTTTGGAAAAAAATGCAGAGTTTACAGCGGCCCTGCCCTTTAACTGAAGCGTCAGTCGCTCCGTTCCATGCCGCGAGTGGCGGCCACTCCGACCCGACCGCACTTCCACCCCTCTCCCGACACCAACACCGCTCCGACCGGAAACAGAAATCAAAGAGCTGAAAATCACCGGAATGCCCGCCCCATGCATTAGGGTGGACGGAGCACCTAAAAAAAAATGGTAGGTGCGCCCTGTTTCGGGCGGAGGGCAATTTCGGCCCCAAAGCATTTGTTTAATGTCTCTGCCATTTCCTTATTCTCCATTATAATTTCTCCTGTCTCTGCCTGTAAGGGACCCACATTTACTTTTGCTAATCTCTTCCTTTTTACATACCTATCGAAGCATTTACAATTTGTTTTTATGTCTCTTGCTAGTTTACTCTCGTATTCTATTTGCGCTCTCTTTATCAATTTCTTGTTCCTTCTTTGTTGAATTCTAAAATTCTCCCAATCCTCAAGCTTACTACTCATTTTGTGAACATTATAAGCCTCTTTCTTTAATCTAATACTATCTTTAACTTCTCTTGTTAGCTCCGGTTAAACCATTTTTCCCGTGCGGCTTTTATTCCTTAAGGGAATGTATATTTGTTGTGGATTACAAATTATTTCTTTAAATATTTTCCATTCCTTATCTCCCATCAAATCTTTTGATCTAGTTTCCTAACCTACCTTAGCCAACTCATCTCTCACACCTGTTCAGATTTAAGACCCTAGCTTTGGACCCAATTAAATCACTCTCAATCTCAATATAAAATTATTTCATATTATGATCACTGCTCCCCAGAGGCTCCTTTACCACAAGGTTATTAATAAACCCTGTCTCATTGTGCAATACTAGATCTAAAGTAGCCTGTTCCTGAGTTGGTTCCTCGACATATTGATCTCGTAGAATCATAGAAATTTACAGCACAGAAGGAGGCCCATCGTGTCTGTGCCGACCGAAAATGAATTATCCAACGTATTCCCACTTTCTAGCTCTTGGTCCAAGCCATGTACTTTACGGCACTTCAAATGGATATCCAAGTACTTCTTAAATATGATGAGGGATTCTGCCTCTACCACCCTTTTAGACAGAGAGTTCCAGATGCCCATCACCTTCTGGGTGAAAAACTGTCTCTTCAACTCCCCTCTAATCCTTCTACCAATTTTTAAAAATTTGTTCCTGGGATATGGGCGTCGCTGGCAAGGCCTATCTAGAAAACTATCTTGAATGCATTCCAAGAACTCGTCCTCTGCACTGTTACTGCAAATTTGGTTTGCCCAGTCAATGTGAAAATTAAAGTCCCCAATGATTGCTGTATTACCCTTATTACATGCACCTCTAATTTTCTGACTTCTACTGTGCCTGACACGACAACTACTGTTAGGGGACCTATAAATTACTTCCACCAGTGTTTCCTGCCCTTTGTTGTTTCTTAGCTCCACCCAAAGTGATTCTATATCTTGATTTTCTGAACCAAGAATCTTTCTCTCTACTGTTGCTACCCCCTCCACCTTTTCCAGTCTGCCTATCTCTTCTAAAAATCAAGTATCCTGGAATATTTAGTCACTCTGCAACCACGTAATGGGTATTAGATCAAACCCATTTAGTTCTATCTGTGCTATTAATTCATCTACTTTGTTGCGACTGCTTCGCGCATTCAGATATAGTGCCTTTAGCCGCCAGTATTTTCTATTTTTCCCACATTATTACAACAGTGACTACATTCCATAAGTACTTCATTGGCTGTAAAGCGCTTTGAGACACCCGGTGGTCGTGAAAGGCGCTATATAAATCCAAGACTTACTTTATTTTTTGATGTCACCTTAGTCACTGATACCTTGTTACCTTTGTTAAGCTCTATGTCCCTTCATGACCCACTCTGCCTATTTTTATCCAAATCACTACTCTGTGCTGCAGCCTTGACATTTCTCTCACTGCTTTTGAATTGACCCTTTCCTGAATTTAGAGATAAGTTGCAGGCTATCAGCTAATCTCCAGGTTTCTGAACAGTTCTGTAGTGCTTACAGTTTATAGTGTTATTGAATCCCTGTATTAAGTTACATCCCATAATCAACAAACAGAGCCAACACCACTCCAATGCTGGTAACACAGTGGAAACAAAATCTTTATTCTTTAAGTTATTACGTCTAGAAGATATTTTATTCTCTGGCTATTCTTTGGGTTTTCTCTTGGTGCTTTAAAAAAATGCCACATATGTTTGAATTTTCAATATTTTCCTCCACATATAATTCAAAATTACAAATAATCTAGAAAGTACTGGCTACTGAGTTATGCAGGTCCCAGCTGGCAATTATTCTGTAATTCAAGGACAAGGCTTAATTGCATCATGACGAAATAACATTGGAGCTATTCATTTCGCCTTAAATATTCAACTTGCAGTGCAGCATTTTGACGTAGAATAAAGTATATTTTAGTGATGTGAGAAGAATAGGCCAAGACATTCAGTAGGAGTAATGATCTGTAAAATCTAGAATTGTGAGCTGCTGTTTCACTTCTAAAAACCATCTTGATTTGAAAGTTTGTAAATATTTTAAATGTGACAAATTTTTGGATGCTTTGATTTTAGCTTGCAAATATGCAATTACAGATTTGTCAAAGAGCGCCATGTGGTTAACATGCAGTGAGTGATCTCTTTAATTTTTCCCCCCAAAGTTAGGCATCGGGATATGAGCTCTTCTATTTTGGTGTATTTTATTTTCGCTTTCCTTTCTGCCCATGCCACTTTCCAGATGGAAGAAATTGAAATAGGTCACAGATTTCTCGACAACTTCTGACATCAATTGCATTGAATGGTTTAGTTGGCAGGAAGCTCACTTGATGCAGAGTGAGACTCTGTCAGTCTTTCCCCCATGGTGAGATGTCCTGCTAGCAGACTGGCTTAGAACTGATGGAGTCTGTCTGAACCCGTAGTCGTGTAACTTGACCAGATCTGAGCTACTCAGAAGATAGAACTGATGCTTTGTTTATGTGGCAGCACTTGGTTTGCTTCTACAGAATTGTTTGTGGGCATGTGAACACTTCAAAGTGCCCCACTGAGAGCTTGTTAGAAAATGTCCCACCTCCAGAAAGTCTAAAGTTTGGTAATGTAAATGTCGCACTGCAGCTGAACTGTTTTTCGAACTGGACTTTAGCAATGATGATCGTGAGAGAGATCTCATAAGTTTACCTTAAGAATATAAGAATTAGGAGCAGGAATAGGCCACGAGGCCCATCGAGCCTGCTCTGCCGTCAATAAGATCATGGCTGACCTTGGACCTCAACACTTTCCTGCCCGATCCCCATATCCTTTGATTCCCCTCGAGTCCAAAAATCTATCTATCTCACCCCTGAATGTACTCAACTTAAAGCAGCTACAAATCTGTAATTGCGAAAAATTAAACATTGGCCCTGAATTTGCGGTCGGTATGACGGTGTGTACTTTCAGAGTACGCTGCCTTACCGCCTTTGAAACTGGCGCAAGTTCCGACTGCACATAGGCTTCACTGCGTCTTTCACTCCTCCATATAATTGAACGTGCTAGCGAAGGATTGGGCTAATTGCACACCTACTGTGAAGTAATTACGGAGAAAATTTTTAAGTCTGGTGCAAACAGGCTCTGGAAGCCTGTTGCACAGCACCAGGCGTCTGGTTTGGTTTCATTAATTGTCCATTTCCTTTACAGTCCTTTTTTACCATTTGGTTAACCCTAACAGTTTAATGTTACAAAGGCCTTTGACACTGTCAACCACGAGGGTCTATGGAGCGTCGTCCTCCGCTTCGGATGCCCCCAAAAGTTCGTCATCATCCTCCGCTTGCTCCACGACGACATGCAGGCCGTGATCCTTACCAACGGGTCCATTACAGACCCAATCCACGTCTGGACCGGGGTCAAACAGGGCTGCGTCATTGCCCCAACCCTCTTAATCTTCCTTGCTGCCATGCTCCACCTCACAGTCAACAAGCTCCCCGCTGGAGTGGAACTAAACTACAGAACCAGTGGGAACCTGTTCAACCTTCGCCATCTCCAGGCCAGGTCCAAAACCATCCCAAACTCTGTCGTCGAGCTACAGTACGCGGACGACGCCTGCGTCTGCGCACATACAGAGGCTGAACTCCAGGACATAGTCGACTTACAAAAGCATGGGCCTTACGCTAAGCATCCGTAAGGCAATGGTCCTCCACCAGCCTGTCCTCGCCCCACAGCACTGCCCCCCAGTCATCAAGATGCATGGCGCGGCCCTGGTCAACGTGGACTATTTCCCATACTTCGGGAGCCTCTAATCAACAAGAGCAGGCATTGACGACGAGATTCAACATCGCCTGAGGAAAAGAGTGTTTGAAGACCAGACCTCAAAACTGCCACCAAGCTCATGGTCTACAGGGCTGTAGTAATACCCGCTCTCCTGTATGGCTCAGAGACATGGACCATGTACAGCAGACATCTCAAGTCGCTGGAGAGATACCACCAACGATGTCTCTGCAAGATCTTACAAATCCCCTGGGAGGACAGACGCACCAACATCAGCGTCCTCGACCAGGCCAACATCCCCAGCATTGAAGCACTGACCATGCTTGATCAGTTCCGCTGGGCAGGCCACATTGTTCGCATGCCTGACACAAGACTCCCAAAGCAAGCGCTCTACTCGGAACTCCTTCACGGCAAACGAGCCACAGGTGGGCAGAGGAAATGTTACAAGGACACCCTCAAAGCCTCCCTGATAAAGTGCAACATCCCCACTGACACCTGGGAGTCCCTGGCCAGAGAGACTGCCCTAAGTGTGAGAAGTGCATCCGGGAGGGCGCTGAGCACCTCGAGTCTCATTGCCGAGAGCATGCAGAAAACAAACGCAGGCAGCGGGAGGAGCGTGTGGCAAACCAGTCCCACCCACCCCTTCCCTCAACGACTATCTGCCTCACTTGTGACAGAGTCTGTGGTTCTCATATTGGACTGTTCAGCCACCAAGGAACTCATGTTAAGAGTGGAAGCAAGTCCTCCTCGATTCCGAGGGACTGCCTATGATGATGATGATGAATGTCGATGGTTGATTTAGTTAATGTGAATGAACTATGGTGTTTTCGTACACATATTGGATGTCCAAGGCAATAACTTTTTTTTAAAAAAAGAAAACAAATCTCATAAAAAGGAAGAAAAAGAGAACTGGGACAAGTTGACAAAATGAGAATATGGGGATAACAGTAATAGTCAACTAGCACCATTTCACATCTCTCTAAATCCAAAGATAATTGGTTCCGTACAATAGGTAAATATGTATGTTCAATTATTTACTGCCATTGGATAGGTTTTTATTTTAAGCCATTAACCTCCCTAGTCTACACCTAAATGTCTCAACATCTCGTTGTGTAAAAAATACAGTTTGTTGACTAAATATTTACAGCACTCCTGATATAAACCCTTTTACAAGTGGCCATATGTAAACTTTCACTTCCATATCCCACATCAAAACGGGCATTTTCTTTTGATTTATGAGAACAATCTATAATTCCAAAAAAGTTACTTTTAGAAGTAAGCCAATTTTAGTAACATACACTTTTAAAAAGACTTCTACTTTATTTTACATTGCAGAAAACCCTTTTCAGATCTATTTCATATGCCTTAAACACTGGTTACTATCACCTAGAGTTTCTATGTTAACCATTTAAAAAGTAAAATTACCATTTCATGATTACATTGTATAATAGTGATATTTTCAACATAAAAAGATTGTTTAATGAACGCCACACAGAATCTGTTCTTTTCGAACACTCTCAGACCTGAAACATTAACTCTGCTTCCTTTCCACAGATGCTGCCTCATCTGCTGAGATTTCCAGCATTTTCTGTTTTTACACCACACTGGTTGTATTACCTGTTTACCCAGAATTTCACATGGGGAATATTGGATTGGCAATTGGCTAAGAGTCAGGAAGTGAAAGGATCACTGCACCATGTGATCGCAAGTTCGCAAACGCATAATGGTGTGATCCTGGGATCAGTGGGACACTACGCTATGCACAACTCTGCAATGTTTGAAAGCAAGTTCTCAAAGATAGAAACATAAAAAATAGGTGCAGGAGTAGACCATTTGGCCCTTCTGGCCTGCACCACCATTCAATAAGATCATGGCTGATCATGCACCTCAGTACCCCTTTCCTACTTTGTCTCCATACCCCTTGATCCCTTTAGCCTTAAGGGCCATATCTAACTCTCTCTTGAATATATCTAACGAGCTGGCATCAATAATTCTCTGCGGTGGAGAATTCCACAGGTTAACAACTCTGAGTGAAGAAGTTTATCCTCATCTCGGTCCTAAATGGCTTACCCCTTATCCTTAGACTGTGACCCCTGATTCTGGATTCTCCAACGTCAGAAACATTCTTCCTGCATCTAACCTGTCCAGACCCGTCAGAATTTTATATGTTTCTATGAGATCCCCTCTCACTCTTCTAACCTCCAGTGAATACAGGCCCAATCGATCCAGTCTCTCCTCATATGTCAGTCCTGCCATCCCGGAAATCAGTCTGGTGAACCTTCGCTGTACTCCCTAAATAGCAAGAACGTCCTTCCTCAGATTAGGAGACCAAAACTGAACACAATATTCCACCTGAGGCCTCACCAAGGCCCTGTACAGCTGCAGGAAGACCTGCCTACTCCTATACTCAAATCCCCTAGCTATGAAGGCCAACATGCCATTTGCTGCCTTCACCGCCTGCTGCACCTGCATGCCAACCTTCAATGACTGATGTAACATGACACCCAAGTCTCGTTACACCTCCCCTTTTCCTAATCTGCCGCCATTCAGATAATATTCTGTCTTCATGTTTTTGCCACCAAAATGGATAACCTCACATTTATCCACATTATACTGCATCTGCCATGCATTTGCCCACTGATCTAACCTGTCGAAGTCACCCTGCAGTCTTTTAGCATCCTCCTCACAGTTCACACCGCCACCCAGCTTAGTATCATCTGAAAACTTGGAGATATTACTCTCAATTCCTTCATCTAAATCATTGATGTATATTGTAAATAGCTGGGGTTCCAGCACTGAGCCCTGCGGCACCCCACTAATCACTTCCTGCCATTCTGAAAAGGACCCGTTTATCCCGACTCTCTGCTTCCTGTCTGCCAACCAGTTCTCCATCCACATCAATACATTACCCCCAATACCATGTGCTTTAATTTTGCACACCAATCTCTTGTGTGGGACCTTGTCAAAAGCCTTTTGAAAGTCCAAATACACCATACCCACTGGTTCTTCCTTGTCCACTCCTCAAAAAATTCTAGTTACATCCTCAAAAAATTCTAGAAGATTTGTCAAGCATGATTTCCCTTTCATAAATCCATGCTGACTTGGACCGATCCTGTCACTGCTTTCCAAATGCGCTGCTATTTCATCTTTAATAATTGATTGCAACATTTTCCGCACTACTGATGTCAGGCTAACCGGTCTATAATTACCTGTTTTGTCTCTCCCTCCTTTTCTAAAAAGTGGTGTTACATTAGCTACCCTCCAGTCCATAGGAACTGATCCAGAGTCGATAGACTATTGGAAAATGATCACCAATGCATCCACTATTTCTAGGGCCACTTCCTTAAATACTCTGGGATGCAGACGATCAGGCCCTGGAGATTGATCGGCCTTCAATCCCATCAATTTCCCGAACACAATTTCCTGACTAATAAGGATTTCCTTCAGGTTCCTCCTTCTCGCTAGACACTCGGTCCCCTACTATTTCCGGAAGGTTGTTTGTGTCTTCCTTCGTGAAGACCGAACCAATGTATTTGTTTAACTGGTCTGCCATTTCTTCCCCATTATAAATTCATCTGATTCTGACTGCAAGGGACCTACATTTGTCTTCACTAATCTTTTTCTCTTCACATATCTATAGAAGCTTTTGCAGTCAGTTTTTATGTTCCCAGCAAGCTTCCTCTCATACTCTATTTCCCCCCTCCTAATTAAACCTTTGTCCTCCTCTGCTGAATTCTAAATATCTCCCAGTCCTCAGGTTTGCTGCTTTTTCTGGCCAATTTATATGCCTCTTCCTTGGATTTAAGGATGGGTTCACACTCGGTAAATGCGGATTTCCGCTGTGCACAACGTTTGAAAGCAAGTTCTCAAAGAGGGGTTCTCACGAGGTAAGTGCGAATTTCCTTGCAATGTCGGCGGTATACTCCTTAGCTACACCACCGACCGAGAAGGTGATGATGAGCCGCTGCAGTCTTTGTGGTGAAGGTATTCCCACAGTGCTGTTAGGGAGGGAGTTCCAGGATTTTGACCCAGCGACGATGAAGGAATACAGATATCTTTCCAAGTCAGGATGGTGTGTAAATTACAGGGGAACTTGCAGGTGATGGTGTTCCCATGCTGCCCTTGTCCTTTTACGTGGTAGAGGTCGCGGGTTTGGGAGGTGCTGCCGAAGATGCTATGGCGAATTGATGCAGTGCATCTTATAGATGGTACTACAGCCACGGTGCGCCGGTGGTGGAATGAGTGAATGTTGAAGATTGTGGATGCGGTGCCAATCAAGCGGGCTGCT
Source organism: Pristiophorus japonicus (assembly GCF_044704955.1). NCBI lineage: Eukaryota > Metazoa > Chordata > Chondrichthyes > Pristiophoridae > Pristiophorus > Pristiophorus japonicus. Next base: position 283,416,848 of record NC_091978.1, read on the forward strand.
TTGTCCTGGATGGTTTTGAGCTTCTTGAGTGTTGTTGGAGCTGCACTCATCCAGGCAATTGGAGAGTATTGCATCACACTCCTGACTTGTACCTTGTAGATAGTAGAAAGGCTTTGGGGAGTCAGGAGGTGAGACACTCATCGCAGAATACCCAGCCTCTGACCCAGTCTTGTTGCCACAGTATTTATATGGCTGGCCCAGTTCAGTTTTTTGTCAATGGTGACCCCCAGGATGTTGATGGGGGATTTGGAGATGGTAATGCCGTTGGATATAATGGGGAGGTGGTTAGATTTTCGCTTGTTGGAGATGGTCATTGTTTGGTACTTGTATGGCGCGAATGTTACTTGCCACTTATCAGCCCAAGCCTGAATGTCGTCCAGGTCTTACTGCATGTGGGCATGGGTTGCTTCATTTTCTGAGGAGTTGCGAATGCCACTAAAACACCGTGCAATCATCAGTGAACATCCCCACTTCTGACCTTGTGATGGAGGAAAGGTCATTGATGAAGCAGCTGAAGATGGTTGGGCCTAGGACACTGCCCTGAGGAACTCCTGCAGCCATGTCCTGGGGCTGGGATGATTGACTTCCAACAACCACAACCATCTTCTTTTGTGCTAGTTATGACTCCAGCCACTGGAGAGTTTTCCCCCTGATTCCCATTGACTTCAATTTTACTTGATGCCACACTCGGTCAGATGCTGCCTTGATGTCAAGGACAGTCACTCTCACTTCACCACAGGAATGCTGCTCTTTTGTCCATGTTTGGACCAAGGCTGTAATGAGGTCTGGAGTCAAGTGGTCCTGGCGAATCCCAAACTGGGCATTGGTGAGCAGGGTTATTGGTGAGCAAGTGACGCTTGGTGAGGTTACAGATTGTGGTGGAATACAATTATGCTGCTGCTGATGACCCACAGTGCCTCATGGATGCCCAGTTTTGAGCTCCTAGATCGGTTCTGAATCTATCCCATTTAGCCACGGTGGTTGTGCCACACCACACGATGGAGAGTGTCTTCGGTGTGAAACTGGGACTTCATCTGCACAAGGACTGTGCGGTGGTCACTGCTACCAATGCTGTCATGGACAGATGCATCTGTGACAGGTAGTTTAGTGAGGATGAGGTCAAGTAGGTTTTTCCCTTGTGTTGGTTTTCTCGCCATCTGCCGCAGGCCCACTCTCGCAGCTATGTCCTTCAAGACTCGGCCAGCTCAGTCAGTAGTGGTGCTACTGAGTCACTCTTGGTGATGGACAGTGAAGTACCCCACCCTGAGTACATTCTGTGCGCTTGGTACTCTCAGTGCTTCTTCTAAGTGGTGTTCAACATGGAGGAGTATTGTTTCATCAGCTGAAGGAGGGCGGTAAGTGGTAATCAACAGGGGGTCTCCTTGACCTGAAGCCATGAGACAGTCGGGGAGCGGCAGCGTCAAGGAGGAGGCGGTGTGGGAGTTCGGAGGAGGCCGATAAAGGCCCAACAGTCGGGGAGCGTCGGCAGTCGAGGAGGAAGCGGTGCGGGAGTTCGGAGGAGGCCTATAAAGGATCAACAGTCGGGAGCGGCAGAGTCGAGGAGGAGGCCTGCTGGTGCAGCTGCAGCAGGGAGACCAGGCAAAAAAGTAGAAAGAAATCGAAGGATGATGTCATAGCCAAGGGGGTAAGTGATTGGCTGTGATTGGTGAGTAGTTTTTCTTTTTCTTTTCCTTCATCAGCAGCTAACCTTTATCATTGTTGTTGCCAAATTAAGTTAATCTAGGGGTTAAGTCATGTCAGGAGAGCTCGGACACGTGTCATGCTCCTCCTGTGCTATGTGGGAACTCAGGGACGCTTCCAGTGTCCCTAACTACTACATGTGCGTGAAGTGTATCCTGCTGCAGCTCCTGATAGATCGCATTGCGGCACTGGAGCTGCGGGTTGATTCACTCTGGAGCATCCGCGATGCTGAGGATGTCGTGAATAGCACGTTTAGTGAGTTAGTCATACCGCAGGTAAAGGTTACACAGACGGATAGGGAATGGGTGACTAGTGGAAGGAAGGTAGTGCAGGGGTCCCCTGCGGTCATCCCCCCACAAAAGAGATACACGTTTTGGGTACTGTTGGGGGGATGACTCATCAGGGGAGGGCAGCAACAGCCAAGTTCATGGCACTGTGGGTGGCTCTGCTGCACAGGAGGACAGGAAAAAGAGTGGGAGAGCTATAGTGGTAGGGGATTCTATTGTAAGGGGAATAGATAGACGTATCTGCGGCCGCAATTGAGACTCCAGGATGGTATGTTACCTCCCTGGTGCAAGGGTCAAGGATGTCTCGGAGCGGCTGCAGAACATTTTGGAGGGGGAGGGTGAACAGCTAGTTGTCGTGGTGCATATAGGTACCAACGATATAGGTAAAAAACGGGATGAGATCCTACAAGCTGAATTTAGGGAGCTAGGAGTTAAATTAAAAAGTAGGACCTCAAAACTAGTAATCTCAGGATTGCTACCAGTGCCACGTGCTAGTCAGAGTAGGAATTGCAGGATAGCTCAGATGAATATGTGGCTTGAGGAGTGGTGCAGAAGGGAGGGATTCAAATTCTTGGGACATTGGAACCGGTTCTGGGGGAGGTGGGACCAGTACAAATTGGACGGTCTGCACATGGGCAGGACCGGAACCAATGTCCTAGGGGGAGTGTTTGCTAGTGCTGTTGGGATGGCAGGGGGATTGGAACCTATGCAGGGAGACGGAGGGAAGTAGAATGGGGGCAGAAGCAAAAGATAGAAAGAAGAAAAGTAAAAGTGGAGGGCAAAGAAACTCAAGGCAAAAATCAAAAAGGGCCACATTACAGCAAAATTCTAAAGGGGCAAAGTGTGTTGAAAAAGACAAGCCTGAAGGCTCTGTACCTCAATGCGAGGAGTATTCGTAATAAGGTGGACAAATTAACTGCGCAGGCATCAATTAACGAATATGATATAATTGGCATCACGGAGACATGGCTCCAGGATGACCAAGTCTGGGAACTCAACATCCAGGGGTATTCAACATTCAGGAAGGATAGACAGAAAGGAAAAGGAGGTGGGGTAGCGTTGCTGGTTAAAGAGGAAATTAACGCAATAGTAAGGAAGGACATTAGCTTGGATGATGTGGAATCTGTATGGGTGGAGCTGTGGAATACCAAAGGGCAGAAAATGCTAGTGGGAGTTGTGTACAGACCACCAAACAGTAGTAGTGAGGTTGGGGACAGCATCAAATAAGAAATTAGGGATGCGTGCAGTAAAGGTACAGCAGTTATCATGGGCGACTTTAATCTACATATAGATTGAGCTAAGCAAACTGGCAGCAGTACGGTGGAGGAAGATTTCCTGGAATGTATTAGGGATGGTTTTCGAGGAACCAACTAGAAGGCTGGCCAACCTAGACTGAGTGATGTGTAATGAGAAAGGACTAATTAGCAATCTTGTCGTGCGAGGCCCCTTGGGGAAGAGTGACCATAATATGGTAGAAATCTTTATTAAGGTGGAGAGTGACACAGTTAATTCAGAGATAGGGTCCTGAACTTAAGGAAAGGCAACGTCGATGGTATGAGACGTGAATTGGCTAGAATAGACTGGCGAATGATACTTAAAGGGTTGACGGTGGATAGGCAATGTCAAACATTTAAAGATGACATGGATGAACTTCAACAATTGTACATCTCTGTCTGGAGTAAAAATAAAACGGTGCAGGTGGCTCAACCGTGGCTCACAAGGGAAATTGAGGAGAGTGTTAAATCCAAGGAAGGGGCATATAAATTGGCCAGATAATGCAGTAAACCCGAGGACTGGGAGAAATTTACAATTCAGCAGAGGAGGACAAAGGGTTTAATTAGGAGGGGGAGAAATAGAATATGAAAGGAAGCTTGCCGGGAACATAAAAACTGATTGAAAAGCTTCTATAGATATGTGAAGAGAAAAAGATTAGTGAAGACAAACGTAGGTCCCTTGCAGTCAGAATCAGGTGAATTTATAATGGTGAACAAAGAAATGGCAGACCAATTGAACAAATACTTTGGTTCTGTCTTCACGAAGGAAGACACAAATAACCTTCCGGAAATACTAGGGGACCGAGGGTCTAACGAGAAGGAGGAACTGAAGGAAATCCTTATTTGTCAAGAAATTGTGTTCGGAAAATTGATGGGATTGAAGGCCGATAAATCCCCAGGGCCTGATAGTCTGCATCCCAGAGTACTTAAGGAAGTGGCCCTAGAAATAGTGGATGCATTGGTGATCATTTTCCAACAGTCTATTGACTCTGGATCAGTTCCTATGGACTGGAGGGTAGCGAATGTAACACCACTTTTTGAAAAAGGGGGAATTATAGACCGGTTAGTCTGACGTCAGTAATGGGGAAAATGTTGGAATCAATTATTAAAGATGAAATAGCAGCGCATTTGGAAAGCAGTGACAGGATCGATCCAAGTCAGCATGGATTTATGAAAGGGAAATCATGCTTGACAACTCTTCTGGAATTTTTTGAGGATGTAACTAGTAGAGTGGACAAGGAAGAACCAGTGGGTGTGGTGTATTTGGACTTTCAAAAGGCTTTTGACAAGGTCCCACAAAAGAGATTGGTGTGCAAAATTAAAGCACATGGTATTGGAGGAAATGTACTGACGTGGATGGAGAACTGGTTGGCAGACAGGAAGCAGAGTTGGGATAAATGGGTCCTTTTCAGAATGGCAGGCAGTGATTAGTGGGGTGCCACAGGGCTCAGTGCTGGGACCCCAGCTATTTACAATATACATCAATGATTTAGATGAAGGAATTGAGAGTAATATCTCCAAGTTTGCAGATGACACTAAGCTGGGTGGTGTGTGTGCTGTGAGGAGGATGCTAAGAGGCTGCAGGGTGACTTGGACAGGTTAGGTGAGTGGGCAAATGCATGGCAGATGCAGTATAATATGGATAAATGTGAGGTTATCCACTTTGGTGGCAAAAACACGAAGACAGAATATTATCTGAATGGCGGCAGATTAGGAAAAGGGGAGGTGCAACGAGACCTGGGAGTCATGGTTCATCAGTCATTGAAAGTTGGCATGCAGGTACAGCAGGCGGTGAAGACGACAAATGGTATGTTGGCTTTCATAGCTAGGAGATTTGATTATAGGAGCAGGGAGGTCTTACTGCAGTTGTACGGAGCCTTTATGAGGCCTCATCTGGAATATTGTGTTCGGTTTTGGTCTCCTAATCTGAGGAAGGACATTCTTGCTATTGAAGGAGCGCAGCGAAGGTTCACCAGACTGATTCCCGAGCTGGCAGGACTGACATATGAGGAGAGACTGGATTGACTGGGCCTGTATTCACTGGAGTTTAGAAGGATGAGAGGGGATCTCATAGAAACATATAAAGTTCTGACGGGACTGGACAGGTTAGATGCAGGAAGAATGTTCCCAATGTTGGGGAAGTCCAGAACCAGGGGACACAGTCTAAGGATAAGGGGTAAGCCATTTTGGACTGAGATAAGGAGAAACTTCTTCACTCAGAGAGTTGTTAACCTGTGGAATTCTCTACCGCAGAGAGTTGTTGATGCCAGTTCAGGGAATATATTCAAGAGGGAGCTAGATACAGTTCTTACGGATAAAGGGATCAAGGCATATGGAGAGAAAGCAGGAAAAGGGTACTGAGGTGAATGATCAGCCATGATATTGAATGGTGGTGCAGGCTCAAAGGGCTGAATGGCCTACTCCACCTATTTTCTATGTTTCTATGGGGTCCAGAGTCAATGTTGAAGACTCCCAAGGCCACTCCGTCCCGACTGTATATCACTGTGCCGCCGCCTCTAGTGGGTCAGTCCTGCCAGTGGGACAAGACATACCCAGGGATGGTGATGGAGGAGTCTGTGACATTGGCTGAAAGGTATAATTCTGTGAGTATGATTATGTCAGGCTGTTGCTTGACTGGTCTGTGGGGCAGCTCTCCCAATTGTCACAAGTCCCCAGATGTTAGTGAGGAGGACTTTGCAGAGTCGACTGGGCTGGGTTTTAATTCACAATAGAAGTCATTAGTTCTCATTTGTAAAATATAGGCTAATTTTGCATGAGCTGTGTAAATGTGATATATTTGTGTCATCTTTATTCAAACAAATAGACAGTTAGTTGCTATCTCGTGAGTTGAGAGCATTGTGGTATGTATTGGGCCAGATTTAGCTGTTAATACTGGGTAAAAGTGACAGCAACGCCTGGCGACTGTACATGCGCAGTTAAATGCAGAAATGTGGAAGTTACTTTCAATGATACCCTGCTCCTCCTCGGGGTGCACTGTTGCAGTCTTCGCCGATGGAATCTGCACAGAGATCACTGCGATGGCGTGAACAAGGCTAGTCACCCACTATTCTCGCACTAAAGTCGTATGTGAAAGTTGGGTCTTGTACAATCAGGAGTAACTGAGTTTTTAATGTTATAGTAAGTGATAATTACTGCTGAACAAACTCTCTGGTCCTGAAAAATTAAGCAGTTTTAAGTGTTTTATTCCTTCAGAAGAAAATTAATGTTGCAGATTTTCGAAGATACAAAAATTATAATAATTTTTAATTGCTTTTCTCTTTCATGTCTTTCCCTAAATCCCATGTGTATGTCCCAATCTTTATTTCACTTCCTATACAATGATTTAAATGTCATTTATATTTCCTGTTTTTTACTACCTGCTTTGCAGTTTGCGTGTCTCAGTGAGGATTCTTCAATCTGATTGGAGCTTGTTATGCTCACAGTGCCACAGATCCCCTGTAGAGCATGCCAAATTCAAATAGATGGTGGATGACTGGAAGTCTCCGCTGACAAGCCTGCCAGAAGTCTGTGGGCAATGGTACGCAAGGTAAACGGCGAAAGCCTTTCCTTCGTCGCTCACAGCAAAATCTGGGCCATTATGTTACAAACAGAACAGCAGCCATGAGTACAATCTAAGTGGAAAAATCTAGGTTGCTGAATTTTTCTATTATGAACAAAATATATTGAGTATGCATTGTATTTTAGTGAAATGCAACTCTGTAAAATGCAGGTATCATTAATTTTAAAAAGACAAACTGTAAAAGAATAGCCTAATTTTTTTACTGTTTTCTTTCCTTCTCCTCTGACTTTTGTGTATATGGTTTCATAGTTTCGGTCCCAGTACCGCCTGTAAAATTTGGATGGCATAAATTCTTTGTTACTTATATTTCTGTGAATTGTATTGTGAAACTAGAAAAATAACTGAACTGGTAAATATTATATGTTCACTTAAGAAAACAAATGTACTTATTCCTGCCCATAGTGATCTACTATGTACGTATGAAGATTCATTAATTCGCATGTTCTGCTTTATTGTTCTACTTTTTACTCATTTTACTATGTATCGGGTCCTGTTTCATTACCCACAAATAAATTCACTAGTGCAGACATCCAGAAGATTCTTTAAAGTTTATAAATAGCCATAACTCAATTTTTAATGATGTAATTTTGTTTCCAGAGATTCAATTGCCATTTAATGTAGTCTATTGCATCATTATCATTGTTGTAAGGATCATGTCTGTAAATTATCCTTTGGTATCTAGGAATGGCGGTGGTTCTAGTTTATAGGTGAACATAAATAAAATTCTGTCCAAAGCATACGTCTAGAAGAATCATTGCAGCAGATTTCCATATGGTCAGTCTTTGCTCTGGCATGATGTACTATCTGATAATTCATTATGGGGAAAGGTTTACAATTCACTAGTCTCATTGTAACGAGAAGAAAATGTCATCCTATCCACAAAACATTTACAAGCCCTTCTTCTTTCTTGATTGAAAGTTCTAATTAAGTGGATACAGAAAATTAACTGAAATTAGCTGTCAGAAAGTCACATTTAAATGAATGATGAGCTGCTCCAGCAGTAAACATTTAAATGATATAAATTGCCATTTAAGTGTATGGTTTAATGTTTGTCATGCTTTAATGTGACATGAGACTGCAGTGGCAATCAAACAGCTTGTCGTGATTTGAACATATTGGAGGAGTTTTGTCTCTATGTGACTTTGTTGCACTGAGTAGTTATTTTGCACTTTGCTTGTGGACTGTGTATGTCTTCAAAAATATGTGCATTTTAATGAACCAGTTCAAAATGTTGCTGTTTTTTCTTTCAGTAAGTGCTTACTAAATAATGAATGTATTGCATACTTAGCTATTGGTTTGCTGCACACAAATTATTATTACGACAGAAACAACAACTTGCACAGTCTTATATTTATGTTAGTAGCAATTCAACATTCAGAGGCTTAAAACCATAAAGCTCTTGTATTATTTAAAATATTACTTTATATATAAACAGAGAATGTTCAGCTAGTAATCTAACTATGTTTCAATTATTCATCCTTCTATGTGAAAGTTATCATACATAAAAGGAACATTGATGGGTGAATGTGTGGGTTGATGGCCACTATTGGCACACAGATCAAAAACACGATAAAACTCCAAATAATATAATTTGTAATCAATTTGTTCCTAAGACTTCTACAATATATCCCATCCTGTTTAATATCAAAAGAGTTGTATCAAGATTACCCTCCACAACTTGTGTATTGAAAAGAATGACAATGCAGTAAGGCTAACTCAAAATCTACACCAAACTTATCGCACTCCACAAAAAATTCTATCCCTCTGTGGCATATAAAGACTGCTGGAAGGGTACCTTGACTGCTCTTTCACTGAGCTGCTCTGGATGATGATCAGAAAACCATAAATACTGTGACACATTTTGCAATGCCAGATCTAACCATTTGGCCAGTGGATCTACTTATTTGAAAAGGAGGCCCTTTCACAACATGGACTGGCATAATTGTTGCTGTTTTCAGGAGAGATGCAGCAATCCATAATAAAGTACTTAGAGACACAACAGCAACTTGCATTCATCTCGTACTTTGCTTGCAAAATGTTTTACAAATGGGATCGATGGGCAGGATGGATGGAAAGAGGATGGATGGAAAGAGACTGGATGGCTAAAGAGAGGAGGATTTTGATTGCAGGAAGAGAGGTAGAAAAACAAAGGCCCCGAATTTACAGTCAGCGGCGAAGTAAAGGCGTTCGCTGCTGGCCCCGAAGTCAGCTTCGCACAAAGATCTCGCGATCTCTGTCGAGAAGTTCGGGTTTTCAACGTAATTCAAATCAACGGAGTTTAATGGGGATCCATGAGTGCGAGCTGCTGTGACGTCAACAAGCTGTCAAAGCAGCCAATCAAAATGCAGACAGCGAACAACGAAGTGAGTAAGCTCGTAATTCTAAATTTAAAAAAATGTTAGTGCAAAACAAAGATTGGGGCTCTCGCATGTAAAAAAAATCTTTTTTTTAAAGTATCTTAAATTTTTATTTTTATTAAAATGAATAAATTTGACACTGCACAAAATTAAAATTCATTTTTCAGGGCCATAACCTTTGTTTAGCCCTGAGTAAACTGTTAAATTCCCAATTACACCTAATTGCTTAATTACTGAGGAAGAGCTGAAGTTTTCCTCTCTTTCCCTGATTTCAGAGATTAAACTGATTGTTGGCTCTGTTGGAGGAGAGCGCTGTGGCGGGGGCTGGGTGAGGGGGGGGCGGGGGGGCGGAGGTACACAGCCTGTGGAGGAGCAGTAATGACAGACCGCAACTTTAGGATCTCCCAAAGTTGTGGTCAGTTTCAAAGGCGAATGATGCGCACGCTGCCAGTTCGCTGCCATCTGGACCGCAAATTCCGGGTCAAAGTGATTTTGGGAAAGAATTCCACAGAGCAATGGCATAGTGTCTCCTCCCATGGTGAAGTGGAGAGTGCCGTGGCAATCAATAAACCAGAATCGAAGGAGAGGAATACAAGGGGCAGGTTGAGATACGTATCATTCAAAATTGCTGATGTATAGTCTATTACAAGAGGCGGGGAAGTAGAAGCAAATTGGTGCACTTAAAATCAAGCATCATTCTCACCTGGGACGATTATAATGGGACGCAAAATGAATAAACCTGAAGGCTGGCAAAGGATAATTATCTGAAATATTGAAGTCAGCAGAAGCACGCACACACCTCTCATCCAGATCAATTCTCTCTCATGGCCGGAGTAAAACAAAGTGCAGCATCTCATAGCATGTATTGTTTCCATCGTATTTATAAAACCAATATACAAGTGTGTACTTCTGCAAGTGAGCAAAGTATATAATGACTTAACTATGTAAATTCATGAAAATCTTTTCAAAATAAACTGCTAAATATGGTGTGTAGTTTATAAAGTTTTAGTTAACAGCATCTGTAAATTTGGGAGGGACTTGCTTGATGTTGTTTAGACTTTACTGTATGAGAATGACCTGGCAATAATTTCAGGACTAATCTGATGTCTCAATTTATGTCATCCAGGTTCAATGACTTGATTTTACTCCCATGTGCTTGTTATTCTCTGTGTTCCAATTTGGTTTTATTTGCTTATCAGTGATCTGAACTCTTTATCATGTGGAACATTTTGCTATATAAATATACAATGCTATTGTTGCGATTTTCTCTGAAGCTACAACTAGTGTTGCTTATTAGAACTCTATGGTTGCTGGTCTTTACCACATGACCAATGGAACCTTTTCCAACAGCACTATGTTAGGTGGTCTGGCTGACAAGTTCTGAAACAGCTAAGGCCATAATTTTAATGGTTAATCAGCCTTTGAATTGCCACTCATAACATTTATTTTCTGGCAGAAATGAAGGGGCTGAATTTTATTGACTCCTCTGTGCACTGGTTCTTCCTAAAGCAGCATACCAGAAGTGTGCTGCACCTGTCCAGGCTGAGCAGTGACGATTAATCTGGCCCATGGCATGCCTGCCCACAACTGGGCTTAGCACCAGAAACAGGGCAGGACACTGATGAACAGCAGCCAGAAGGCCCCAAGAACTGAGAATTCATCTGTAATTTTTTTAAAAAACAGGTCCATTTACCTTCAGTCCTGTCTTAAACTTGCTCTGAAGTCCCCCCAAACTCTCTAAGAAGGGTCCTGATCTCTTTCCCCCCCCCCCCCCCCCAAACGTCAGCTTTGTGGTGCTGTGTCTAGATGCCCCATGTCTACACTGACATGGAATTGAGGTAGGACAGCTGTGAATGCTCTCTCCTGCCTCACTTGCGTGACAGCATCAGGCCTCTGCCCACAAACTGGTAAGCCCGGGACAATGTAAAAGGTTGACGAGTTGGTGTAACAGGTACCCGCCTCCATTTGTTTTGACCTTTGCACTCGGGGAATATACATTCTCCAGGCGAAAAGATCACAATAATGGGCACACAAGTTTTTAAACCACTGCCTAATTAGTTGATGGTCGATATACAGCTCAGACAAAGGGTGGGTTATATAAAATGAATCCATACTTCAGAAACTGAATAACTCATCTGACACTGATGTTTCCCCTCTGTTGTGGTTTGCAGGCTCTGGAGAGCGAGTTTGTTTCCTGCCAGCTTCACCAGTGGATTGATCTGATTTTTGGATATAAGCAGCAAGGGCCTGAGGCTGTTCGAGGCCTCAATGTCTTCTATTACCTGACCTATGAAGGAGCTGTCAACCTGAATTCCATCAATGACCCAGTGCTAAGAGAGGTAAGTTAGTGGCAAAAGGTAGTGACAAAATGCTACAGTGAATTAACCAGCAGGGTTTTTTTTTGCCAGAATTACAGAAGCATGAGATATGAAAAGATTAGATCTCAGTTCAGTGACTGTCTGTCTTCGGTTCGCTAAATTATTTTAAGTAGCCTATGGAGCACAGAGTAAGTTTATTTGTTCTAAATTACCAATCAAAGTTCAGACTTTTTCCAGAGTGGAACTTTTAAAAATGTGCTTGTCTTCTTGTGATATTCAGTGACAGATAGCTTGAAAAATAGTATTAGAGCCTTGTATCAAAGAGTTTTACTATCCATGACTGCCAAGTTGCTAAAGACAGGCCAGTAGTTCTGATATACCTTTTGTTAACTGCCCTCAGAGATTTTATGATGCATGACAACGACACCATTACATACCAGGCTCCGACACAGTAAGAGAGAGGGAACTTTTTAATCATTCAGGCTTTCAAATCTTTTTTCCAAATGCAGCTATATATCTCTGATAATTGAAACCATATTCAAGAAAAAAAATCTGATGCACAGCAGCCAAGCACCAGTTTGTGTGCACTAAAGCAGTGTGTAGCTAACTTGCCTGAAGTTCTAAAAAGTCATTTGTGCATTTGCTGTAAGTGAAAACTCCCAATGATCTTTGATGATATATATAATATCATTTTAGTTGCAAAATATTTTATGTGGACGTAACTTTAACAATCTTTATAACATTTCAGCATCTGTGACTGCTGTACTCTAACATTTTTAAAGTGCTGATCTGAGTTTTTGAAAATCTTGAAGGAAGTTTAACCAACTTGTAGCCCTTTTCAAAAAGCCAGTCGTAACTTAACATCTTCATTTTTTGTTCTGTCTGTTGCTTTTTTTAATAGTAAATGCTGATGGCCTCTTCAAGCAGAAACTGGCTTGGACGAGTGAGGAAATTGAGATGCAGCCGTTAACTCAGTGTCTTAGCCATTATATAATTTGAACTGTGCATGTTAATTTAGCTCTAAAACTACAGGCTCAGTAATTCCTGCAAACCAATTCCCCCAATAATGTCTCATGTTTCAATGCAAATATTTTTAATTATCTTCCAAAAGGGATAATGATGTTCAGGCGCTCTGATAGGATATTTTAGTATGTGTCTGGAAATTGTTTCCCCTTGCAAGTGTAAAAACCCTGAATAGTCTACTCTTAATCTGAATACTGATTGTACTGGTTTTGAAAAGGGTGGTGGAGAAACCAATTCTAATCTAACATTATTGTTTATAATGCTTCAGTAATTGTTTGTTGGTGACCATGTGACATTTTGACACGCTCAGGTGATATGGGGTAATTGATGTCCGTTTAGAAAACTGACCTGAGAGATTTTAAATGATGTGTATTGTTTTATTTTGCATGATCATTACAATCCTCCTGGTACCAAGCCTATTACTTTGATTATATGTAGATTGGTCACAGTTTTCTAATTTTCACATGCTGAACTTGACAGACTGAACAAAATTATAAACAACATGTCCATACATTTGAGTTGGTACTGATAACTGTTCATTCAACGGAGAAAGAAATAAAGAACTTGCATTTGTTTAGTGTCTTTCACAATCTCAGGACATTCCAAGATGCTTTACAGCCAATGAGATATTTTTTGAAGCGAAGTCACTGTTGTAATATAGGGAAAACTAGCAGCCAATTTGCCCTTAACAATATTCCACAAACAGCAATGAGATAAATGACCAGATGATCTCTTTTAGTGATGTTGGCTGGGGGATAAACATTGGTTAGAACAAGGGAAGAGAATATGAAAACATCTGTTCAGGAACTGATTTAAAAAGTTCATCTAGATTTAGAATACCACTTTGAAATACCATTGACATTTATATCAGCAATTACAGTTAAAAGTATTACAAATTCAAGCTGTGATTGTAGAGAGCTCAAACGCAAAAAAACTTAATTTTAAAACTTATTTATTCTTGTATCCTAGGGGTACATAGGAACTCACTAATGTTAGGCTGAGGTCACAATTCCAAACACCGACTTGCTCAAGCGTCACTCTCACAAACACACTGTAAGGCTTATTTTTAACACAAGCGAATACACTATATATGGTTATTAAGAAGGAAATGCGAACAGGAGTCTAAAAGCATCAAGTCATGAACACAATTATTTGGCATTACAATATATGAACATCTGAAAACCATGTAATAAAACCAAATACTTCCTCCCCTTCCACCACCTTTCTCCAAATATGAACTGGAAATGTCACAAGTGACCAAAAGGTCCAACAGCATCGGCAAAGAGCAAAAATGACTTCGGCCTGGAAATTGGGTACGGCGCGGTAACACTCGAGGTAACTTTGCGCCAGGCGCAGAAGTCTCGCCTCTTGCGATAAATTGGGGTTACCGCTCCCGAAAAAAAGTGGAGCGCTAAATGAAGTGCTCCACTTCCTTCCTGGGGCAGGAGCGAGGCGCACAGCTCAGCAGCGCAACACTCTGGGCCGCATGGCGCTGTCGCGTACACGGGGCTCCCTTCCTGAATTAAAGGGAAGGGCCCAAGCTGCATAGTCTGCATAATGGGAACCCACTTACCTAGACCAAAGGGGTGCCGCGCGATCAGCCCGGCATTCAAGCAGAGTGCCAGGCTGAGCGACTGCGACACTGACCCCACGACCAAAGCGGAATGAGACTTTTTTCACCAGCAGCCCGCCACCTCCCCTTTAAATTTTGCCCCAGTAGCAGCTGGCCGTCGGGTATGCGTCCCCTATTGCTGTCACTGTTATTGCCCGGCACCGCTTCAGGGGGCGAAACCCAATTTAGATGCCAGGGCGATGTGCACGACAATGACGTCACGATTTCCAGGCACAGGACATCGGGACGCAACGCTGTAGTGTCGCCGCTAAACTCCCACCAAATTTAGTGGGAGTCGTTAGCAGCGCTGAGCTTGGTCGCAAAGTTATTTGCGCCTCACTAAAGGGAGGGGCAAATGCACTCAATTTCTCCTCCTTGATGTTTTGAGAGTAGACTTTTCATCAGATTGGTATTCTTTCTTGAAATGCAACTGCAAGTCTTGCTTTTAACCCCCAGTCCCCGCCCCACCCTCACTGCCTTTTCTGAAATATTATCACTCACTTTCCATGATCCTTGTTTTCCTAACAGTGAAGAAATGTACTTACAGGTGTTAATTTCATGTATGCACTGACTAGTATTGAACCCATTGCAAGTGTTTACTTGAGTGAAATGCCTTTGTTCCCTTAACAAGCACACTGCAGTTTGCACCATTCAATTGCTTTATGTCCCTTGATACTTTTACCGAACAACAATCTATCTCAGTCTTGAAAGCTCCATTTGTTCTATATTGAAGGACTGATGCATTTCATTAGCATATTATTGTCCTGTAACGTGAGCTGAGGTTTAAAATCTGCCACACTTTTCATTTTATTGGAAGTATAATTTCCTCGAAGTATAATTTCCTCAGCAGTTAATTATTGCATTAACCTGGAGGACAGATAATTTGATGACGTGATAACTAGCAACCTACCCCAACAATGAATGTTGGTAGCTTACATTAAATGCCATGAAGCTGTTTGTCTCCCAAACTATGTCTGACCACTAAAATGACACTTGACCAAATAAAATGCTAACACACCAACTAGGTTCCTTGAGAAGGTTCTGTGGAACAGTAAATTATCATTAAATACTCACCCATTCTTTCTGTTCCTGCTCACAGGACTTGTTTTGTAATCAGTTACAAAATCTTATGTAACCTGGCATGGCACATTCTTACTCTTATCTTTTATTGGTGTAGCATTTGTTTGACCTTAAATACAAGTTGCAGGCAGCTGCAATGGAATCAAGACTACGTGTACAGTAGGTAGTGCAGGGCCCATCTGGGGGAACAATGAGGTTGTATAATGAGCACCCTTGCCATATCCTTTCTTTTCAATGGATGCCCTTATAGAGCTGTATGAACTGTTGTGAATGCTGTACTCTGGAGGGAAGAAGAGAGCTTTTACTGACGGGCAGTTAATTGCAAGCACATTATCTGTGGCCCACTGCAGGAGGATAGTAATCTTCTTGCATTTGATACATAAAAAGCATATTACGAAGAATACAGATCCGAATGAGTCCAATATAAATCCTAGCTATCTTGTACAAACCAACTTTTATTTAATACTTTGGTGGATATTTTGTCCTAAGATTAGCTAATGGTCGAAATTATACCTCATGGTATTTTCATGGTTTGCTTGTGTTGTGGCATTAATTACAGTCACTGGGCATCAACTTAACTAGTTCACAGCAAGCAACCTGTGGCATCTTCCATTTCATCTGTAATCATGCCATTGCCTATTGTCTACCTTGGGACGTTTTACTGTGATAAAGGTACTATATGAATGCAAGTTGTTGTTGTTACCTACATGACAATGTGTTTGAAAGTTTATGGATTTTATTGACCATACTTTATATGTTTAAACATAAGCCATTCAGTCAATAAAAATCGTATGACTGTTTGATAGCATCCATTGTGAAAGGCCATGTATTTCAAAGAGAATTAGTAACTTAGTGAAATATAGGGTAATTTTAATGAAGTTAATGGTGCCCAATGAAAAATGTGCAATATCCGAGACAGACTTTTGGTGCCATAATTTTTTTTCTATACAAGTGTTTTTTTCACTCTTTTCTGTATTGCTTTTTAATTTACTTCAAATATTGTTCCGTGAATGCTGTTTTAAATTGGCAAAGCCTGTGACTGATCCCCTGAGACCAGTTGTAGTAAAATCTGTTCTTAACAAAAGCAAACTCTGTGTTTTACCCTTACTGGGTTAGAATCCACTGATAATTTGGCATCATAGTCATATGAAAGTAGTTAATAAAACGCTAGGTAACTTGAGAGATTTTTAATTTGAGGAGTGTTAAATGATAATTTCTTGTATTGAAGGCAAACTTCCAGTTTTAATCTGTTCTCTTACAATTTACATTTTTGTGATACGACAACTCTCAATTTACAAAATGCAGCCTTTAAAGTGTGAATTCATAGCCTAGTTTCATGATCTGTACACCCTCATTTATAATGTGAGCTTTACCCCGACTTGACTTTGAAGAGTTGGGTTAATTGTCTAATTTTCTGTTTAATCTAATATGTCATTAGCTCCACAAAGCATGGCTTTGTCCTGCCATGGAAGAATAGTGGCAAACTACCTTCTGCACTATTTGGTCAGTCAACTCTGTATTTCCAAAACATTTATTCTGAAGATTGGCATATTCATTGCATTAACACTATTTTGGAAGTATTTTGACCACATGGACTGAGATGGTTCAAGAAGAAAGCCCACCACCACCTTCTCAGGGCAACCCAGAGTGGGTGATAAATACCGGCTTTGCCAGCAGTGCCTACATCCTGAGAATGAGTATTAAAAAAAAGAACTGACCTAAACTTGTGTGATACACCCATGATTTAAGTGTTCTAAATCAGATTAAGAATTCTTGAGGCCCTGGAAACCATGTACATTTGGGGCCGTACGACCCTGCCCGCCTCCGCCTGCTCCCCACCCCCCGCTCCACTCCCATTCAATAAAGAAAGTCTGGTGTTCCCAGGTTGGCAGCTCCTGCAGCCCACCTAAGCCTTTCATGTTTCTAGTTCCCAGCCTGCTGGCTTCTTTGTAAGGCGTGGGGCACGGGGGGTCCAGGCTGCCATACTCCCCATTCAAGTCACTTGCCGACTGGCTCTTGCTTTTTTGTTTAGAAGGCTCTTGCCCTTATACTTGGGCTGCTGCTGCTGTTGGTGTTGGAAAGGTGATAGGAAAATGGGCAGAATTAGGGGTGGGGGTAGGTTCCAGGTGGAGACTTCTGCGCCTACCCCCGGCCCAGGCCTCGTATGTCATTAATGTGCCCCTGCTCTTAATGAAGGGATCTATTTTGTGCGACATATGACTAGTTGTTTCAGATAAATGATGACAGAATGCATGTCCATAGACATTAATTCAGCTGATTGTATTAACTCAATTAAACTCATGATTATTTTTACATAAATGGGTGAAGATTGAGTTCTGCAGCATGCACTGTTTTGCTAATCTGTTGGTGCTAATCGCACAAGTAACTAGATGAGCCATTATTGTGCCTAATCCAAGGGACTCTTTTAATAGGCTTTGAAGAAGTGTAGTGCTTTTCGTATTGCAGTTTTATGGCTTTTCTATTTGAAACAGTAAAACTTTAAGGTTAGATGTTGAGAAAAATTACGGATTTTGCTGTGCTCAGTTTCAAGACAACCCCTCCTCCAATATATGAAGTTGACCGAGGATAATGCCTATGTTGTATTTGTATCTAAATAATTTTACTTTTACACACTGAGTGCATGATTTGGTTTGGTGAAATAATAATCATGTTCAAATCTATTTCAAAATTGGACAAATGTGAATAAAACAAAGTAATCTCTGCAGTGTAGGACCACAAAGAAAAGCCAAAACTATTTAGAATCAGATTTTGGAAATTGGATTCTGAGTTACCTTTTCACACTCCTATCCTTACCAAGTATCTTGAAAAGAAATTAGTCAGTTTTCATAGATCATTTTATTTCTACATACACCAATACAGTAAAGCTTAAGAACATTTGGTTGCAATCACTGGTGATTGGATAAATGAGTTTCTGAACTATTTGTTCAATTGTTAATTAGTAATCAGCAACATTAGATTAATTACAGGAAATTGGCTACTGCTTTTCGACGCGGTTGAGATTTAGCTGAAACAATGCTTGAATACTGATTGGAATCAAGTTTCCTTGGAAGGATTTTTTAAATTTGGCTGACAGTTTATTTCCTCATTACTTAAAACTCTAACAAATCTTATCAATCATCAGGTATATCTTCTGGTAAGTTTGAACTAAAATCAGTTACATTAGTGTTGTTTTCTCTGAACAAGGTTCTCCCATAAGGTATGTTAGCCTTTATTGCAAGGGGGTTGGAGTATAAGAGTAAGGGAGTCATGTTGCAATTATATAGGGCTTTGGCGAGACCACACCTGGAGTCCCATGTACAGTTTTGGTCTCCTTACCTAAGGAAGTATGTACAACAAAGGTTCACTAGATTGCTTCCTGGGATGAGAGGGCTGCTATGAGGAGAGATTGAGTAGAATGGGCCTCTCTTCTCTGGAGTATAGAAGGATGAGAGGTGATTTCATTGAAACATATAAAATTCTTTAGAGGGCTGACAGGGTACATACTGAGAGGCTGTTTCCCCTGGCTGGAGAGTCTAGAACTAGGGGGTCATAGACTCAGGATAAGGGGTTGACCATTTAGGACTGAGATGAGGAGCAATTTCTTCACTCAGAGGGTGGTGAATCTTTGGAATTCTCTACTCAAGAGGACTGTGGATGCTCAGTCGTCGAGTACATTGAAGACTGAGATCGATAGATTTTTGGGCACTAAAGGAATCCAGGGATATGGGAATAGGGTGGAAAAGTGGAGTTGAGGTAGAGATTCAGCCGTGATCTTATTGAATGATGGAGCAGGGTGGATAGGCCATATGGCCTGCTCCCACTCCTATTTCATATGTCTTTATGTTCGTAAAGCAGAATCATTTAACTCTCCATTGCACAGAAAGGGGCAACAGATTATTCATACTGGGTTATAATAGAGAAAACATATATATTTTATGAAATAATTTATTTTTTCATGGTGTGACTGTGAATCGAAACATAGTGCTGAAATTATTAGGTTTAGTTGTGCAGATCAGATTCCGTACTCACCCTTTGCTCTCCACAATGCAATTCCTGAATGCTGGTAAATTGGTATGGCTGTTGGTTCAGCCTTTGCAAGATTTGTTTGAGAGTTTACAATTTCCACACGGCTTCTTAAATAATCAAAGAGTTGGCAAGAGGTGCGTGGTGAGGCGTCGGGAGTTCGTTGGTGAGGCCTATAAAAGGCACAGCAGGGAGTCCGGGGCCCAGAGTCGGTGAGAGGTGCGTGGAGAGGCTGATAAAAGGCGTACTTGTGCAGCTACAGGGAGAAGGCAAAAAAGAAGTAGAAAGAAACAGAAAGGTGACGTCACAGTCAAGGGGGTAAGTGATTGGCTGGTGATTGGTGAGTAGTTTTTCTTTTTTCTCTTCTATAACAGTGAGTAAACTTTAGCATTGTTGTTGCCTATCTAAGGGTTAAGTCATGGCAGGACAGCCCGGTCACGTGTTATGCTCCTCCTGTACCATGTGGGAACTCAGGGACGACTCCAGTGGCCCTGACGACTACGTGTGCGGGAAGTGTATCCGCCTCCAGCTCCTGACGGACCGTGTTGCGGAGTTGGAGCTGAGGGTGGATTCACTCTGGAGCATCCACGATGCTGAGAATGACATGAGTAGCACATTTAGCGAGTTGGTCTTATCGCAGGTGAATGGTCCACAGCCAGATAGGGAATGGAAGACCAGCAGGAAGACCAGTGCAAGGAAGGTAGTGCAGGGGTCCCCTGTGGTCATCCCCCTGCAAAACAGATACACTGCTTTGAGTACTGTTGAGAGGGATGACTCATCAGGGGAGGGCAGCAGCAGCCAAGTTCATGGCACCGTGGCTGGCTCTGTTGCACAGGAGGGCAGGAAAAAGAGTGGGAGAGCGATAGTGATAGGGGATTCAATTGTAAGGGGAATTGATGGGCGTTTCTGCGGCCGCAACCGAGACTCCAGGATGGTATGTTGCCTCCCTGGTGCAAGGGTCAAGGATGTCTCGGAGCGGGTGCAGGACATTCTGAAAAGGGAGGGAGAACAGCCAGTTGTCGTGGTGCACATTGGTACCAATGACATAGGTTAAATAAGGGATGAGGTCTTACAAAACGAATTTAAGGAGCTAGGAGCTAAATTAAAAAGTAGGACCTCAAAAGTAGTAATCTCGGGATTGCTACCAGTGCCACGTGCTAGTCAGAGTAGGAATCACAGGATAGCTCAGATGAATACGTGGCTTGAGCAGTGGTGCAGCAGGGAGGGATTCAAATTCCTGGGGAATTGGAACCGGTTCTGGGGGAGGTGGGACCAGTACAAACCGGATGGTCTGCACCTGGGCAGGACCGGAACCAATGTCCTACGTGGAGTGTTTGCGAGTGCTGTTGGGGAGGAGTTAAACTAATATGGCAGGGGGATGGGAACCAATGCAGGGAGACAGAGGGAAACAAAAAGGAGACAAAGGCAAAAGACAGAAAGGAGATGAGGAAAAGTGGAGGGCAGAGAAACCCAAGGCAAAGAACAAAAAGGGCCACTGTACAGCAAAATTCTAAAAGGACAAAGGGTGTTAAAAAAACAAACCTGAAGGCTTTGTGTCTTAATACAAGGAGTATCCGTAATAAGGTGGATGAATTAACTATGCAAATAGATGTTAACAAATATGATGTGATTGGGATTACGGAGACGTGGCTCCAGGATGATCAGGGCTGGGAACTCAACATCCAGGGGTATTCAACATTCAGGAAGGATAGAATAAAAGGAAAAGGAGGTGGGGTAGCATTGCTGGTTAAAGAGGAGATTAATGCAATAGTTAGGAAGGACATTAGCTTGCATGATGTGGAATCTATATGGGTAGAGCTGCAGAACGCCAAAAGGCAAAAAACATTAGTGGGAGTTGTGTACAGACCTCCAAACAGTAGTAGTGATGTTGGGGAGGGCATCAAACAGGAAATTAGGGGTGCCTGCAATAAAGGTGCAGCAGTTATAATGGGTGACTTTAATATGCACATAGATTGGGCTAACCAAACTGGAGGCAATACGGTGGAGGAGGATTTCCTGGAGTGCATAAGGGATGGTTTTCTGGACCAATATGTCGAGGAACCAACTAGTGGGGAGGCCATCTTAGACTGGGTGTTGTGTAATGAGAGAGGATTAATTAACAATCTTGTTGTGCGAGGCCCCTTGGGGAAGAGTGACCATAATATGGTGGAATTCTGCATTAGGATGGAGAATGAAACAGTTAATTCAGAGACCATGGTCCAGAACTTAAAGAAGGGTAACTTTGAAGGTATGAGGCGTGAATTGGCTCGGATAGATTGGCGAATGATACTTAAGGGGTTGACTGTGGATGGGCAATGGCAGACATTTAGAGACCGCATGGATGAACTACAACAATTGTACATTCCTGTCTGGCGTAAAAATAAAAAAGGGAAGGTGGCTCAACCGTGGCTATCAAGGGAAATCAGGGATAGTATTAAAGCCAAGGCATACAAATTGGCCAGAAATAGCAGCGAACCCGGAGACTGGGAGAAATTTAGAACTCAGCAGAGGTGGACAAAGGTTTTGATTAGAGCAGGGAAAATGGAGTACGAGAAGAAGCTTGCAGGGAACATTAAGACGGATTGCAAAAGTTTCTATAGATATGTAAAGAGAAAAAGGTTAGTAAAGACAAACGTAGGTCCCCTGCAGTCAGAATCAGGGGAAGTCATAACGGGGAACAAAGAAATGGCGGACCAATTGAACAAGTACTTTGGTTCGGTATTCACTAAGGAGGACACTAACAACCTTCCGGATACAAAAGGGGTCAGAGGGTCTAGTAAGGGGGAGGAACTGAGGGAAATCCTTATTAGTCGGGAAATTATGTTGGAGAAATTGATGGGATTGAAGGCCGATAAATCCCCAGGACCTGATGGACTGCATCCCAGAGTACTTAAGGAGGTGGCCTTGGAAATAGCGGATGCATTGACGATCATTTTTCAACATTCCATTGACTCTGGATCAGTTCCTATCGAGTGGAGGGTAGCCAATGTAACCCCACTTTTTAAAAAAGGAGGGAGAGAGAGAAAACGGAATTATAGACCGGTCAGCCTGACATCGGTAGTGGGTAAAATGATGGAATCAATTATTAAGGATGTCATAGCAGCACATTTGGAAAGAGGTGACATGATAGGTCCAAGTCAGCATGGATTTGTGAAAGGGAAATCATGCTTGACAAATCTTCTGGAATTTTTTGAGGATGTTTCCAGTAGAGTGGACAAGGGAGAACCAGTTGATGTGGTATATTTGGACTTTCGACAAGGTCCCACACAAGAGATTAATGTGCAAAGTTAAAGCACATGGGATTGGGGGTAGTGTGCTGACATGGATTGAGAATTGGTTGTCAGACAGGAAGCAAAGAGTAGGAGTAAATGGGTACTTTTCAGAATGGCAGGCGGTGACTAGTGGGGTACCGCAAGGTTCTGTGCTGGGGCCCCAGCTGTTTACATTGTACATTAATGATTTGGACGAGGGGATTAAATGTAGTATCTCCAAATTTGCGGATGACACTAAGTTGGATGGCAGTGTGAGCTGTGAGGAGGATGCTATGAGGCTGCAGAGCGACTTGGATAGGTTAGGTGAGTGGGCAAATGCATGGCAGATGAAGTATAATGTGGATAAATGTGAGGTTATTCACTTTGGTGGTAAAAACAGAGAGACAGACTATTATCTGAATGGTGACAGATTAGGAAAAGGGGAGGTGCAACGAGACCTGGGTGTCATGATACATCAGTCATTGAAGGTTGGCATGCAGGTACAGCAGGCGGTTAAGAAAGCAAATGGCATGTTGGCCTTCATAGCGAGGGGATTTGAGTAGAGGGGCAGGGAGGTGTTGCTACAGTTGTACAGGGCCTTGGTGAGGCCACACCTGGAGTATTGTGTACAGTTTTGGTCTCCTAACCTGAGGAAGGACATTCTTGCGGTTGAGGGAGTGCAGCGAAGGTTCACCAGACTGATTCCCGGGATGGCGGGACTGACCTATCAAGAAAGACTGGATCAACTGGGCTTGAGAGGGACCTCATAGAAATGTTTAAAATTCTGATGGGTTTAAACATGTTAGATGCAGGAAGAATGTTCCCAATGTTGGGGAAGTCCAGAACCAGGGGTCACAGTCTAAGGATAAGGGGTAAGCCATTTAGGACCGAGATGAGGAGAAACTTCTTCACCCAGAAAGTGGTGAACCTGTGGAATTCTCTACCACAGAAAGTTGTTGAAGCCAATTCACTAAATATATTCAAAAAGGAGTTAGATGTCGTCCTTACTGCTAGGGGGATCAAGGGGTATGGCGAGAAAGCAGGAATGGGGTACTGAAGTTGCATGTTCAGCCATGAACTCATTGAATGGCGGTGCAGGCTAGAAGGGCCGAATGGCCTACTCCTGCACCTATTTTCTATGTTTCTATGTTTCTATGCTGCCTTTTGTGCCTACATGTGCCGGAACCCGCTTTGTGACAAGTGCGATGCTTTACAGGTGTGATGTTAGCTTCTACTGAAGTTGGAAATTGGAAATTGGGAATTATACAAATTAACTCAAAATGCATTAAAATTCAAAATTAACCACTTGACATAATACATTTTATTATTCTTGTTAGTGTCATTGGTATAGAAAGTAAGGTCCTTTCCTTTTGTTGGGCAGGTGGGCGTGGAATCATAGCTACAGTCTCCAGGGTAAAGATAGAAATCAAGTATTTAGAAAACAATGTCAGTGAGTTGTAAATTCATCATACTTAGTAGCGTAGGGATTACTGAAATCTTTGTAGAATTTATAAACAACTACTGGAGCATTACTGGCCAGATGGCTGCATGTTCTCAGGCATGGGGTGCAATAATAAACTTAGCACCAAAATGCGAAGGAACAACTGGGGTGTGTCAGGATTTGTTACTACTTTGTTCACTACTATTGGATTGTAGTACTGTTTTAAACATAGCTAGGCCAACTGATTTGCCGTGACGCGCGATGGCATGGCATACTCTGGTAGATGCTGTGAATATATCTACACTTATTGGGCACAAATTTGGCCCTCCGGTTTTTTCGGTGTACTTACGTGAGGTGCGGCGACTTTCTGCTCTCAAAACGTGCCGAAAATATATTGCCATATTCTCCCCGTTCTGTGGACCATCCTTGTGCTTGGCATGGCGTAGCAATCACAGTGGGGGGGCGGAGCTAGGGTCGTGCGGCTGAAAGAGTGCTGGCAGGGGTGCGGGGCTAGGGCTCAGCGTGTGTAACAGTGCCGGCAGTGTTGCGCATTGGAGCGTTCGCGCATGCGCTCGGGCGTCCCACCCACCGCACCTATCCCTGGCCAAGTGGCCTTTTGCACTGGCATTGCTTTAGCATCAGACCTATTGCCCAGAGAAATAACTCTGCAATTGTTGAGTACAAGGGCACCTTGAATAGCTGACCACAGAATGGCTGCAGCCCTGAGAAGTATGCAGATAGAAGTAAAGATTCAATCAAGCTCCTTCAATCATAATCACTGGATTCAATTCAAGCAAATCTCATGCAACCTGATTTTAATTCTATGAATTACGACACTACCATTCAAATTTATAATCATTTCTGAAGTCTATACAAATGGTACATGCTGTTGGGAGTATATTTAGTTGTCTCAGATGAGCTTTCATTTTTAAAATGTACTCTTTTTAGTCTAGCACGGATGTTTTGGATTGCATCATGGCCTTTTTGTCAGCATTATTTATGATTTATTTTGAGGTGTCATGGCAACTATCAAAACTTACAATAAGTACATAATAGACTTTTACACTTAACACATTAAGACTCCTGCAGCCTGTGTGTTTCCAGCCCCCCTCCATCCTGCCAGCCCCCTTTTAAGTTCCCTGCTGCAGCCTCCTTCTGCGAGCCCAGCCTGCTGCGTCTCGTGTGTGGCAAGTTCACTGCTCTCCCACCCGGGTTTCCCACCCATCGCACCTATCCACGGCTGAGTGGCCTCTCGCACCGACAAGCCCACTGACTTCACTGACTTCCCGGGCTAAGTATGAATAAGGACTTTATTTATTTATTATTGATGGTTTTTATGCTTCATGAATGTTGTTGAGAAGGTGTTTAGTGCTTTGCAAGGTCCTCTCCACTTCCCTCCCCGCCCCCCCCCCCCAAAAAAAAATCTCTGGCTACCTGCGCTGATTTCTTAACTCTCCGCAAGGGTTTTTGTGGCCGCATACGCTGGCCTGTTAGTTTGGAGCAACTATTAGCTGTCCAAACTGGCTTAAATGGCCAAAACAGGCGTAGGTGGCTGGTAATGCCTCCTTTTGGAAAAAAAACGAAACAAAAAAAAATCCTAACTAACTCACTTACACTGGCGCATATTAAATTTGCAGAATGGGGATTTTTAAGATACTCTAGAAAAATCAAGTTGCTCCACAAAAAACAGAGCAACTCCTGGGCAAATTTGGGCCCATTGTGTGCAGTTCCATTTGCTGTGCAAGTACCACAATTTTACATAACTCCCAAACAATGCAGGTTTCTGAACAGTATTTTAAATCCTTTTTCTCGAGACATGCAACTTTGTTTAAAAATTTAGAAAATGATTATTGGCTGAAGATTGCTGTTTTTCTTTTGGAAGAAAATGGTCTAAAGCATTTGAAAAGCTGAAATTCTAATCTATAATTTGGTAATTCTACAAAAAAAAATGTTGTTTTGTTTTAATTCCAGAAGGGATTGCAAACATCCTTGAGATGTAAAATATTCACACACACTTTTTTTTCCTCCAAAAAGTTTCATGAACAAACTGATGATTGCAATCTTTTTCTTTTTGCTGCTGATCAGCCAGCTAGATTTAATCAAGCCCATCCAACGCGGATAATCTTTGTATTTGCAAATCTGGAGAAGCCTCTAACATTCTGGGTGAAATTGTTTCTGCTGTGACTGGCTGGTTTCCTTCAGATTGGCAGCTGGGATATATTATAGCAGACAGACAGCTGTAAGGCTGTAGCTGGAGTGAGCATGTCCGGCAAGGTCTACATTTTAATAGGTTTGGAATGTATTGCCTCACATTATGTTAGTAAGAAAGGTCCTGGTGGGGAAACCATTGCAAGTTTTTACAGACGATGATTACTTCCTGTTTTTCTCCTTGGCAGCCACAAAAATTAGGTTTTATAGAGTAGCGCTAATAACGGGTCAGGCCATGGGGAGTTTCCTTTTGTTTGACAATGTACCTACACTTTGTAAAGAAGAGGGCTATTGTATTAATAGTATGAGGTTTAAAAAAAAGTCAAATATTTTGTTACTGCTGTTACTCTTAAAGAGCACAAGTTAATTTTTTATTTGTCCACAGTCCATTTATTATTATTAATTAAATATAGACAGTCTTATTTTTCTAATGTATTGTTTACTAACAATACTAATTAGTTTTAGATCTGGTGTTGAATGATCCAGCTCTTTTTACAATACTGTGAACATTTTTTTTGGGTTGATGTTAAAGATTTTTTTTCAAATTGAGAAATATGAACTTTTAATTTTAAGGGTCACAACCTAATTAACCTACAATGTGTCATTCTCTTTAGCCCCTTTAGTTTTATGAGACAATGACATTTCCAATCAAATAGCGCGCTTTCTCCATAAATACATTTAACACAAATATATTTGCAGGCAGAATTTTTACTGCAAAAGTGGATGTAATTTGGGAAAATGGTGTTTTATATTGAATTATGTTGTACAACTTGACAATCCAGTGCCTGAACAATTTTAAAAAGCAAGCTAGTTGATTACAATAGGCATATTAGGCAGGAGCCAATTAGACAGGATAATAGGGCAGAATTTGCAGTCGGTATGACTGTGTACCCTGAGTATGCCATCACATCGCCTTTGAAATGGACAGAAAATTTGGGATTTTACATGCGCTAAATCTCGAGCTTACAATCTGTCAATTTCAAACTCTGACTGAGAAATCCTTATTGCTGGCGCAGAGTTGGCTAATTGCCCACAAACTACCCAACAATTCCGTTTGCACAGCGGAAGGTGAGGGAGGGATATGCAGCAGCTTGAAATATACACCAGTCATGATAAAAAGATCTTTAAAATAAATATCTATATCCACTTAACTATCTCCTGATCCCAATGCAACTCTACCAAGATTGAGAAACTAACTTATTTATTAATTTATCAGGGTGAGTGAGAGACTGATTTTATTAATTTATTGGGGTGAGTGAGACTAAAAAAAATCATGAATGGGCATCAGAGATTTCTGTTTCCTGATTGGAGCACCGTCCCACATGATCACAGGTACGCTTACTCACACAGTGTGCCCCACGGATCCGTGGGTCACTACGCTTCGCTCAACTCCGCAGCGAAACAACATAAGTTTTTGAAGGAGACCTCGCACCAGGTAACTGCCAATTTCTTTCGGAGGCTGGCATCATATTCCTTAATTATACTGCTGACAGCAATTTCAGGGCCAATTTTTTTTTTAACTAATTTTTTAAAGATCACTAAATAGAGACTTTGGGCTAAATTGTCCGAGCTGGTAGCGGGCATGATCGGTGGTGGGTGGGTGAATTTTTTTTCTGTTTTTTAAAAAAAAAAACAGTGGGCTGGGAACCCACTGACAACTCGCTCCCACGCACCTTTCCCATAGGCGCATCTGTCAGCGTGGAGCTGACCTGACCTTCAGCAGCGGGGAACCCAATTGAGGTACTTTACAGGCAATGAAGAGCCTTTTTCCCCCTACTTTTTAAATTACTCTGCATGGCCACAGGATTCACATAGCTGGGGAATCATGTCTGTCAACCTGAGACGTGAGTTCCATTGCCATTACTTGACAGCATGGAAAACAAGCCAAAATAAAAACATGTTGATTACATCAGCTAACAGATTGATGGAGATTCTGTACTACTTGTAAAGCTACTGGTAAATGTTAATTTTTCACCGGCCATTCTCAACCCTTGCCTTCCAACTGAACAGTAATTGCAGTGAATTCATCTGCACTATCAAAAATTACTTGTACCATTTAAATAAATGTGTGTGTTTCTGGTCAAGTTTTTCTCTCGGTATACTGTGATTGTCCAGTTAGACATTAACTCAAGTCATCAGCTGTAATAATTTCATTCTCATCATTCATTCCACTGGTTAAATTTGCTTTCAGTCCCTGAATATGTGTAATTTTTCAGTCTGAGACTTTAGGGTGAATTTCTGCGGAGGTTCTCTTACTTGTCCATTGTTAACGTCATTGGAAGAGCTGCAGAAATCCCAGAAACATATTGTAAGCACCACTTACACTGTTTGTCAGGGATTCCACAGTTGTTCCACTGAAATTGCATAAGATTGTAAATCCACCCCTTTGCAATTGCATTTAAAATCTGCTTAATTTTATGTATTATCTATATACACACACACCTTTTATTTATACCAATTACTGATATAAACGTCAACAGATTTGTGACTGAAGCACCAATAACTTCACAATTGATGTACTTTTTAATTATGTTCTTCATCATATTTGCAGATGGAGTCATATTACTTAATGATTTTATTTAAATATTTCTTGGTCACTCATGTATAAATTTTATTATGTGATTGTACAGTAAAGATGCAACACCCACTTTGTTAGATTGAACTTAAAATTGAATGGGCCAGGGTCCCTTTAAGGATCCTGGGTTAAAACGCGCTAAGAGTGACGTCACCAGACCCACTCCATCTAATTGGGCCAGGTAATGTACTGGGCGGGCTTAATCGGCCCCATCAAGGTAAGTTCATTCTGTACGCAGGATTAAGCCAGCAGTGGAATTGGGACCCGCCACGGACACCGGCCGCACCTGGCCCACCAAGGTAAGGAACATTCTGGCGATAATTGCAAATTGCAATTAGTTTGAGCATACAACAAAAATAGTAACTTGCATTTATATGGCGCCTTTAACAGAGTAAAACGTCCCAAGACACTTAAACCGTAGTATTGTTGTATTCTCCTTGTGCGCTCTCAAAATAATTCAAACTGCAGTAGTTCTATATTTGGGAAGAAAAAATGATGAGTAGAGGGAAATGACTGTACTTGGGTGTCATTTCCTAGTAACTGTTCTGTCCAATTTCTATCTTTAGTTTAAAACTTCATAATCATGCTATTTTTTTGAGGTGATTTCAGAAGTATATGCTAAAAAGAGAGGTTATATTGACCAAAATTGGCAGTTAAGTACAGTTGCGTTTTGATGAACACAACCTTATTGCCAAGAAATGTTTTCTGCTTGAATCAGGAGCTTGATAAATTGTGGGTTGAAGTAGCCAATTGGCAAATCTTAACATCACAATCCATTCAGTCATTTATCCTGCAGTTCAATCCAAAATAACAGAAGATACCTCATATAATTAGGTTCCTAAATATCATGTTTAGTCTATAGTCTATCATCAGATTGACTTGTGTCTTCAGTGTTTTAAAAAAAGCTGCTAATTGGGTAATCATTTACTGCAGGATGATTTTGTATTAATGTTTTGTGTTTGCATCGTGGATTCTATACAACAGCACAAGTGAGATTTGATTTGGTGTATTGGCATTTTGTTGCATACTAGAAAAGACTGACTGCATTTTACCGAGTTTGTTTACTGTAGCATTGTTTATTTTAAGTGAAATGAAAGATTCCTCGAGAGATCACAGCAGGACCCTCAAATCTGTACTTTTTAATATTTTTTATATGGGAACGAAAGTTCCACCCGTTTTTCGGCGGTCCCCGGTTAGTGCGTAATTTTTTTACCACTGGGGCCAAGTGGGCGGGAATTTCATCCCACTTTTCTCGGCGGTAACCAGAGCAGAGTGCAGTGGACAGAATCTTTGGCTCCCAAGTTGTGTGCGCGCACGGCTGTCAAGCTCCGCTCCGCGGGAGGCACTGACGAGAGGCCAGAGACTGCCGGATCGTGGTGGGGTGGGGTGGGGGCGGGGGGGGGCGGGGTGGAAAGAGAGAGATCGCTGTGGGAGGGAAGGGAAGAGAAAGATCGCTGTGGGGTGGAAGAGATCGCTGTGAGGGGGGGGGGGGAAGAGATCGCTGTGTGGGGGAGGGAGGGAAGAGATCGCTGTGTGGGGGAGGGAGGGAAGAGATCGCTGTGTGGGGGAGGGAGGGAAGAGATCGCTGTGTGGGGGGGGGAGAAGAGATCACTGTGGGGGAGGGAGGGAAGATATCGCTGTGTGGGGGAGGGAGGGAAGAGATCGCTGTGGGGGGGGAGGGAGGGAAGAGATCGCTGTGTGGTGGGGGGGGGGAAGAGATCGCTGTGTGGGGGGGGGGAATGAAGAGATCGCTGTGTGGGGGGGGGAAGGAAGAGATTGCTGTGGGGTGGAGGGGGGGATGGGGAAGAGATTGCTGTGGGGGGGGGGAGGGGGAAGGAAGGAGATCACTGTGGGGGTGGGGAGGAGATCGCTGTGGGGGGTGGAGAGGAGATCGCTGTGGGGGGCTGGGGAGGAGATCGTGGGGGGTGGGGAGGAGATCGCTGTAGGGGGGTGGTGGGGAGGAGATCGCTGAGGGGGGTGGGGTGGGGAGGTGATCGCTGAGGGGGGGTGGAGATTGCTGTGGAGTGGGGGGGGGGAAGAGATCGCTGTGAGGTGAGAGAGAGAGATGGGGGGGTGTGAGAGAGAGACGGGGGTGTGAGAGAGAGAGACTGGGGGCGGGGGTGAGAGAGAGACTGGGGCCGGGGGTGAGGGAGAGACGGGAGGAGAGGGGGGTGAGAGACTGGGGGAGGGGGTGACGGGGGGTGAGAGACACGGGGAGGGTGAGAGAGAGAGAGAGACTCAGGGGAAGGTGAGAGCGAGAGAGAGACTGGGGGGGATGAGAGCGAGAGAGACTGGGAGGGGTGAGAGAGAGAGACAGACTTGCGGGGGGTGGTGCGAGAGAGAGAGAGACTGGGGGTTGAGAGAGAGAGAGAGAGACACGGGGGGGTGAGAGAGAGAGAGAGAGAGACTTGGGGGGCGGGGGGGTGAGAGAGAGAGAGAGAGACTGTGGGGGGTGAGAGAGAGAGAGAGAGAGAGAGAGAGACTGGGGGTTGAGAGAGAGAGAGAGAGACTGGGGGTTGAGAGAGAGAGGGAGACTGGGGGGGTGAGAGAGAGACTTGGGAGGCGGGGGGGGGGGTGAGAGAGAGAGAGACTGGGGGGTGAGAGAGAGAGAGACGGGGGGGTGAGAGAGAAAGATTGGGGTGTCGGTGAGAGACTAATAAAATGTTTATTATAGTTCATTAATAAATAAATAAGGTTTTTATTAGACCATATACATTATTGCCTAACACTACAAAATAGTACAATCCACTTAAAAATACATCAAACTGTGGAGAACTATAAAGATCTGTGTAATATCAAACAAACCTGTCAGCTCTGTGTACATACCGCCCACTTAAGATCCACTTAAAAGCACCTTCTCCAGGGCGGTATGCTGTGTCGGCGGTATGTCATGAATTTTGCACTTTTGGGCGGAATGTCGGCCATCTGCATGGGCGGCCAGTGTGCATATCACCCTGCAGTAAGTCACTGATTAAATTTCCGGCGGGCGGTATGTACCTGATTTTTGCCGAAACTTGTGTTTTTGGGCGGTTAGTGGGCAGTATGTTGATGAATTTTGGCCCCCTATATCTTTTAAGTGCATGTTTGCCTTAATTGCCTTACATGTAGTAACTTAATGGTTCTTGGGCTGGATTGACATTACAATAAAAAAAACAATCTCTTCAAATTTGAGAGTGAAAGGGGGCAGTTGTGTGGAGAAGACCAGAGATTTGGGGTGGGATGGGTAAGGAAGCAGGTTGTGAAATTTATGGAAAAGATTTGTTTAATAATTTGGAGGCGGTACAAACGACTCTGGATAATGGTTGGATGCCCAAGGGTGGATTAAGCAGATATAGAAAAATGTCCTAAATTTTGGATGTACAAAATCCATAGGAGGTTCCTCACATTTAGTGAAGATAGAGGGTGCAATAGAAGGAAGTCCGAGGAGACAGTTTGTTGTAGCGAAGATAACTTGGCTATTGAGTAACAAAAGTCCTTGAGGTGATTAAGATGTACTGTTTCTTAATTTCAATAATGGATAGCCACAGTGGTCATTCACCAGGAATGGTCCAGCTTACAGCCAGCAGATTTGAGGACAGAGAGTATGGCTGTTGTGTGAGGATGAAGACTGTCCAGGTTCTCGTGGAGACAAGAGCATTGAAAGTGGGGGTGAAGTATTAACAGATATTGTTGTCATTCCAAATGAAGACCTCGAGTTCGGGGAGCAGTCTCAGCTCCATTCCAGTTTGGGACATTTAAAGTGACTCCAGTTGTTTTCTCTGAGCGTGGCATTTGTAAGGAAATACTGCTTTTCTTCATTTTATTTCAGGAATGTCTCCACTGGAGTTATTTTCTTGGCAGGCAGGGGTTTAGTTTCTCTGAACTTTTTTTGTAAAAACGTTTTGATTTGTGAATCATTAGAAATTGAATGGTGGAATGCTGTACCCTCTCCCCAAACCCCTGGAGAGAGCAAAACTATTGGCCATTAAAGAGGTCTTTAATTTGTTTACTACTGTACCTAGTCCAGACAGCATGGTGAAGGAGATGACCTCCAGACATGAGGTCTGGGTTATACCATGTTTCTGATGTAAGGTGGGTCCTATTATAGCTGTCTGTCAGTTTGGCAGCACAAGGGAGGAAAGAATTTTCCACAGTGCTTCTAATACCGTGTCCTCTTTCAGTAAAGCAGCCTGTACTATTAAACCTCATGGAAAGACGGAGGTGGAGCATAAGCTATCTTTTTGCTGCCTGTACTTTCCAGGCCATGTATTTTTGTAGCAGTTTGATACGGTCAGACCAATTCATATATACAATGACTTTCACCTTGTCCACAAATAAAAGATACAAAAGTAATATTTTAATTATTTTGATTAGTTGTAAGAGCGAGCATAAAATAATGATGCCAATTTGGAGGAGAATATGTTTTCAGTGGGCTGTATTCCGGAAATTAACAGCTTAAAGTTCATCATTATAGAATGAGATTTAATGAATTTGTGGAATTTCATCAGCTGCTGAGTGTAAAAAAAATATATACAATGGCCTGGAAATCCTAGCCTCCCTGGGTCTGTACGGAGTTTCCACAGACCCGGGTAGGCATTGGAAAAGCCGGTTTTCAGCGCAGAACACGCATGTGTTGAAAATCGGCTTTTTCGATCTATCAAGTTTCTGGCTTGACCAGTCTCGCGCATGCCGGGACCGAGGACACTTGCATGGGCAAGATTGCGGGATTTACGCATATCTTGCCCAGCAAATGTCCTCAAAACTCTTGCGCCTGATAAAAGCAGGCGCATAGCCTACTTTTACAGGTGTAAGAATTTTAAAACGCACACAAACATTGTAAAATAAAATTTTTAAAACACATGATTTCGTTAAAAACCCTTCCCAGTACGGTAAGTTTATTTTAAACCATCATTGAAAAAACTTTTTTAAAAATTGGGAAAATATATATTTTTTAAATACATAAATAACTTTAATTTAAATTAATAAAAATATGTTGTATATTTTTTCTATTGGTTATTAGTGTTGTGGGGCTGGGGGGGGCGGTGTTCTCATTCATAATAATGGGAACTCCAACTTACGGAGTTCGCATTATTATGAAAATCATCATGACAGGCAGTCCTTCGAATCGAGGATGACTTGCTTCCACGTCAAAAAGTTCACAGGTATTTCAATGAAGGACCTAAAATTGCAGGTCCCGAACTAAATCTTGAAGGGTGGAAGATGCCTGTGCATGGATTTTTTTAATGTATGGTGACCGTTGCACACCAGCCACCACACGGGCTTGACAAAGCTCAATCTTGGCCCAGTAGCAAGGATTAACCAAGACGACTAGAGACCAGCTCTGCTGCATGGACCTAGTGCGCACACATATCGCAGTGTGGGCTGGCCCGTGCTGCCCCTGGGCACTCACCTCTTCTGGTGCCCAAACTCATGCCTCTCCTGGGCCCCGATCACGTCCCTCTACAATCTCTCGCCGCTGTATCTGCCCACGCTCCAATCACCGACCTGGATTTTGGTGATGTCACTTTTTCACTGCCGTTGCTCTCCTGCTCCAGCACGTGCTGCTCCCTGGAGTGGTATGCCGCGAATACCATGAGAAAGAGAATATACTACACCTGCCCAGAGCCATGTGACTCCAGCTCCAGGTCTGCGCACGTCCTGACGTGCACGCACTGCGACGCGCAGTCAGGAGAGGCCTGAGGACCGGGAACTCGCGTGGCAGCAGCAGTTTCAGGTAGGTGGGCATCTTTTTTCTAAAATCCATTCGAATGCCCGCGGGAAGGAGAAACTGGGATTTCTGGGACATTAACATACAAAGAAAGGTAGATCCTTTGCCAATATCCTGTGTTGATTCTTCAACATAAACTAGCTACCATCATTACATTGTTAAAAGAGACTGCTTGCTTTTCATCTTGTTGCTCAGGGCCAGAATGTGTATCTTTGTATAAGACTCTACAGTAATATAAGTATAGGTTCACCCTTAAATCCACTAATAACCTCTGTATTGCTCTAAATACCAATAGCGCAAATACAGAAATAACATGCTCCAGGATCTAAAACTATCAGCAAATTGGGTAGATTTCCCTTGCACGTGAGCCATTTTGTTTTCGACTCTTGCCCATATTTGTAAATTCTCTAGTTCCTTGACTGCCACTGTGGCAAACCCGTAATTTCATATGATCTTGAGAGATGCCTCAGATCTTTCACTAGAATATATTTTTAGTAACATCTGTTACAGGAGCCTTTTCCTGATGAGCCTACTTTTTGAAAGGTCATTTCTATCGTTGCAGCATTACGTATTCTGTCTCTTTCTTGGACACATGGTATTGTAGGAACAATTGTTCTCGGGCCATTTTGAGAAATTGACTTGATAACCGTTGCATCTGCTCAGTCTTAACATTGGATAGATGTTCTCTTTTTGAGTCCAAATTTGTGGTAGAATCTGGTGCCAATGAAAATAATGCCATCTTAATTATCTTCAGAAGTCCTAGTGATGTCTATTATTATTTCTTGTCTCTTCTCCAGATCATCTCTGCTTCATACTTGTAGCAATTTGTTTGAGGCCTCTAATGCAGTTTTATGAGCTTCTGTCTAGCAAACAATCAACTTAAATATTTTTTTTAAGAACTTATTGCTACTTGGAAAGTGAACCGAATTGTGCTTTAAATACTGACCTCAGTAAGTCCATGTAATCTCTATCTCCTACAGAATTCATTCAGTTGTAACAAGATTTTTGATCAGAGCTGCCATTATCTTCGTCTGGACAGTTCTATTTTTGGTTGGATTTAAATCACAGTTGGAGGGGGTCAGAAAAGTTATACCCTCCTCCAGAATGCTGAAAACCATTTCTTAATTTCCATGCCTGTATGGTTTTATTCCCTTCAAACTGAAATTGAGCATGTGCAAGACAGCTTTGCATCCTGGACTTGTTCTTCCCTCCCTATCTTCTTTTTAAAAAAAATAATAATTAGGATGTTTTTGGGAAGCATATGCTTGTTCTGTGCAGTTAAAATGACTCTGCATTTTAAGATGAATCCTCAAATCTTTACCACTTTGAAAGGGCCGGATTTTCGAGAAGTTTGAACCGGGTTTTTGCTGTGATTTGACCCTCCGTGGCAAAAACCCGTTCACAAAGCCTGGGTGGGATCCTCGGGTACCTGTTTTCGGCGGTGCTTACAAGTACCGCCGGGGAGAGGTGCGCCGACGCACAACGACGCCGATTGTGTTTGCAATCGAATTTCAGCACTCTCCCGACCCGTACACCGTGCCCAGGATAGTGACCGGTCAAACCTGTCGGTGCAGCCCTGCCAGCAGTGATAAGTATGAAAACCTGCAAAAAAAGTAAGTTGAAATTTTTATTTTTTACTTTTTTTTTTTCAGCGATTCGATAGGTAATGGGTCTTGTAAATGTATTTGGAATGTTTTTTGGAATTTAATTTTTTTCCCCCTCTCCCAAAGCCCCTCTTGCAGCGCTCCCGGCCCCGGACTAAATTTAGCGAAACTCACGTTTTTGAACCGCGAATGCTTGTGCAATGCCCCCTTACCAATGCATCCCTGGCGCAGACATAAAGGCCGAAAGTTCGGGCTAAAAACGGGAGCACAGCGCAAACGGTAAGTTTCACGTATCGTTACCGTTGTCACCGAAAAACCCCGAAAGCCAAAAATTCAGTCCATTAAGTACTGCAATAGTATTTCTGCATCAAAATCAAAAAATACACTGCATTGTAATTGTTGTACTTTGTTCAGGAGTACTGTTCTTGGGCTCTACATCTTTCCCTAATGTTATTTCCATAACATTAAAACAGTTACAATTGTTCCAGTCATTATATGAGAAGAGTGTACAGTTTGAAAAATGCCGAAAGGCTTTCAGTACTGAAGAGGTTAAAAAAAAATTCTGGAAATTATGTGTCAGATTTGCAATACCCAATGTTCTACTAGGGAATTAGGAATCGATGCAGAAATTGAACAGAATACAAAGAGGAACTCCTTTGTTTATTTGTGCAGATGGTTGGGTAAGAAAGCCACTACTGATGAACCATTCTGTATTTTACTATTTCCACACACAGTTGTTTTGTAATCAGGCATCTGACACAGAAAACTCTAATATATGTTTAAGTTTAGTTCTGCTTTTATTTACTGAGAAATGCAAAACCAGAAGGCAATACAGTCCAAAAGACAAAACAAAGGCAAGGTCAGAATTATGGCTGTAACTGCCAGTTTCTGTTTCTTATCAAATGGGGGGACTGAGAATGTTTTAAGAGTGTTTCGTGGAAATAACATGTACAGTTAAGTGATGAGATAATCCTAGGTGTTAGTGCCAAGCTCCCAACCATAGTGAACATACGGGCTTGATTTTCAGTATGATGCAATCCAGACGTGTTGCATGACATTTTCAGGTGACCATTTAGTTTCATGTGGTTGTATGTTTCCCACAGGCTGTTGAAGCCCAGATACGAAGCTTTGGTCAAACTCCTTCCCAACTTTTAATAGAACCACATCCTCCCAGAAGCTCTGCCATGCAAGTGGTAAGTATGTTTCATGCTATTAACCAGTCATTTCCAGTGCACTTTCGATCTGGTTCCAAATGTGGTGTTTGGTATTCAGTACTCTGAAGAAACATTCAACTGTCTTCATGCTGAACTCATTTCTGTTGCTTTTCACTTTCATGCCTGTGTAATTATTACAATTTATCAACAGAAACTCTGATGCCCTGTGTCGCTGTACCATTTATTCAATTGGATGTGTGTTAACTAACTTTTTCTAGTTACAAAAGGGGCTGCAATCTGTAGTCACTGCAGTGTTAGATAGTCTAGATACTGAATAATATGGTTATGCTACATGGATGTTGGAAATCATCCAACATTTCTAGAACCTGTTTAAAAAGTATTATGAATGATTGTAAAAGCAGTATGATGTTACTCCTAATGGCTTGGTGGGTGTGGGTAAATACACTGTATGGTGTAGCATTAAGCCATCTTGATCACTGAAGATCTCCGGTTTGATCTCTATTCCGTATATGTTAGTAAAGCACAGTAGAACCAATGTTGTTGGTCTTGGTGTCCTCCGGCTAGGGTGATGAAAATCGGCTCATAATCATTATCCGGTGACCCCTGCTAGAATTGTACTTCTCTGGATGCTAAGAGAGAATAGGTGAAGGCCTTAAGTTTGCATACACTGCCTCTCACTGTCCCTCAGGCTCACACATAAGGATAGGCAATCAATGAGATGCCAGCGGGCCACCATTACATATGTAATTGTATCCCAGTGTGAGACAACAGCTTCAAAAAAGAAAGAGTAAGGGCGAAATATTAGATACAATACAAGTTTAAATTCAGTTTTGACAATTATAACGCTTGCCTTGTTGGCCTTGGCACACTCTCAGGGCCAGGTACAAGGGGCTGTTTGCTTCTATCCATGCATGATCTGATGCAAAACAAATGATTTTGTTTTAATTTATTTGGGAACATGGATAGCATAAGAATCACTATTAACAATTTTGTCCCTAGCAATTCTCATCTAAGCTGTCGCATCCTTTTAGGAAAGGGAAGTCTGGATGGTAAATTCTATTTGTTTATTAGTACTCTGTGCCATGCAATAGTTGGCTACAGGCTCATCTCCTAGATCCCTATATGACAAGATCCTAATATCACCTAAGCTGCCTAAGGGTAGGTTAGAAGCATCTTGACAGAAATCACTCGTTGTTGCACTTTCACGTCTAGTAACTCAAAATAGAGCAGTATAGCAGAAGAACAACAAACCTATCTAGCCTCTCAGCTAGGTAATGGTGGAGAGCAGGGAAGAAAGCATGTTGTATTTGTTGCTGGAGTGAAGAGAGAGGATTTTCCAAAGTACCTTTAAGGATGGAGTGCTTTCCTTTTTTCAAAGTTATAGTTTCCCTTTATTGTTTAAGTCACCTAATAAAAATTCATTTAGTTTCACCAAGCAAATTAGCCTTCAAAATGAGGCACAGATTTTAGAAAATAAGGTTGTGTCATGCTGTGCAAAATGCATCAGTGGTAATTTATGCCAGGTGTAGTAATTAGCAGACAAATGCACAATGCATATTTGTCTGCCGAGGTTTCTGTTGCCCTATCCCCCAGTGCTTTCAGTGGATCAGATAGTTGGATTTAATTGAGGCTACATCAGATGAGGCATTACTGACACCTTTAATTGAATGAGTGTCTGGGGAGGATTAACTCATAATATTGATTGGCTTTTAGCCACTCTCACAGAAGGGTGTCACTGAAGCTTATTATCCACCTTATTATTTTTGCACCTTCCTTTATGCTCCAAAAATCGAATTGCTGCTTTAACAATGCAAGCACGGGTTGCAGTGCTATATTTCTTCCTTTTAATTTGTCTTTTGACGACATCCGGTTGAATCCAATTTCCTGTTTATATCTTCAGGATGACTGTTTTCTAATTGTTGTTTTTGTATAAAGTGCAGTAATTTGCCTACATAAGTCATTGTAATTGTATGCAAAATGTTTTCAGATGTTTCAACTTGACAAATGCGTATTTCTATTGTTTCTTTAAAGTTATAGTCCATACATTTGCACTGATCCCTTCTATTTATGTTTAGTTTTTCCTTTGTCTGAAATGCTTATGACTTTTTTTCCACAACACATATCTTTATCTTTTTACCTATGTTAGTTTATTATTTATTTTACAATGCATGTAAATGCCTCTTATATCTTAAAGATTTGGATGCAAGTTTGATGTTTCTGCTTTTTTGTTTTAAAAAAAAAAGTTCTTTGCTCTGAATAAGGTGGTTTCTTCATTTAAAATAATTAAAGCTCTTTTCTCACGAAAGCAATGTGTCAACTGTTTTAGTGATGCTCACAACTTCATAGCAAAAGACTTGTAAGGGGTGGACCCCCTTTCGCTGTAGATGCACCTATGCTCCGTTTGCTGCTGCTAACCTATTTCTTCCTATTTGTCATTTTTTCTCTCTCTTGCTTCCTCCTCTACCCCCATCACCTTTTTTGGTTTTTATTTGTATTTGATTTGGTGTTTTGCCACTGAATAGTATCTCCTCCTGCAGACTCCTCTGATGTTCACAGACCAGATGCAGCAGGATGTCATCATGGTACTTAAGTTCCCATCCAACTCCCCTGTCACCCATGTTGCTGCCAACACTCAGCTGGGCCTGGCTGTACCAGCCATTATTACAGTAACCGCTAGCAGGCTGTTTGCTGTGAACAAGTGGCATAATGTTACCGGTGAGTGTAGAGATGTTAGCGACAACAGCTAGATTTACCATTCAGTCCTTGTGTGTGGAGTTATTGTTCTGTGAGTGTTGACATGTTAAAAGACAGCTATGTTCTAACATCTGTAATGATTAAACTGAAATATTTTGTTAACTATTTATTGTGTCCTTTTAACTGAAATCATGATGCTATCAGAACTATGCAGATTTTTTAAAATGTCATAAAATATGATCTAAATTATTTTAAAATAATTTGTGTTTCAGTTTTTGGACTGTTATAAATGTATTATTTGTTAAAATGGTATGTGCAGTGATAGCAAAAGACCAGTAGGCAGAAAAACTGGGCTGGGAACCAGATGAAGTTTGCCCCTCAAAAGCAAGCTGAGCTGAACAAGAAAGATTTTTATCAGGATCAGAAGATCTAAAAAATGTTTAACCCCTTCAAAAGACTTTTTTGTAAAGATCCAATGTGTGATATTTTTGATTCAATAATAGAATCTTTATAGCTGGGATAAAATTAATAAAGTAAAGAATGTAACACCAAAATCTCAAGAGCCAATATATATCCACTAAAAAGCAGTTCTGCAGAACATAAGGAGCAATATAAAACTTGTTTTTTTTGCAAAGCAGCTTGTACAACATCTAATTTACTTATATATCTACAATTCTAGGCCTTCATGGAACTATGCAAGAACAGCCATACCAGCTGCCAGTTGAAATCGATCCTCTGATAGGTCTGTCAGCTTTCCTTTCTGCAATTCATTACATCCTGTATCGTGGGCTGAAGTGGAGATTACTGTTGTTTTTCACTCATGGTGGCTGGGAATGGAATTTTCTTGATAAACCATTTGCATGCAAATTGGAATGCAATGAGCTGTGGATTTGCTGGTTTTTCATCAACTCTCCCTCGTTGGTTTGCCTAATTTGTACAGGGATAGAACCCGTGTCAGTGAAAATTAATATGGATGCTGTAATAATGTGCGATTGAGAATGCGCATGAAATACTGTCAGGATAATATTGGATCTTTTCATCACTTGGACTTGTTGATGAGTGTGAATGAGCTGGGTTGTGATAAATTGGTGTCCTCGTAATATGGTGGCTCCATTGCAGAGAAAATTTTCATAATAACAGCAGAGTTCTTTATTGCATCGAATGGTGAAAAATATTGAACTGATGCCAAGATTTCATCATTAAGGAGATCAAATCTTGGTTTTATGAGCCTGCTGTTCAGAAGTCTAAATTACAGTAATATAACATTTCCAAGCACAAGGTATATAGTTCTCTGTTGCTGATGTAAGAATACTAATGCTGTTTTGTTTTGTTTTACATTTAGCTAATAACACTGGAATGCACAGAAGGCAAATTACTGACCTCTTGGATCAAAGTATTCAGGTCAATTCCCAGTGCTTTGTGATCACTGCCGATAACCGCTTCATCCTGGTCTGTGGCTTCTGGGACAAGAGTTTCCGTGTCTACTCCACCGACACAGGTAATTGCCATTTTCCTCTGCACATTCACTGAACCAGACATGGGCTAAGGGTAATCACAGGGGTCAGGGTCAGGAGCTAATTTTTTTTCTTTTTTGGTATAACACCATCTGCTCTTTTTCCCTTTAAAGAAAGCCAGTGTCGTCTTTTCCAAACTTAAATTAACCCCTTCAAGCAGTCCATTGTGTTAATTCAAAATCTCATTCCATTCAGTCTAGAAACTACATAAACTTTATATACAGTATATATGTTAACAGTCACTATTTTAATCTGTTTATCATTTGAATTAATTTGAAGTTTTGCATCTCCAGGATGAACTCCTTGCTGTGTTAATGCACTAAGTACTCCGACCTTTGTATTCTTTTCCTATGAAAGGGTTAATCCTTCACAGAGCTCTTGTTTAAATGTTGACAGTTGGCTCCCGAAGTATGGAAAATGGTTCACGTTGTCCAAGACCTCGTTGTGGATTTTGATAACCGGGGGGCAGTGCTGTGTGGCGGGGGCAGGTTGGTAGAGGATCTTTGTCTTATGGTCCGAATGTGGAATGGGTCCGTTGGTCAGGATCACGGCTTGCATGTCATTGTGAAGCAGGCAGAGGATGGTGGCAAACTTCTGAGGGCAGCCGAATCTGAGGAGGGCGCTCCATAATCCCTCACAGTTGACAGTGTCGAAGGCTTTTGTGAGGTCAAAGAAGGCCATGTCCCTGCATTTCTCTTGTATCAGTCGCACGGTGAAGATTGTGCCCCTTAGTGGGCAGAATCCGCATTGCGACTCTGGATGGAGATCTTCAGCCACAGGGAGAAAGGCGACTGAGGAGGATTCTTGTGATGACTTTCCCGGTGGTCGACAGCAAGGCGATTCCTCTGTTGTCAACAAGGGCAGACGTCGATGACGAGGTCCAACACTGCCTCCAGTGTGCCAGTGCAGCCTTCGGTCGCCTGAGGAAGAGAGTGTTTGAAGATCAGGACCTCAAACCCGGCACCAAGCTCATGGTCTACAGAGCAGTAGTGATACCCGCCCTCCTATATGGCTCAGAGACATGGACTATGTACAGCAGGCACCTTAAAACACTGGAGAAGTACCATCAAAGCTGCCTCTGCAAGATCCTGCAAATCCATTGGCAGGACAGGTGCACCAACGTCAGTGTTCTCGCTCAGGCCAACATCCCTAGCATCGAAGCATTGGCCACACTCGATCAACTCCGCTGGATGGGCCACATCGTCCGCATGCCCGACATGAGACTCCCAAAACAAGCGCTCTACTCGGAGCTCCAACACGACAAGTGAGCCCCAGGTGGGCAGAGGAAACGTTTCAAGGACACCCTCAAAACCACCTTGGAAAAAGTGCAACATCCCCATCGACACCTGGGAGTCCCTGGCCCAAAGCCACCCAAAGTGGAGGAAAAGCATCCGGGAAGGCACTGAACATGTCTCGTCTCTTCGCCGAGAGCAAGCTGAAGCCAAGCATCGACAGCGGAAGGAGTGCACGGCAACCCAGGCACCCCACCCACCCGTTCTTTCAGCCATCGCCTGTCCCACCTGTGACAGAGACTGGAGGTCCTGCATTGGACTCTTCAGTCACCTGAGAACTCATTTTTAGTGTGGAAGCAAGTCATCCTCGACCCTGAGGGACTGCCTATGAT
Source organism: Pristiophorus japonicus (assembly GCF_044704955.1). Lineage (NCBI taxonomy): Eukaryota > Metazoa > Chordata > Chondrichthyes > Pristiophoridae > Pristiophorus > Pristiophorus japonicus. Next base: position 283,459,896 of record NC_091978.1, read on the forward strand.
GATGATGATGATGATGATGTTTAAATGTTGCAGCCTTTTTATAAACTTGTACTTTCTGGAAAAAGTATTCTGTCAAGAAATGTGCATAATTTCTTCTCCAATTTAATGTGCAGTAGATTCTATGGTGGGTACTTTTGAAATTCAACCCAGGTGGACACATGGAAATGAGATGTCAGTTCCTAGGCCCCTTTCATTTTTGGTCTGTGTAGGGTAGAGCTATAAGTATTTGCAGATTGAGGGGTAAAATCCTATATATTTATTTTTCTATATATGCTGATGGAAAGAATGGTGACGATATTAAAATGATAAAATACATGCATCGTGGCTGGAGGATGTTTTAATTAATGTTTTAATTAATTAGTCTCAGGACTTCAGTTGCTCCCTTTTCACAGTTATTAAAACACCAACCATAGCAGTTGTCTTCAATTTGGGGGCAAAACATTTCAACGTAAACAGGCGCTTTTACACAACAGGCCAGATGGGTTCCAAATGATTTGTTTTAACATGCCCAACTGTTAGCTTTTTAATTCTAGATCTGCAGTACATGTTGGGGCATCTGAATGCCACTCAGCATGTAATCAATGGGTTATTAGCTGTTGTCAATCTTAGAAAATTACTTGAGTTAAATAGTTTAAATCAGCCTTTTAAAAATTGGGACTGCGGAACATTATCTGCTATTGAAACAAAAAGATGCTGAAAAGAAAATGTGTTGTTGCAATGCTGGTGGCTCTGTGTATCTGAGATGTATCCAGTTTGGACTTCTGTTTGGCAATTTAATACTGTAACGTCCCCATTCGGTGACCATTTTGCGGCACACCTCCGTTCAGTCCGTAAGGGTGATCCCGAGCTTCCGGTCGCCTGTCACTTTAATTCTCAGCTCCACTCCCACTCTGATCTCTCCGTCCTCGGCCTCCTCCACTGTTCCAACGAAGTTCAACGCAAGCTCGACGAACAGCACTTCATCTTTCGATTAGGCACTTTACAGCCTTCTGGACTCCACATCAAGTCCAGATCGTAACTTCTGCCCCTATTTTTTCAGGCGGCAGCTGTTTATGATTCTGCCATCCCCATTTGCAACATTTAATCACTCCTGCCTTCCACCCTATCACAGACCATCCCTTTTGTTCTTTCATCCCCTCCCCACATTTCCAGCCTCTGCACCTGGCTTAAAATTTGTTACATCTCTAACTTTTCCAGTTCTGACTAAGGGTCTCAGACTTGAAACGTTAACTGTTTCTCCATGGACGCTGCCTGGTCTGCTGAGTGTTTCCAGCATTTTCTGTTTTTGTTTCGGAATCCAGCATCCGCATTACTTTGCTATTGTATCAAAATATGTTTGTTTTCCTCAAATATGTTTTTTATAGCTTGATTTACCCTTTAGTCCAGTAGTCTGTGTTGTTATTCATCTCAGTAGTTTCAGGAATAACCTCCAAATTTGTTAAAGGCCTGTTGGTAAACAAATGGAAAAAATATACCCACTTTACACCACCCAATCTTTCAGCCAATCAGGTGTCAATTAACTGATAAACGTTTGCCTGCTTTAAAAACCATGCTGTTTTTAACTCTTTATTTGCAACAAAATGGATTAAGACCAATTTACTAGGTTGTGTGTTTGTTAGAAACTTCGGAAATACAAATTGAGTGATAATCTACACATGCCTGCACATTGCTGAGGAAAGTAAGAGTAGGGACCAGCTGTTTGGAGAACTAGACCACATTATGGCCCGGAAATTGCGGCCCGAGGCTTCCCGTGAGCAATTGTCTCCGATATGAAACATTTCTACGAAAGTACCTGGTGGTCCGGGAGGAGCCTGCGATTCCGTTGGGAGGCCTTCTCTTCCCACACTGCAAAGCGCGCTCCTGTCCGGTGGGTTCCCACGCAGAAGGTGCAGTCACGTGTGACTGCTCAGCCAATCAGGCACTGTATTCCACAGCTTGCCCATTGATAGTAATGAGAACGCCGTATCTATGAGTTCTCATTGTTATTAATGGTAAAAAACAAACAAACACGCTAATAAAAAATAAAAAGCAGACATCACATAATTAAAATTAATTAAATTAAAGTTAATAAATGCCTTAGAAAAAACCAATATTTTCCGGTTTTTTTAAAGTTTTGTAATTCGGGTTAAAAATAAACTTACCTTAGTGGGCAGAGTTTTTAAACAAATAAAATGTGTTTATTTTATTTAATTTTATTATTTGTGTATGTTTTTAAGCATTTGCACCTGTAAAAGTAGGCTATGCGCCTGCTTTTTCAGGCGCAAGAATTTTGAGGACATTTGCTGGGCAAGATATTGGTAAATACCGTAATCTTGCCCAAGCAAATGTCCTTGCTCCCGAGATGCGGATCATCCAGCTTGACAGATCAGAAAAGCCGGTTTTTAGCGCATGTGCATTGTGCGCTGAAAATTGGCTTTTCCGATGTCTTCCCGAGTCCGTAGAAACTTCTGGGCCATTAAGCCCTTCAGTTGACTCTAGCTTGCTTTAGTTTTCTTCCTATAAATTATGTGCAATTTAAATATTGCTATTTAACCAGAACTTCCAAATATTAGTTGCATGTAGGTTCTTTAATAAAGAAACTGATTATATTTTGTGTTTATGAATAGCAGCAATTTTGTTTTGGCTTTGAACAGTTAATGGCACAACTGAAATTACAAGGGTATCCTAAATTGAATTTGATAGAATGATTGGAAGATTTCAGCACTGGCCACAAATATGACTAACGTTCTGTAAAAAGCAATTTTGTTTTAAATGTTTCCCTCCCCGGCCATGTGTGTAGGAAGTTATAGTTGCTCTTTTTAAAAAAAAAAAAATAGCTGAATTATGGCATAGATATTAACAATCTTTATCTCTGGTTTGGTCTTACAATTTTAACCCTTTCTGAAGGGAGGCTAAGGAAATAAGAGCTTTGTTTGCAAGTAATTATTCATTTCACCAGAATTTGTGTTTTTTTTTTAAACTACAAAACTACAACATGAAAGTATACAAGCTATTGTATATCCCTGTTTTCCAAAAATCCAGTGCCTTTAGTCTGCATATGCTAATATCAAAGTACGTATTATTCTTCAGTAATTGCCTCTTAGACATCCAAGACATTGCACACAGTAGTCAGAGCGTATAGTATCTCTTAATTGTCTGTCTTTTTGCATTATTGTTTCTGTCTCTGTTTTTCTACTTCTGTATTTTTCTTGTTTCTTATTCGGCTGGAGATGATGTGGTGGAAAAGGGAGTTGCTGAGGGCTGCAAGCTGCATTTTCTGATGGCAGGTGTAGGGAAAATGCAACGTGCAGCACTTAGGGAGAGGGGATGAGAAATGACCCATCATTGTTTCTTCCCTCCAGTCCCTGATTCCTGTTGTATCCCATACCCATTATTGTTCCCTCCAGTCCCTGATTCCTGTTGTATCCCACACCTATTATTGTTCCAACAAATGCTATTTCTTCCTGCCACCTTCTCTCTTCCAGCGTCTCCCCTGAACATTTCTCTTTCTACTGTCTGCTAAACACATATGTACAGCCCCTCTCCTTATTCTGTTTTTACTTCCCTGTCCAACCCTACCCTACATTCATTGCCCACTGATCATCCATTCATTACTTTCAAGGGCAGGTATCCAGAGGCTTTGCTTCCTCTCTCCGCTGCCCATCCCTGCCTTCCCTTTCTCATCCATCCTCCCCATCTAACCTACCCCTTTATTCTCCCCAACTCACTGTATTTATCGCCCCTTGGCCTCTCCTTTCACCTCCCCTGTGTATCTGCATTCCACTGCCCTATGCCCCCACGCCATAACCACCCCTCCCATGCTCACACAAATTTCTTGAGTTTCTCAATACTAAGCTGGGAAAGTGACTATTTTTAAAGATTATGAAAATGCTTATAAAGAGCGCTTTAAAAACAATTAGCTGCTTTCCCAGATTAATACTGGGAAAGCAGCAAAGGGAGAAGAGTGATCAGGAGTGGAACAGGGTAGAGGTTGGAAAGAGAGTGGGTTGGCCCCAGGACAATGAGGCAGTGAAGGTAGGTGGGGAAGCGGGAGAGGTGAACTTTTTTTTCATTCTCAGGATGTGGCATTTCCTTCGCCAAGTCCCAAACAATCAACATCCTGGGGATCACCATTGACCAGAAATTCAACTGGACCAGCCACATAAATGCCATGGCTGCTAGAACAGGTTAGGGGCTGGGTATTCTGCAGTGGGAGGCTCACCACCTGATTGCACATAACTTCAGACTTGGCGATGGAAATGCCACGGTCTAGATGAGGTGGTTCGGCTCTCTCTTGTGTGTCATTTCCTGGCACTTGTCTGGAGTAAACTCCTTCCATTACTTTACTGATGATTGGGCGTAGGCTGATAGGGTGGTAATTGGCCGGGTTAGATTTGTCCTGCTTTTGGTGAACAGGACATAGTGGGCAATTTCCACATTGTTCAGTAGATGGCAGTGTTGTAGCTGTACTGGAGCACATGTCTTCAGCACTACAGCTGGGATGTTGTTGGAGCCCATAACCTTTGCTGTGACTAGTTTCAGCTGTTTCTAGTTTTATTTTCTAAATGAAAACAAAGAAACTCCAGGTGCTGTTAATCATGTGTGTCAGCAAACCGTTCAGAATAGTAAAGGAGTTATTATTAATATTTTAACCATGAGTCTTGTGTGAAATAAAGCTTTGAGAATTCAATCTCCAGTTTGTTTCAAAGTCTTTTGGAAAAAGCAGAGAATCTCTCAAATTCTCACCAAATGAGAGAGGTACAGTGTGCTTAATCTCCAATGCATGCTGGGAAATTCGATAAGGTGCACATGTTCAGATGTGGTTAATAACTTTCCAGCAGTCCTGGGAACAATATCCAGTCAAAACTCAGGATTGTGAGACATTGGCTCAAGCCCTACAGTAAGAACTTAAAGGAAGGTATTAAAGAACACAAAAGATAAACTGAATCATGTCATTGTGAAACATATCTGTGCAGAAATTGTGGTTGGAGGCTTCCCACAGGCAGATGCCTCTGACCTGAAAAACATCTTCAAACATACCTAGTTGCCTGGGATTTTCGGTGACTTGCGGTCCTGGGCCTCTAATGAAGGCCTGAATAGAGGCCCACGTATCCCAAGAATGTAGGCGCTTCACACGCGTCCCTGGGATCACCACGTGTCCCGGCTCAACCAATCAAAGTAGGGGTATTCCCATTCATACTTGTGGTGAGTTCTGTATATGCGAAATCACCATAAGTATGAATGAGAATACCCCAGAAAATACACACATTTAATTACATTTAAAATTAATCAAAATGGAATTGAAGTAATTATTTCAAACAAGCTAAATTTTTTGAAAAATAAATTTACTTATTTTAATGGGTTTAAAAATAAACTAACCTTATTTCATAGGTTTTTAAATGTTTAAATTATTGAAAAAAATTATTTTTCTGTCCTTTAAAAATCTTACGCTGATAAAAGCAGGCCTGCTTTCAGCAGTCGTAAGAATTTCACAGCCAGAAGTTGGGCAAATAGCCCAACTCTCCGCCCGCGGAATCCCTTTTCTAGCCGGATGCGTGCGATCTATCAAGAGGATTCTTCACAGATTGCAAGTTCCGGGTTTAGGCACATGCGCAGTGCATGCCTGAACCCAGAACTTGCGGAGCCTCTACGGGTGTATGCACACCTCGTACACGCCCGTAGGGGCCAGGAATTCAAGGCCATAATTTAAAAAAAAAAAAAATTTTATTGTGTTTAACTGCAAATTCTCATGTCCAAGATAAGGTTTTACTGAGGAAAATGGCAGCCATTTTCTTTCAAAAATACATTTGCGTGATACAGTTCGTACATCTTGTTTTCAATTTTTATTATTGGTAGGTTCTCTTGACTTGGTTATTTTCACGAATCCTTAGTAGTTTCTCCTTGGTAGCTTTCTAGACACTTTCCTCACTTTTGATTTGTGAATTCCTTAGCTCTTCATTTCTGATCTGCTACTATTTTACTTTGAGTCAATTAACAACGTGTGGAGGCAAAAATATGATTAAAAGAATGGAGCAGCATGAAGTGAGGTGACTATATATGAAATTCATGCTCTATGCAAGATTTTAATATATTACTAGAATATCTCCCATGGTGTTGCTCACAGTGAATCAAAGGACATAAGAACAGGAGTATTATGAGAGACACTAACTTATCAGAAATGGGGGCTGCCCTGGAACCTGGGAATACCAAGAAGGGAGCCTAGGTTCTGGCTGTGCTGGGATTGGTTTACTATCTATGTTGACAAAATCACTGATAATGCACCGAAGATTAAAGTTTCACAAGCTGCGTGTGTGCAATTTTCTGATATGCAGCGCTGGCAATGCTGGAATTGGGTTTCTGGGTCAAGCATTTTTCTGAGAAGAGTCCCTGTTATCGGAGGATTGTGAGGGTTCTGTAAACACTGGAGAAGGGAGCTATGGCAATGCTTGGGTAGGTCCTGGTATTTGGGATCATTGGGAAAGGGGTTTTGAGATTGGGAACATTAGATTGAGAGACTTTCAGGGTCAGAAAGGATTGGGGCAGTTCTGGAATCAGAACACTGGGAATGCAGCCTAGGAATTTGTGAGAAAGAGAAGGGGCCTGCAATCTGGGAGTGTGGGGATAAATCAGAGAGGGTTATTAGAAACCAATGGAACTCAAAGATGGGTTTTACAGCTCTCGGGCTCAAACCAGGCGATATTGAGAATTGCTCTTACCTATGTCTTGGGGAGAGAGATCCAGCAGCCTTGTGATGGAAGGATACCAAGGAGAATGAGATCCAAATGGCCTTTGGCCCTTTTTGAAGCATCTGGCCCAAACTCTCCACTGTGTTCCTGTCCGTCGTCTTCCTCCTCTGACCCCTCTTTTGTGCCTTTTCCACTTTCCCTTGTCAGCTGGTCCCCATCTTTATATTCCTGCTTGGAAGCATTTAAGGGTAAATATTCTACTTTATAAACTAATAGGCTGAAGGTGCATAGTTTCTCAATTTACATTTACCAGGAGCACATGTCAAAAAATTGTGCACCCCAGCCTGTGAAATTTGTGAGTTTTCCAACTTGTATATTAAACAAATAAAAATGACGTTGTAAAATGTTTAAAGTTCATTGATATACAGTTTCCAAATTTTTATGTTAATAAAGATCAAAAGTATTTGAAAGATTTTTAACTGAATTTTTAATGGAAATAAAGAGATAAGTGATTAAACAATTAGTCCATTCTTGATAAACAGTCTCTGTTTTCTTTTCTGTCAATAAAGAAACTACAGCTAATTTAATCACACTAGGTAATTCATAATAGGAAGTATAACTGACATATGTAGGAAAAAAAATTGTACAAAATGAGTGACTCTCTTGTAACATTACTCATAGGGAGGTAACACTGAGTCAGACTTGGCTCATGTTTGTTCAGACGTTGTGCATGTGCAAAACCGAGGAAATATTGGGATAGACGGGTCTGAGAAAATGTAAACATTGTGGCAAGAGGACAGATCGTAAGCATTAGGCACTTGACAGAAGGTAGACTTTGGCAAAACATGCTCAACAGATTCCAATCAGAAATAGGCAATTTTATGGATAGATTTTTGTGAATTATTTCAGTTGTAATTTGTTTAATCAATGTTAATTTATTGTTTTGGTTTATATGTAGTGATCTACTGCAGGTAACAGCATATCCGTCTGAAGTTGCATGATCAGCCATGATCATATTGAATGGTGGTGCAGGCTCAAAGGGCTGAATGGCCTACTCCACCTATTTTCTATGTTTAAAAGAATTTTGAAAATTAAGTGATTTACTCAATTTTTATCTACTTGCAGGTTCATGAATGGTAGCTGTGGGGGGAAATAAAGTTATTTGATTGTTTGATTTTCTACTACAGGGTAGTTACTTGTTCCACTTTGGTGATTTGTGTTACTTTTTGCTACATTTAGTGAATCGGATGTTTGATTGGTAATTTATCTGAAAATGGATTAGTTGAGCCATGTTGTGCATTGGAGGTGTGATTTGCATATGTGCGTTCATGGGTACGCTTAACTATAATCCCTATCGCCAGATAGTTGTCTTTGTAGAAATCCTTAAGTCAACACATTCAAACTAAATGAGTATATATTTAGTCAATTCAAAAGGAAACTAAAATGAGATTTATATTAATTTGAAAAGTGGTACTGAAGATAATATGGAAAGCATAGTTGAAAATGTGTTTATCTTTAGGACCTTTTAATGCAATTATTTGCCAGTTTCTAAAACTTTTCATTGGAACCGTTCATTAAAATATTTTTCAAGGCTGATTCCCTAATGGCATACTGGGTAAACTGATGAACTACACTTACTGGTGTGCTACACAATTTCAATTCTTGGTCAGTGCTGAGTTGGCTCTTTTCAGCTAGAGTAGCATTTTGGCATTACAATTGGCCTCAGTGTTCCCAGACAAGTTAGGAGAAGAAGGAAATGCCCTTATCGAGACTCAACTTTGCCAATGCCTTCCTTACCAGCCACCAACATCCTGTCGCATAAGCCCCACTCATTCATCATCCAGTTCTTGCTGGCCTGCACTGGCTGCCTATTTCCCAACAGATTAATTCTCTTCCTAATCTACAAAGCCTTCCCCACTCTACTCTACAAATTTCTCCAGTCCTATATACCCTTCTACATGCATCAGTTCTCTGACTCCGTGTACTCTATGCATCCCTTCACTTCACCTTCTGTAGTGGAGTCTTCAACCACCTTGGCCTTCTCTTTGGGATTCTCTCCTCAAACACCTTTACACTTCTACCTTCCTTTTCAAAACTCTTCGACGAAGCTTTCTATATACTCTTCTAACCCTCCCACAAAGACTGGGCACCTGTTCCTTTTCTCCTCTAGGAAGGAGTGGGAAGTTTTTCTACATCAATGGCTTATATTAACTGTATAAAATTTGTTATTCAAATGAGCCAAGGTCCCTATTTCTGGTTTCTATCCAGTGATGACTTGTGGAAGATGTATTTGCTGGGACATTAGACAATTGGATTGCATGAATTACACAGATAGTGCCAACATTCCTTCTAAACACTCATGCATGAAGAATTGTCATTTAGATGAGGCACTAGAGTGTTGCTCGTCATTATAGAACCTCTGCATGAATTAGTGCCTTTAGAAGAGGAAAGATAATTAGAGAAAGGCTATAAGAGAAGAGATAGTATTTTTTGAGGCTTCTGACTAGGCATCTTGGCATTGATAACACAACTTTAGTAAAAGAAAAAGTTATGAATCAGATGAGTTTTGAAGATAATGTATTATGTAAGAACCTACAAAAGGACTACCAGGCCCATCAAGTCTGCCCCATCCAGTCTTCAGCGAAACCTTGCTGTTCACTCCACCCTGTAATAAAGTTACCTCCTGGCTGAGGTCAAAACAAAGGAAAATCCTGCAGCCAATTCAGGAAAAAAACTAAAGGAAATTTCTCTCTAACTCCCTAAACCAGTTGCCTTTAAAAGGTAGCCCTGCATAGTATAAACATGCCTGGAGTTTCCTAATCCTAAGTACATGCCACTGCACTTAACTACGTTACCATCTAGATCATTATTGAAATTGGTAAACAGCAACGGACCCAAAATAAAGCCTTATAAAACTCTGCTTGTTTCATAATTCCATTAATAACAAACCTCTGCTTGCATGATTTCAACCAGCCATCTGTCCAATATAATAACTGTCCTATACTCCCATGAAATCTTTTTTTTTCTAGTAGCTGTCTATACAGTATTTAATCAAATACTTTTTGGAAGTCATGGTATGCAACATCATTATCCATTATTCTGGTCACTTCCTCAATTAATTCAATCAAGTTTATGAGGCAGGATCTATGTTTCCGAAAACAATGTTGACCATGCTGAATTATCCAAATGAATCATATATTTTGTCCTGTATTATACTTTCCAACTGCTTCTCTACTGCCAACGTTAAAATCAGGGACCTAAATTTCTCGGGTTCCATTTGTTTTAAATAACAAGATGGTGAGCCACCCTCCAATCCAAGGGAATTAGCCCAGATGTCAACAAGCTATTGGGTGTATGAGCCAATGGCTTACATATTGCCCAAAATGTTCCTCACAAAGAGATCAGATATCATCTCTGGATCACGACTAAGTACTAAATCCAAACAGTTTGTCCTCCCTGGTATTCTCCCTTACATGTTGAACATAAGGAAACAATCTTCTATTGTGTCAACAAATAGCTCAGCCTTACCTGCCCCATATCGAACGACTTAATGAAAGGATAGCTAAACATCCCCTCCCTCCCCACTCCCTCAAAATAATTAATACTGCAGTTTTGCTTATAATTTGACCATAAATTTCCCTGCCCTGCTCTACTTGTTGCTGTAGAGACCTATAATGTACTAAAGAGCTACCTTGGGCTAACCCCATCATCTAGTTCCACCAAAACAATTTCACTTCCATTCTGTTAACCAATATCTTTTTTAATCATGGTTATATGATCCTCTTTTTAAAAGTAAAGTTGCATTCAATCCTTTTTGAATCAACCTATCTTTATGGAATACTACGTAACTTTTCAAATGCACTTCTGATTCATAACTATTACCCAGCCAAGTTCCAGAGCTGCCTGCTTGTTAATTCTTAACTTATGATTTACTGCTCTGTCTTACCTAATCTTTACTATTTCTTTTCCATTTTTCCACTGTTAAACATATTCGTATCAGTTCAAATTTCTAGTCCTTGCTCTTCATAAAATCCTTCACTGAAAGAGTTGATGTGAAGTATAGTGTTGTAGTACAGATGAGCTGAATGCCTAAGGAACAGTTCCCCAGGCTTGTTCTATTATTAGAAAGTTAGTACTCATAAAAATATTACTGACGTAATTCCAAATGAGAAAAATACTTGAGGACGTTGTTGCCATTTCAGGCAGTGATGAAAGGGAAAATTAGTTATTTGCAGAAAGCACTTAACATCCTTCCCTCCATGTGAAAGTTTGTCAAATTTGTGAACAACTCCTTTCAACACCATTCTCTTGTGTGTTAAAGGATTATTTTCTAGTTATTTTGTAGAAATTGCCTGGATTAAATACAATCAAGTATTTAACTTAATATTATCTGGACTTTAGGAACAATAGAATAGTAGTAGTATTCGGCAGTCCCTCGTATCGAGGATGACTTGTTTCCACACCAAAAAGGGATGAGTTCACAGGTGTTTCAATGAGGGACCTGACATTCTCGATCCCGAACTACATACTGAAGGGTGGAAGATGCCTGTGCATGGATTCTTTTAACGTGGGGTGGCCGTTGCACACCAGCCACCACACAGGCTTGACAGAGTTAGGTCTTGATCCAGTGGCAATGGTTAACCAAGATGACTGGAGACCAAGCTCTGCTGCACGGACTCAGTGCGCACACATGCTCCTACTATCCATAGATCGCAGTGTGGGCTGACCCGTGCTGCCCCTGGGCCCTCGCCTCTTCTAAGGCAGAGTGTTAGGATCAATACATGTATGGGTTCAGGCAACCATGAGAAACAGACACTAATGGGGAAGGATGGTTGAAAGTGAATGCAACAAATTTGAGATAAAAGCAGAAAATACTGGAAGTAGATAGCAGGCTCATTAGCAGTAAATAAAGCAGAAATGCTGTACTCTCTCCACCAATTCCACCCCCCTCCCTGGCTACTGTCTCAAGACTGAACCAAAGTGTTAGACCCCGAACTGAGCTTCCAACCCCATATGCCCTCCATCACAAAAACAGCCTATTTTCACCTCCACATCTCCTTTCTATGCCCCTCTGTCTGGCTATCTGCCACTGAAATCCTCATCCATGCTTTTGTCACCTCCAGATCTGACTATTCTAATGTTCTCCTGTATGGCCTCCCATCCTCAATCAGCCGTAAAACTTCAGCCCATCCAAAATTCTGATTCCCATATCATAATCCTGCAATCATGGCTTCCAACCCATCGGATTTTTGGAGCTACACTCATTCAGGCAAGTGGAGAGTATTCCATCCCACTCCTGACTTGTGCCTTGTGGATGGTTGAAAGTGAATGCAACAAATTTGAGATAAAAGCAGAAAATACTGGAAATAGATAGCAGAAAAAGGCTTTGGGGAGTCAGGAGGTGAGACATTCGCCACAGAACACCCAGCCTCTGACCTCTTCTTTTATAGCCGTAGTTTTATGTGGCTGGTCCAGTTAATTTCTGGTCATGAGTCCTAATTTTGTGTAATAACCTCTTGTGTGGTACCTTATCGAATGCTTTTTGAAAATCTTACATCCACTGGTTCCTCCTTCTCCATCTTACTCGTTACATCTTCAAAAACGCTAACAGATTTGTCAAACACGATTTCCCTTTCACAAAACCATGTTGACTCTGCCTACTCATATTACTATTTTCTAAGTGCCCTGTTACCACATCCCTAATAATAGATTCTAGCATTTTGCCTACGACTGATGTCAGGCTAACTGGCCTATAATTCCATGATTCTTGTTTTTTCTCTTCCTTCTTTCTTAAAAAGCGGGGTTATGTTTGCTATCTTCCAACCCTTGGGGACAGTTCTAGAATCTAGGGAATTCTGGAAGATTAATACCAGTGCATCCACTATCTCTGCAGCTACCTCATTTAAAACCTTAGGGATGTAGGTCGTCCGGTCTAGGGGATTTGTCGCCAGTTAGTCCCATTAATTTCTCCAGTACTACTGGCTCAATTTTCCCCAGTGATTTGCACCGATTTTTGGTGCAAATTAAAAAATCCAAGTTTCCCCAATCTATGTGCGCCAGCGTAACTCAGTTAGTTACGATTTTTTTAGGTTAGTTTTTTTGCGTCATAACCTGATGTCTGCGCCAGTTTTTCACAATTATGAAAGTTTGGCCAATTTAAATTTCTTCTAGGACGGTGTATGTGACCACTCCCGAAAAACTTTCTGGGCACTTAAGAGAAACCAGCTCACATTAAAAAATTGGTGCAGAAAGACGCCATTGTTTTTATGTGGAGGGAGTCAAGAACACACAAATATCCATAATCAACCGTAAATTTTTAAAACTTAAAATGCAGGAAATGGAAGTTTAATAGAATTCTTTAAGTTTTAATTTTTTTTAAACTGACACGCCACCACTGAATGTCTCCAAACTGGGCTCGAGCGTCGGCCGGCAGAATCAGTCCTTCACCTGGACACGGGCTCGGGCCTCGGCTTGAGAAGAAGCCCGGGGGGAGGAGATGGAGGCTGTGGAAGGCAAACAGAAGGCATGAGAAGCCTACAACACGCATCAAGTGAAGCCCGGGGGGGGGGGGGGGGGGGTCTGTGGAAGGTGAATGGAAGGCATGAGAAGCCTACAACATTCATCAAATCGAGCTCGGATTGGGGGTATGGTGTGGGGGGGGCGGGGTGCGGGGTGGGGGTCTGTGGAAGGTGAATGGAAGGCATGAGAAGCCTACAACATAAATCAAATAGAGCTCGGGGCGGGGGGCGGTTCCCGATCATTGCGTCTGCCCAGACCTGGGTGTGGTCCATACTAGGGCGCCGACCTTGGGGAGAGCAAACAAAGAACCTTGTCCTGCCTGCCGTTTTGAGCTTCTTGCAAAGGTAGAATTTAATCATGGGGACAATACTGACAATGCTATACCTCGTGCAAGCCTTCTGCATGATGGTGCTGCGGAGGAGACAATTAATTGGACGTCATCTCATGAGAAACCTCAAAGCATATAGGATGATGGGCAAGAGGCCTTACCCACGTCGGGTATATTGAGACAGGCGTTCGTATCTGCACCTGAGTGATGCAGACTGTGTCAGAAGGCTGCGTTTCCGCAAAGAAGTTGTAACTGAGATCTGTGAGTTAGTAAAAACAGACCTGCAACCTAGAAGCTTCAGGAGGACTGCTTTGTCCATTGAAGTGAAGGTTACAGCTGCACTTTCATTCTATGCATGTAGATCGTTCCAGGCTACAACTGGGGATGTGTGCGCCAATTTTCAAGATGCAGCACATATCTGCATTCGGCAGGTGACTGCTGCACTAAATGCCCGGAGGAATGACTACATAAAGTTCCTGATGACCGCCCAGGCAATGCGTGAAAGGGCTGTGGACTTCTCCAGGATTTCTGGCTTCCTAAAGGTATAGGGCTGCACTGATTGTACCCACATCGCCTTGCGTGCATCTTTGGAGGATTCCGAGATGTACAGGAACAGAAAAGGCTTCCACTCCGGTAATATGCAGTTCGTGTGTGACGACATGCATCGCATCATGTTAGTTGATGCAAGGTACCCTGGGAGCACCCATGATGTGTTCATTCTACACGAGCGCTATATCTGCCATGTTTCAGCAGTAGCCAGAAGGGCAGAGCTGGCTACTGGGAGACAAAGGGTATGGCCTCACCACCTGGCTCATGACCCAGCCAATGCGTAACCTGTATGGAAGCTGACCAGGAATGCAACATGTCGCACATTGCAACGCGCAGCATAATAGAGAGGGCCATTGGCATTTTCAACAGCGTTTCCGATGCCTGGACTATTCTGGAGGCTGCTTGCAATACTCCCCTGGGATTATCGGTCAGTTCACTGTTGTGTGCTGCATGCTGCACAACTTAGTCATCATGAGGCAGCAGCAGCTGGTAGTAGAAGACCCACCTGAGGTGAGAGTGGCTGATGATGATGAGGAAGATGCAGATGATGATGAGGAAGATGCAGATGATGATGAGGAGGAGGAGGAGGATGAGGAAGCCATGCAACTACCTGAATCCGGAGCACAACGGCGGAGGAGGGCGGGCCGTCATGCTCCTTTAATGATTGCTCGAGGCTTGTGCCAGCAGCTAATCCGTGAACGCTTTGCTGCCTGAAGACTCAGCAGCAACTATTTCACATGGATTATGTTTACTGTTTGGACCTGTTCTGTAATGTTGTGTTGTGTTAATGGAACAAATGATTCTTGTTTACTTCAAAAAGTTGTGGTGTTAATGACTCTTTAGTTCAAAAAGTTCTTAATAATGGAACAAATAATGTAAATGATTCAGTTATAATATAAAATATATTTTATTAGAAGTACTTAACTTAACTTTAATAAAAATATTCTTGTATCAAACTTTAAAGTTTTCAGTTAAGATCACTTTAAAAACTCGGGTTGGTACCAAGCTTATTCTTGCGAACATTTTGGGTAATGTGCACTTCTTGAATGGTGGGAGGGGGGAGGGGAGCAGGCGGTAATGTGGAGGGCCTGGCTTGGGCCTCTTCAGAGGCTGGTCTGGGGATTGGAGTGGGAGTGGCAGTTGATTCTGTCAATGAGCGCGGGGTCTGGGCGTGTTCCCTTATTGCAGCAGCTAACTCCAACATTTCCTCCCTCATGTGCCCTGATAGTGTGTCAACTACCTGCAACATTCCCTCCCTCATGTTCGCCGACAGTGTCTCAGCTACCTGTGACATGCCCTCCCTCATGTTGAGCAATAGTGTGTCAACTACCTGCAACATTTCCCCCTCATGTTCACTGACAGCTCATCAGCTACCTGTGACATTCCCTCCCTCATGTTGAGCAACAGTGTGTCAACTACCTGCGACATTCCTTCCCTCAAGTGCACCGACATTGTTTCGGCCGACTGAGATATTCCCTCCCTCATGTTCCCAGACAGTGTTCCCATTTCTCGTGAGAGTGTTGTTACTTTTCCCGACAGTCCCGATATCTCATCACCCACCCCACTGATGGTGTTCAGGAATGATCGTGTAAGGTCAATGCTCTCCGCACTCATTGCCAATATCTGAACCCACATCTGTTAGATCCTGCACCTCTGGAGAGCGCTGTCGAGCTCTCCTTTTCCTGATCATCCCACTGGGACCCGCAGCATTGGACGATGGGCCCCTGGATGTGCCTCGTTGCATTCCACTGGGACCCGCAGCCTGGGAAGGTGGGGCCCTGGGTGTGCCTCGCTGCAACTCACTGGAACCCCAAGCCTAGGACGGTGGGAAACCATGGAATGTCCCACCAACACTCAAATCACTCAGGGAAGGGGCTGGCACCTCAATGGGCGGCACCTGCACCTCCACCAGAATGAGTACAAGAGTGGTGCCTTCATCCAACCACTCCCCCTCCTCCTCACCCCCATGCTCTTGGTCTGGAAGGAGGGATTGGAAGATGTTCTCCTCTTCAGGCTTGTCCGCATCTTCTGCATCTTAAGAGTTGGCCTCAAGTTCTGCAAAATATAACAGGACAGACAAATGGTTAGCAGCAGAGGAGGGGGCAGGGTGGATGGCATGTGTATGCTCAAACAACGCAGGCAGCAGGCTGATTTGAAGGAACACAATGATTGATAGCACATTGCATCAACTGAAGCGTAGCTGACGGAGACATCCCCATGAACCGAAGCATGGCTAGCTCGTGCAGTACTTAACATTTAGCAAAACCAGACTGGAATTTGCAGGACTTATCCTCTCCCTCAAGTGTGGGCCCAGCTTGTGCAGTGGTGGTTGCTTTTCTCCAGGCAGGTCCCATCAAAGCAGCGACCCTCTCTTCCAAGGGTGTCAGTGGCTACAGATTTGCAAGGCTTCCTCCCATTCGCGTTCTTTCTCGTTTGTTGTGTGCCACTTTCCTCTGCAAAGATGAAAACATAACTTTTTAGAGAGGGTGTCTTTTTACTGATTGGGACATACACAGCTGGTCACAATTGCAATTCCATTGAATAAATGAAAATATTACATACACTAACTACTTGACCAAGGTCCTGCCACTTTTTGCACTGGCCTCCAGATCTCTGGGTGGTCACCATTGCACAGTAATCTTCTGCAAGTTGGTTCCAGCGTTTCTTCATTTCTTTTGGTGGAACTTTTATGTGACCTCTGCTGGTATCCAGATCGTGCCATCTGCCCTCAATCACAGTAACTAGTGCCTCCACTTCATCATTTAAGAAATTCTTGGTCCTTGTGCCGCATTGCATCTTATGTTGCAGCTCGGATTTTTCCACTGAGAATTAAAGTTCTCTCACACAACTGGCTCCTTAAAAATGACCGAATGCAGACTGGGAGCTGTGCTGGGCATGCGTGCCCATAGGAATCATGTCAAAAATGCCTTTTTTTCCGCGCATGCGCAGAAGGGGCTACATCGTTTTTTTTGCGCAGACATTAGGCTCCACACCACCCCCCACCCCCCACCCCCCTGGCAACATGGACAGGCTGCGCGGCGCCAATTTAAAAAATAGAAGGGAAACCTGCTTCCTTTTTTTTTTAAGTAGTTGGGGCCAACAATGGCTTTGGGGAAAATTGAGCCCTACGTCTTACACTGATTTCTTTAAGTTCCTCATTCTCTCTCTAGATGCTTGGTTCCCCATTATTTCCGGAATGTTTTTTGTGTCTTCTAACCTTGAAGACAGATACAAAGTATTTGTTTAATGTCGCTGCCATTCCCTTATTGCCCATTATAATTTCTCCTGTCTCTGCCTCGAATGGACCCATGTTTACTTTCACAAATCTCTTCTTATTTACATACCTATAGAAACATTAACAATCTGGTTTTATGTCTCTTGCTAATTTACTTTCATACTCTTTTTTTTTCTTTCCTTATCAATTTCTTGGTCCTCCTTTGCTGAATTCCAATCCTTAGGCTTACTACTTTTTGGTGAGTAAGTGCCACTTATTAGCACTGTCGACAACCCTTTCCATCACTTTGCTAATGATTGAGAGTAAGTTGATGGGGTGATAATTGGCCGAATTGGATTTGTCCTGCTTTTTGTGGGCAGGACATGCCTTGGCAATTTTCCTCTTTGTTGGGTAAATGCCAGTGTTGTAGCTGTACTGGAACAGCTTGCTGGAGGCGTGCCTAGTTCTGGAGCACAAATCTTCAGCACTACAGCCGGGATGTTGTTGGAATGCATAGTCTTTGCAGTATCCAGTGCACTCAGTCGTTTTTTGATATCACAGGGAGTGAATCAAATTGGCTGAAGACTGGCTTCTGTGATGATGGGGACCTCCGGAGGTGACAGAGATGTATTATCCACTTGGCACTTCTGACTGAAGATGGTTGCAAACGCGCCAGCCTTGTCTTTTGCATTTGCGTGCTGGGCTCTGCCATTATTGAGATGGTAATGTTCATGGAGCCTCCTCCTCCCGTTAGCTGTTTAATTGTCCACCACCATTCATAACCGGATGTGAGATGACTACAGAGCTTTGATCTGATCCATTGGTTGTGGGGTTGTTTAGCTCTGTCTATAGCATGCTGTTTCCCCTATTTAGATGAAGGAATTGAGTGTAATATCTCCAAGTTTGCAGATGACACTAAGCTGGGTGACGGTGTGAGCTGTGAGGAGGATGCTAAGAGGCTGCAGGGTGACTTGGACAGGTTAGGTGAGTGGGCAAAAATGCATGGCAGATGCAGTATAATGTGGATAAATGTGATGTTATCCACTTTGGGGGCAAAAACACGAAGGCAGAATATTATCTGAATGGCAGCAGATTAGGAAAAGCGGAGGTGCAACGAGACCTGGGTGTCATGGAACATCAGTCATTGAAAGTTGGCATGCAGGTACAGGAGGCGGTGAAGAAGGCAAATGGCATGTTGGCCTTCATAGCTAGGGGATTTGAGTATAAGAGCAGGGAGGTCTTACAGCAGTTGTACAGGGCCTTGGTGAGGCCTCACCTGGAATATTGTGTTCAGTTTTGGTCTCCTAATCTGAGGAAGGACGTTCTTGCTATTGAGGGAGTGCAGCGAAGTTTCACCAGACTGATTCCTGGGATGGCAGGACTGACACATGAGGAGAGACTGGATCGACTGGGCCTGTATTCACTGGAGTTTAGAAGCATGAGAGGGGATCTCATAGAAACATATAACATTCTGACGGGTCTGGACAGATTAGAATGTTCCCGATGTTGGGGAAGTCCAGAACCAGGGGTCACAGTCTAAGGATAAGGGGTAAGCCGTTTAGGATTGAGATGAGGAGAAACTTCTTCACTCAGAGTTGTTAACCTGTGGAATTCTCTATCGCAGAGAGTTGTTGATGCCAGTTCGTTCGATATATTCAAGAGGGAGTTAGATATGGCCCTTATGGCTAAAGGGATCAAGGGGTATGGAGAGAAAGCGGGAAAGGGATACTGAGGTGAATGATCAGCCATAATCTTATTGAATGGTGGTGCAGGTTCGAAGGGCCAAATGGCCTACTCCTGCACCTATTTTCCATGTATGTAGTCCTGTGTTATAGCTTCACCAGATTGGCGCCTCATTTTTAGGTATGGCTGGTGCTTCTCCTTGCACTCCTCATTGAAGCACAGTTGGTCTCCCTGACTAGATGGTCATGGTAGAGTGAAGGATATGCCTGGCCATGAGGTTACAGATTGTGGTGGAATACAATCCTGCTGCTGATGGCCCATAGCCCCTCATGAATCCCCAGTTTTGAGCTGCTAGATATGTTCAGAATCTATTCTGTTTCGCACGGTGGTGGTGCCACAGAATGCGGTGGAGGATGTCCTCTGTGTGAAGACGGACTTTGTCTCCACAAAGACTGTGTGATGGTCACAATACTATCATGTTCAGATGCAAGTGTGACGGGTAGATTGGTGAGGTCGAGGTCTAGTAGGTTTTTCCCCGTGTTTGTTCTCTCTCCATCTGTCGCAGTCCCAGTCTGGCAGCTATGTCCTTCAGGACTCGGCCAGCTGGGTCAGTAGTGGTGCTACTGAGTCACTCTTGGTGATGGACATTGAAGTCCCCCAACCAAAGTACATTCTGTGCCCTTGTTACCCTCAGTGCTTCTTCCAAGTGGTGTTCATCAGCTGAGAGAGGGCAATCAACGGGAGGTTTTCTTGCCCATGTTTGACCCGATTTCATGAGACTTCATGGGGTCGGTGTCAATGTTGAGAACTACCCCCCCCCCGACTGTGCCGCCACCTTTGGTGCGTCTGTCTGGCCGGTAGGACAGGAGATGGTGATGGAGGATTCTGGGGCGTTGGTTAAAAATTATGATTCTGTAATTATGTCAGGCTGTTGACAGCTCCCTATCTCTGCCTTAGTAAAAAAAAATAGAAGAGTAAACAAAGTTATGTATGTTGTCTTTAGTGAATTAAAAATATTCCGAAAAGTATGTTTCATAGGTTTGTAATTTGAGATCTGAAAAATAATTTTCAGTCGCAAGCCAAAAATGAAAACGGCCTCAGTTTCCATTACCTGTATATTTAATTAACAAAAGTGCTCTAATGAGCCCTGATTATTGAATTGGTGAAGAGATATAGGGCTAGAATTTCCTATCAGCCCACCAACACCTGATTACTGCTCAAAAGACAGCTAAGACTGGAAAGATTATCGCCAGCGGAAACTCCCACCCCTCCCCTCAAAATTTTTTAAACGGCGAGCAAAACACATGGGCCTTGCACCCCCATTTTGGCCGAAAAAGTGCAATTTAACGTCGATTGGGCGGTTCGTAAGCAAAATGGGCGAAAAATTTTATAATCAATATAAATATACCCTGAGGCTACGGGTTGGACCTAACACCAGAAAAACAATAAAAATAATTTTTTTTAAAAATCAACTAAAAAAAAATCAAAAAACATTCCCAAGACACTTTAAAACGAAATCACCACAACACATTTTTAAAATAATTAGTAAAAAAACAATTACTAACCTTTTCCTTGAAGGTACTTACCTATAGGCCATCGCTCAGCCAAATATCTCGCCAGGGCGATCTCGGAATGGTGCATGCCGGTGGCCCGCTCCCCAGCGTTACCTCGAAACCACCAGCGTAGCTCAGCTAAGAACATTTTCGCTCACAATGGCCAATACCACCCAGAAACTGGGCGGTAAGCCATAGGAAATTCTACCCCATTGTCTTCTGCCCAAAATATTAGTCCCCAAATTGTGCTAAATGTTATACCAGCCATATCACCGTCAAAATTTGGTAGTGGTAATTAACATTTGTGATGATTTCAATGTGTGTCTGTAACTTGTTTACTTATACACATTTATAATGACAAACAAATTAAATTGGTACACTTATTTTTTGACATAAAAGAATGAGCGCCATTGGTTGAAAAGGTGAAACTTTAAAAGCTGTATGTGTCCAGATAAATCATGCTGATAGCAAAATTGTAAAATCAGCTGCAATACTTTGATCTTCATGCACCATGAGCTGCAGTAGAAAATTGCTGCACTTAAAATTTCAATACATGATTAGATCCAGTAGTGTTTTCAGTGCTAGCATTTCAAAAAGACAATTTTTTACTTAAGATTTTTCCATGTTATTGCTGATGAGCTAACTCCAAAATATTATTTGATAAGTTCATGAAATACACCACAAACAGGACAAAACCAGTGCCACTACTATTATCTGTCATACTTCCACTATATTAAATTATACTGCTGTATTAGAAAACGATCTCCCTTTTTCGAAACTAGCTCCACACGTTTAGATGGCTAGAACTGTTGCCGTCTAATCAGCAACTTTCAAGACCCACAAAGCTCTAGGTTTGCTGTATCCTTGGAACACCAGAGGTTGCCTCCATTATATTAGAGCGCTCTACTGACAGAGACCACACATTTGGTGTCAATGGCACTTTCTCAAGATAAATGGAAGAAAGTGAGATAATATTGCTTGACCTCAAATATATTGATATGGATTGCAGCCCTTTAGTAAATGCACTACATCATTAATAAATGACTGCTTAAACATAGGGCTCTCTGTTTTGTGACAACTAATGCTGTTGCCTAGGTTATCATCTAGGTTTTTAATTGAGAGTATCAAATAATAATCATTTCGACACTGGTCCAGGACAGTTAGGCAAATTACTCACTATTTGGTGCCTTTGTTTAAATACCGCCAGTGCTTCTTGTCTGTGTTTGAAATGATCGTTGCTTGTTCCTTAGTGTTCAACTTCAAACATTTCTATTGTAAAACTTTTGAGGTCATTATTAGACATATACATTCCAGACTGGTCTTTTTAAAGTTATACAAATCATATGTAGCGTGTAAGTGAATACATGTGTGCATTGATGTTTATTTCTGTGCTGGCCACTCTTCCACACCCTGATTGGATAGGAAATATTCTTTAACATTCACTACAAATATATATGAAATGTAAAACCAGATTTGTCTATTTTTTTTAATCACATTATTTTGAGTTTTGAAAGGCTCTGAAAAAAACTAGCTGCCACTGAACTTTACTTGTTGCAGGCCATGACTAAATGACTGTGTTAGAAAAGGAGGTTAGTTAGTGGTTCATCCCTGTGCTCTGCCTGGTATGGGAGGATATAGTTTTGAACTTGATTCTCCACAAGCTGAGTTCCTGATCTTGATTCAAAGATTACTGGAGACACCAATTAGGGCTGGGTGCTTTCCCACAGAAGGGAAGCAAAACCACAGGTCAGCCCCTTTTGCTAGGTTGGCACACCCTTTCGTCATCTCTGAAAAACATCTTGGGCAGATGAAACCATTTACCTGCTATTTCCCTCATCAGGATATGGTGTGTGGGCAGGAGAGACTTGAGCAGTGGATGGAAAAGATAAAATAACATACAAAAAAGCTTTCTCTTCTCCCCACCCGCAAAGAAATATAACAAAATCCACATTTTTTGCACAAGCACAATATAGCCAAGATGTCCCCAATCTGTCTGCCTCACAGTATGTGCTGTAGATACTGACTAGTGGTAAGAGTACTGTAACATCTGATAGGGTTGTGCCTTTTGCAATTGTAAGATTATTTACCTACTTTAAGTACATCATAGCTAAGATTTATTTTCTACCTTTGCAGCTCTTGTTTGCTTGATGTGTTTGTTACATAAAAATGCACCCAAAATGCTGCTGGCCTTTTTAATGGCTTAATCTACATGTACTTGCAATATCAAGGAATTATGTACTTGAGCCTCTAATCTATCTGTTCATCCACACCCTTCTCTGCTTTCCACCCAGTTTGGGAGAAACATCCCATTCCTTGATGTTTCTCCCAAAATGCATTAGCTCTCACTTTTCTGTGTGGGTTGTAAAATAAAATTAAAAGAACATAGGGCTAGAATTTCCCCAAAGCCCGCCAGCACCTGATTGCCACATAAAAAACCGCCAAGGCTGGGAAGATTATCACCGGCAAAAACTTACCGAATTTATTTTTTAAATTCCGCCCAGCGAAAAATATGGGCCTTGCACCCCCAATCTAGGTGGAAAAGTGCAATTTCAGCTAGATTGGGCGGTGCCTAAAGAAAATGGGCAAGAAATGAAAAAATCTCTCAAAATTTACACCGAGGCTGCGGGTTGGGCCTAACACCAAAAAAAGAATTAAAATAATTTTTCAAAGAACCTAACTAAAAAATCCAAAAACATTCCCAAGACACTAAAATTAAATCACCCCAACAAATTTTGAAAATAAATAGTCAAAAACCAACCACTTACCTTTTTCTTGCAGACCTACTTACCTAGCGCCCAGCTCCGCTGATCCTTGTGGGTGGTTTTATAATTTTTTAAAATACTTACCTACGGGTCTCCACTCAGCCAAAAATCGCGCCAGGGCAATCTGTGGACGTTGCACGCCGGTGGTCCGCTCCCCAGTGGTACTTCGAGGTGCCTCAGCTGGGGAATTTTTCGCTGACCCGATTCTCGCCCAAAACAGCCAATACCACCGAGAAACCGGAAAGAGTGCAAATTCTAGCCCATAGTATTCTAAAATTAATAATGTGTTCAATGTTAATTAAAAAACATGTTTTCATTTTGATTCTGAAAGACTATTTATAGTCTTTAAATGGGTTGCTGTTTGTTACTTCCTACCTTGTATGTAGCATGCTGAAAGAATGTTCGTTAAATTGAATAAAATTTCAATACAGGTGCATGAAATACTATACTGTTCACTTAAAACTGAGTTAATGGTGATTTATTTTTTTATTTGTTTTAGTTGTATATAAATACAAGTTGTTGTTGTTTCAGGTAAACTCACTCAGGTGATTTTTGGACACTGGGACGTTGTAACCTGTTTAGCGAGATCTGAATCGTACATTGGAGGTGACTGTTATATCCTGTCAGGGTCACGGGATGCAACTCTGCTTCTCTGGTATTGGAATGGGAAAAACCACAGTGTTGGAGAACACCCCAACAGTAAGTAGAGGGGAAAAAAAACTAATCTAAAACTGTGTTTATCAATATTTCTGTGTCTCAACAATAGGGGTTTCACAAACTCAGGCTTTGGCTGCAGTGCCTTTTGCAGTAATGTGAAAACAGTCAAAATTATTTCTCTCCCTCTTAAAACCCTTCACTTTACTCAAATTTTAAATAAACTGATTTAAATATGAACTTTGGGCATGATTATGCTGTTTGGTGCACTGCAGCTACATCTATGTACCCAGAAACAAATTAATGTTATGAAGTAAAACATAGAGTAGACTGATCCTGTTCTATTGTGGACACTGTCGGCTCAATATTAAACCCCACACGACGGGCAGTAGAGGGTTCCCTCCAGGGTGCGTCAGGGACATAATTTTCACATTGCAAAGAGTGTGGGTTTGGGGAGGGGGTCGGCAGTTAAAAGCGCTGAAATTGACCATGAATCGGGATCGCGCCAACCTCCGCTCGGGAGAGGCGGGCAACCCTATTGAAGTACCTAACTGCTCGTTGAGAGACCTTAAAGAGGGTTTTTAATGTGAGTTTTCATCTTTTACTGCTTGTGCACGGTTTTCACGGAAGCTCACCTGTGAAGGCAAGGTGGGAGCTCAGTGGCCCTAGTAGTGCTTCATTAAGTGACAGCTGGAAAAAGCACATAAATACACAAATCTTATACCTGCTTCCTTGCCTAAGGGAAAGGCTCTTGCTGACACCATTTGTGCACAGATTTTGCTTTCAGAAGTTTGCAGGTCATTTCTACTACCTCGAAAGCCACTCTCCCTACATTGCAAGTCATTCTCACTACATTGAAGGATTGTGCCTCTGCCTTCTACTTTACCGACCATCTCTTAGATCAGCATTATGCTGTTGCACTTTGGACCTCAGATTCAGACCAAGATGAGCAGCTGCAGCAGCATCAACACCAGCAGCCTTCTCCTCATCGACTTGATGCTCCATAGGAGAGAGGGGTTCAGCACAGGAGTGCACCGCGCCGAAGACGATACCCCCAACACAGGGTATACAGGCAGAGGATGAGCTTCCTGGACACGATTGAACAGGCGGCTTCAGGGTCATGGCAAACATGTGTAACTTGCTGGAGCAGCTACCCAGAGGACCTGGTGCACACGCCTTAACAGTGGCTGTCAAAGTCACCATCGCCCTCAACTTCTTCTCAATTTGGCCGCCCACAAATAGATCACCCAGGTGACCAATGCCATGTTTCACAAGACAGCCACTTATGTGCACTTTGCCACTGAGGAAGCCAGTGTCACTGAGTGGGTGCTCGGCTTTGTGACTCTGGTTTGCTTCCCACAGGTGCAGGGCGTCAACGACTACGCACGTGTGGCCATTAAGGCACCCTCAGATCACCCAGGAGTGCTCATGAACCATAAGGGCTTCCACTCCCTCAATGTGCAGCTGGAATGTAACCACAAAAAGATCATCGTGCATGTATGTGCTAGATTGCCAGGGAGCTGTCGTGGCTCTTTTGTCCTGTGCCAGTTCACCCTCCCTCAGCTCTTCGCAAATCCAAACAGACATACCAGCTGGCTGCTTGGAGACAAGGTCTGTCCACTGAAGACTTAGCTGTTGACATCCTTGAGGAGACCAAGAAATGAGGCCAAGGAGCGCTATAATGAAAGCCACATGGCAACTAGATGTGTCATAGAGTAAGCAATCGGCATGCTGAAGATGCACTTCAGATGCCTCGACAGATCTGAAGGAGCCCTTCAGTACGCATCAGGTCTCCAGAATCATCATCGTATAACATAGCGCAGCAGTGAGGATTAGAGCTGCAGGAGAAGCAAGGCGCAGAGGGCACAGCCTCTTCGGAAGAGGAGGAGAAGGAGCAGGTGGAATAAGAGGAGGAGGAACCTGAGATGGACATGGCAACAGCAGCAGCGCACAATGCTGCCTGGGATGGCCTCATAATTGCAAGATTTAGTTAAGTTGCACCGGTGCACCCATCTTGCTCCCAGATGCTTTACCAACTCCCCCGCCCCCCACTACCTCCCAACACCACAAAGCAGTCATAAAATAACCAAACCATTTCTGTCACACACACACCCATTGCCCGAGGTTAAGTAATGTTCTACCATTAACTCCAACGGAGAAGGCCACTTCCTGAACTGAACTTAACTGAAACTTAACACTAACATTTTGTCAAACACCCATATGCATCTACAATTGTATAACAACCCCCCCCCCCTGCCCCGAGTGCTTCTATGAGGTGCACCCCCCTGTAGCTGCTCACTTCCCCGCTGTGACTGCTTCGACACTTTTGGCGGATGACACCTGGATTTTGGAGCCTGTGAGGGCGCCGGCAAAGATTCTTCCTCCTGCAAATGTGCCATTGGGATCTGAGGCAGCATGTGGGGCTCTGACTGAGGAGGATACAACGGGGAGAAGTGGGAGCACTTTAAGCAGAGCCCCCACTTCCATGTTACCCACTCACCATCAACCCTCTCATGGGCCACCTACGTTACCCTGCTAGCAGAGAACTGGAGAGTACCTTGCTGCACAGCAGTGGCGTGATATACGCCCAAGTCTATGTTGCTATCCCTTCTAGAGATGAGTTCAATAAGAGTCTGCAAGCTGTTGTTCACAACAAGCATGTTCTCATTTGTCTGGTGCATTAGCTGCTCCATGCAGGTGGCCATCCTTTCCATGGAAGAGCACATCATTGCCATTGCCTGCGATATGGTGCTGCTCATGTTGGAGATGATCACCTCCATTCTCTCTTCAATCATGCATGCATGGCTGGAAAAGCTGCCAAGATTCAGCATCTGCATCCAGCTGAGCAGAGCTTGGAGTGTCCTGCGCCCTCTGCCGCTGACTCTCCACTGCTGCCCTGCCTTCACCATCTGCTCTTGCTCACTTGTGATGTGTGAGACACCAGGTGACAACACTACTCTATATCTCGCAGGACCCTCCGACATGCGCGTATCTGCGTTGGCGCTGAGTGCACATGGGTCTGGTGATGGTGCAACCTCAGAGACTGCAGGTTCCTCTGAGTTGTCTTCCTCCTCCGGCTGGACAGTGGGGGTGCACTTGATGGACCTTCGGGAGAGTAATGACATGAATTTATGATAAGAATGTGTAACATTACCATTATGTACATGATATTTCATTGGCTGCTGACGTCAGTCACCATGAGTTACTGTTGTGTGCCATGTGGAATATTTAATTCTGTCACGATGTTTCTGGGAGATCCCCTTCTCTCTGTCTCTCACCGGCAGCAGCACTGCCATTCCACTTAATTCCAGCGCCGCCTCCTCTGTTGGTGTCAAAGTCGTGTATATTAGAGGGTCACCTCTGGTTTGTCTTTCTCTGTTGTTCTGTGCTCTCTTCTCCTGCAAGGAGGGAAAGAAGAGGTCTTTGAGCGAGTGTGATCAAATGAGTGTAAGGGATGGATGGGCTACATCTATAAAGGATGACTGAGGGAGTGACATGACATTGCCAAGTGACTTTCTTCTGGGCATTACTTTCTAGGATTGCATTAAGCTGAGGGTGAGTGTAGGTTATGAATAGTCAGATGAAGCTGTGAGTAGGGGTGCAGACAGAGAGGGGTGGATGCACCTGCAAGGTAGGTTGGTGTGAGGAGTGATGTGCAGCAGTAGGCTTGGGAAGGCAGAGTGATGGGTTTGGGGTGACTCACACATCAGAATTTAGTTGAGTGTGGCATTGTACACACCTTTCCTGACCTCATGAGATCATTAAATCTCTTGCGAAACTGTATCCAGGAGTGGCTCATTAAACCCCTGCTGCTGACTTCTTGGGCAATCTCCAGCCATGCCCTCTTGGTATCACTGGCTGGTTTCTTCCTGCCGTTACCAGGGAATAGGAATCCAGAAAAGTGGGCACAGCCTTCGGACGCTGAGACTGCTCCTCCCTTGTACGCTCAATGTCAAAAGTCTTGGATGGATAAGCATAGGTACCTCTCCCAAGCACCTCTGAGCCTCTTGCAACAACCTTCAAGTGTGATGTGTGCAAGGCTACTTTAAATATCTGAGCTGAAGGCGATGTCATCAGTCCCGCTCCAGGAAATTAGCCGGGAAACCCGCATGACTCATTTAATTGATCTAATTCAGTTAAATGCACAGTGGAGACCACACTAATGAAAAGTTCTTAATGGCAACCCACTACGCAGCCCACATGCACCCAACCTGACTCAAAGGTAAAAATTCTGGCCATAGAGAGCATCCTGCAGTCGGCTGCAGATAAATGTATAAGGCAGGTAACAGATGAATTGTTTGCCAGGACTGGGAGGTATATAAACTTCCTCTGTGATGACAATAGCTAGAATGTACAAAACTCCACACTGCTTCCAACATTGCATCTGTGATCTGGGCCTTTAAATAGTCGAGGTGAAATTGCGTCACAACCGCCGACATGCATTGGAGACGCAAAACCTGAAAGTAAAATTATAATGTGGCACATTACCACAATGTTAGCGTTTTTCGCCCACTGTCGGGACCCTCTTCAATTCTGATCTTGTCTCTGTGTTGATATTGAGCCCAGTGCGTGGTTAGGACTCCTAATTCATCATAAAACATTAGAGAGATAATTCATTAAATTTAATAACATTTTTAATTTTAGTAATTTTTTTTGTATCTTGGAGGAGCAATTTACCAAATAGTGATTATGGATTTATATTACATTAGTTGACTTCCTATGGCCTTAAACATGGGGAGTCAAGACCAACTGCAGTCTTCAGGTGAAGCAGTGTTAGAGAGTGGGGAATACTTGGACCAGGATGCACAGATGTAATTCAGTCCCCATTTAAATTCATACATTAGGTCCTTATTTTTATATTCATACTTTTACTTGATATTAATTAATGTTAAAAAGCAAAACTTATGGCGATTTGGGAAGTAGAATTGTTTTGAGCAGAGTATGCAATGCAGAGTGGCGAATTGGAAGACCCAAAACTGAGGTGCTACATTCCCACCACTGGAAGGATGCTGTCATTGCAAGGTGACACGTTTACATTGGCAATTTTATTATAAATGTAAACATAATTTATAAATATTTTTAAACATTGATTTTTGTTAAAATGTATCTTGAATGTAGCTAGAAATCAGTTCAAAGTTCCCAAATTTCATAGTCTACCATTTCCAGCACTACCATGTCAAGCCATCCCATTAATTTGTTCTCTCCCTTCCCTTACTCTGTCACAGATTTTTCCACAGCAGCCAATAGTGCCACTCTATATTTGACCACCGCAGCAGTTACTTTTCACAGAGACAAACCCCATCTAATTTTCTACCCTACAGTCTGCAATAACAGTGCAAGCGGCACTCACCAATTGAGAGGAATAACGTTCAAGTAATGCTGTAGACTAGGATTCAGATCCCTCTACAGGAATACTTTATTGTACCAGTAGAGCTACCAATGTGTAGTTTTTCAGAGAGCATTGAAAAAAATAAATTATATGTTCTGAGCTTCACACACTTAATGTTTTTTGTGTTAAAAGCATTAGCTTGAGGAACAGCTGCTGAATATTACATTGATTTCAGCAACAGTGTACAGCTGGTTTGAATTTGTGTGTGAAAAGTATGGAGATGAAGCTTCTCCTTGAAGTTTTGCATCAGCAGTAAAATCATGTCTTTAATTGACTTGAAATAAAGTTCTATGATGATGACCAGTATACACATAAAAGGAATGCAAAATTCCACAATTCAGAGATCTGGATTATGCTTTTTGTATTCCAGGAACTGTAGCAAGTTTTAATGTTAAATGCATGGGACCTGTGGAATAAATTAAAATACTGTAGTTGCCAGATTCCTACCTGTGGAAAGAGTTTTAATAATTAAGTAGTTCATGAAGGGCCTCTAGTGTCAAAGGCCCATACTGCAGCATCAGGATACTAGTCAGACATTTGAAAATCAGACGGAACATGAATACTTTCGTACCATTGCGTCTAGGACACAACAATTTTTTGTCACTTCCTCACAAACATTAAGGAAGTGTACATACAAAAGTTCACCAATTTTATTAGTATGATACTTTAGAATTATTTGTAGATTCCAATTCATGTAAATTATTGTCAATTTACAACTGATTTTTCCCAATGGGTGTTTCTCAACAACATTTAAACTGTGGCTGTATGGTATTTAAATAGAGTCCCAAATTGCAAGTTTCACTTCAAAAAGATCATGGCTGATCTGGCCGTGGACTCAGCTCCACTTACCCGCCCGCTCCCCATAACCCTTAATTCCCTTATTGGTTAATGACTTTGTTAAAAGTTTGGATATTCGGGCCTTTTAAAAGGATAAACTCGACTTGAGTCATTTGCTTTGGCAAGGAAGCAGAAATCTCTGTGTGCATATTACATATATAACAGCCCCTTTTTGGAAGTCATGTATAGGAACCTTACTATACGTGTATTTTAGCAAGGGACATAAGAGGGTAGTTTGTGTTACTATTAGTGAGAAAGGCATGCATGTTCTGTGAAAGGTTGTTGTATATGAGAAGGGCTATTTCCATTACTAGACAGCAATTTACCTGACTTTGTATATATCATGGAAACATTGGTGTGCGTTAAAGTATTAGTGATTCATTTTTTTCAAATCCTGAGATGAGGTGAATAATTTGTTAGTATGTAGAATTAAATTGTTTTTCTCTGTTGTGTACTTTGACAGAGGTAACATTGCAGGCAGGTTTATATGGTGGCAATGAAATCTGCCAAATTATATAGAATTTGCATTCAACCCTGGGTCGAATATTCTTATACCCATGTCCTGGCGCATATTTAAAAAAAAAAGGCACTCTTGCAAAATTAAAATAATTTTTAATCATTTGCACATTAGTATTTTTCCTGCTGCCATTCTAATTTAACCTTTTTTGTTTTGCATGTGCAGTTGTCATGTCAGAAATGAGATATTCCAACATTAGTTTTGAAAATTGGTCAGATAATGCATAAATTTAGCATTTAAACTGACAGGCAAAATGGCAGACTTTGCAGCTAGTACATACCGCAGTGAGTAACAATGATTATATGCCATTCTTCATGTTAACAGCTAATGTTGAGGTATTTGCTGAAGTGTCTAAATATTTAACAAAAAAACTACAACACATGTAAATGGGGAAGGAGGGAAAATGGTATTCCTGAAATATCGATTTATCATATACAGGGATGTTTACATCATTGTCTAGCTGTGCCATATAAATAGAGCAAGATGCGTGTTCTAATAAAGGAAGATTATGCCGAAGACTAATTAAAAGTGAGAGAAAACCAGATAAAAGATTTTGAGATTAAGATGTTGCGAGTTATGTCTGCTGAACCTATTGCATGTAGCTGCCTTGTAACCCATTTATAGCCAGTGTATGTATATTTTAGAATCATTCCTAGATCTATGAGGTTTAAGAATTTGTTCAGGCTGCACTCATCATTTGTAGCTCTAAGTTCCATTTTTAGAGCGTTTTACAATTTTCTGAACCTTTGTAACATGACAGTTATAAAAAAAAATTACTGTGAGTGGTTACAATTTCACTTCAAAACTTGATTTGTGGTCAGATTTACAGCACTGTTCAACAGGGTTGCATGAAAAAAGGCCATTTTTATTGAGATGAAAATGGCGTTTACTTTGGAATTTAGAAAATGTCAGTCTCATAAAATATCAGGTCTCAAATTTAGCAGACGTTCACTGGTATCGACCAAAGGAAAAGTCTGTTCAGAGCAGGATATAGAATACAGCTCTTAGTTTTTCACCCCATAAAATCACATTCATAATTATGGAAAACAGAAACATTTAAACTTTTAGTCCCACTCATGTTTACTTGCATCATTTTATCTAATGCACTGCCTATACTTCCTGTAAAACATCATTGTTCCTGTCATGTGATTGTAACACCCAAGTTCTTTTGTTACAGAATGAATTCCCCCTACTTTCCTTCATTTGAACTAATGTAATAACAGTTCAAAACCTGATTCTGTGATGCTAACACTAAATTAGAGTTGATAATAGCTTGAAAATGCATTCCACGTAAAAAGGAGCACATGTAAAAAAAAAAATAAAGTCAGTTTTGTGGTTGCAACAGAGTCTCATTCAATAAAGATTTGTCCTCTAGCTCAGTGTCATTTATTTTTTTGTCATGTTTCACAATCCCAACCAGTGTATTTTTCTCTCTGGAATATTGCACAGAGATAGGATGTGGCTCTGAAACTGCAGTTTCCTACTCGCTGAGGTCCTGATTTCATTCATGCTATTGTATGTCACTGCTGAGTAGAGGACTGGCACTTCCCCCAAAGGAAAGGGAGAAAAAGCCACTGGATTGATAGTTTGATTCAATAGTTCTATTTAAACTAGCTTTCATTTGTTGCATGGAAGCTGGGATAGCCCTATTTACAAATAGCATTTGCTTGCCGCCTTTGGCTGGACAGCAAGAAAACAAGAGGGAACATCTCTAAATATCAGCTTGGTAAATATCTCTCAGCCAAGCAGGCAGTGAATAAAGATCCAGAGATATTTGGAGTGACAAGTCTACCCAAGGCTACAGGTGAAGAGGAAGCTGGCCACAAATGGCCTCTGGACTATTTTATGAGAATCATTGTTGTAGCCAATAAAACCATTTCAAATTGATCAAAATGCATGCTGGTGCCAAAGGCATACTGTGTAAAGATGGTTTCACTCTCTATTTCCAACAATCTTAAATATAATCGTCAAACAAACAGATTGCATATATTAATTGCCCTGAAATTCCAGCCTCCCGGGTCTGTATGGAGTGTGTACGGACCCGGGAAGGCATCGAAAAGCCGGTTTTCGGTGCGCAATGCGCATGCGCTGAAAACCGGCTTTTCTGATCTGTCAAGTTTCTGGCTTGACAGATCGCACGCATCTTGGGAGCGAGGATGTTCCTATGACAGAGATTGAGCTATTTGCCCATGTCCTGTCTTGCCAATGTCCTTAAAACTCATGCGCCTGGTAAAAGCAGACGCATAGCCTACTTTTACCAGCAGTAAGAGATTAAAAACATATCAAAAACATGTTAAAATAAAATTTTAATATACATATTTATATTAAAAACCCTGCTCACTCAAGTAATTTTATTTTAAACCATAATTAAAACTTTTTTAAAAAAGTGGGCACATTTTTTTTTTCCAAAAACATTTCTATCAACTTTAATTTCTATAATGTATTTATGTGACGTGTTTTTTAAATGTTTTATGTCGTGTTTGGGTGTTTGGAGGTGTTTTTCATTCATCGTAATAGGAGTTTCAGACTTATGAAACTCCTATTACTATGAATGAGAAAATACTTTACCGTGATTGGGTGTCCAGGCCCACGTGACTCCTACAGACGTCCCAACGTGAACGCGCTCCATTGCGCAAGAAGTGGAGGCCTCACGTCCGGGATATTTGACGAGCGTTCGACCAAAAGGTAAGTGCGCATCTTTTGACCTATTTTTAGTTGAACGCCCGCGGGAAGAAGAAACCGGGATTTCGCCGCCATTATATGTGATTAATGGGTGTGTATTACAAAGTTCTATCATCTGTGTTCTGCACACTGTGATCTGCTTATTTTTAGCTCAGTTTATGGCCTCCTCTAACTCCATAATTGGGTTAAGTGTGCTCATTTGTTTTTTGTATTGGTGAATCAAATCAAAATATGTGCTGTTTATATGCAGTTTCAGAATATTTGTCTTTAGTGAGTTATAGAAGTGTAACTACTTCAGCAAATTTAAACTGGTATCTTGGACGTAAATCAAAATTCAGCTTCCTAATGGCTATAAATCTTTTTTCTTTGCAATTTTATTCCTGAAAATTTTGAGCTGTTCTATTGATTGATGAACAAAAGTCTTTGAATCATCTAAAAGGGTGCCTGTAACTTTAGTCAAATCTTTTGCTATTCTAGTCTGAGTCTTGATCTTGGATAGCTTGTCATTCTATCTATCAGCCTCTCTAGATGTTTTTGATGGTTACGTCCATCTTTCAGTTTTGGTACAAGCAGTTCTTTATATATTGAGATTTTCTTCTTCATGTCAGCAGGGATTCCTTTCATTTTAACAACTGAAGGTTTTTCCAGCTAATGTAGGTTCAAGTAATGACAATTCTACAACATACTGAATTTTTAAAAATTTCACTGTTGCATCATGTCTACAGAATATGCAACTGCTTAGTTGATAATCTCATGTTATTAGTTATCCCAAGTGCAAGCCATATTCCTTGTCATGAGGGGACTATCAGAGGGAAAGTTGTCACCAGATCTCTCTCGTGCACATCTTCGTAAACTCTAGAAGGTAATAAGTGGAGATTTTGCAGGAGGTTGGTCGGCCACCTTGAGTGCAATAGGTGGTATCCTGGAGAGATGTTAGCTAAGTAAGGGAGTATGTACCCTCACGAAGGTGGGAAAGAAACAGCTTAGTCATTAAGAAACCCGAAAATGTAAAGAACCTACTAAACCGCATATAAGCTGTATATGTTTTTTATTTACTTTACACTTGTATTGAAATATTAAACATGGCTAGCTGAAAAGCTTTCACGGGAAAACGTTTTCACTACTATGAATTGACATCTGCAGACAAAATCAGGGACAAGAGACGAGAGACTGCTGCCTACTTACGTTACAAAGCACATGCTATAACTTACACAAAATGAGTGAAAACATTTCCTGTTTTTAAAGTTAATATAAGGGTGTAATAAAACCAATGCTGATAGTAGTTTACAGGCTGTAAGGCCAACTATTGTCCTCTTGGGTCAACAGAAGTGATCTTGACTGCCCAGTAATCCCTTCAGCCTTCAGCTATGGGCATATAAATCCATTCTTGCTTACTTCTGTAACTGCAGTCAAGATGTTTCATATTTACATTAAAATGTAAAGCATTGTAATTTTAAAAAGCGTATCCTTAGTACATAGTCCAAACAACTCAAACTAACAAGCCAAGTAAAGTTGTAGTATTTCCCTTTAATGCAAATATATAAAATAAAATAAATTACAAAAGGACAAAAATTATATCGCACTCTAAGATGTTGCTTAATATAGGAGATTTTAACTTTTATTTTGTTAAATGAAAAGGATCTCCATAGGGCTGGCACAACAAATGCAATGTCTATTGTTGCATTAAATTGAGGAATTGCTTCTACTTAAAGCAATTCTGCAATGTGCTGAGGCAGCAGTAGCCTACAATTCACTGTTGGCTTTGCAGGGTGCATTTCAGAGCTCCAGCTGAAAAGTAACTGCAACTCCTGAAAAGTCACAATTTTAATTTTATATCTGCTGACCATCCCTGATGTTGAGGGAAGATCTGTACAAGCCAACAATGCAAAAGGCACGTTGCTGGCCTGCTTCCTACTTGTAGCCTGTAAAATGGTACTCAGCGCTGCCAGCACATCCATTTGTGTTTACTGGTGTTGGTGTCAAAAGTCACCTTGCCACTGGAGGCACTTATGCTGTCTCATTTACTGTTGTTGGAGCTAGCTGCTAATATAAATGCAGTATAACCCTGTTTTTTGGGGGGAACTGTACCTGTAAAATGTGAATTTATCCACATTTTTTACCTCATACATTTTCTCCCCTCCCCTCCCCTGCCTTCCCCTTTGGAAGGGGAACATCTCTCCAATACATCGCTCAAGTGCCTGCCATTCATGTGTGAGCCTTTCAGATAAGTGCTGACAGGCTGCTCAACTGTGAGGGGAAGAGTGACATCATAGTCAAGCCCAATTTGTCTTTATGCAAGATCCATGTGCACCTTATCGTCTCCTGACTAACCCAGCGTGTTGCACTCAATTGTAGCTCCCCACTACTGTCCCTGCTGAGAACAGCTAATTCAGCAAAAAGTGAAAATTGAAGTGCAACCCTTTTATCTCTATGGCTCAGTTACTAACTGGATAAACTCACTGAGCTATCAGGAGAACGTATTTTGTCAACTTTATCATATTTCTTGTAAATTGAATTAGAAATCAAATGTACTCGGTATCTTGTATGAATCTGGAATAAAGCATTTCTCATCTACTATTTGTCTCTGATTATCCAGCTGATTACCAATTAATAACTCAAGTGCGTTACAGCACACAAGTAAGGGTGCCATCTCATGGTGCAGTTTGTTATTTCACAGAAGGGAATTGGCCAAGATAGTGATTGAATTCACTAATGAAACACTATGTTTGGATTTCATCTGCATGTATTTAAACTTTCTTAAGTCTTTTAATTAATTATATATCTGCAATCTGGAATAGGTATATTTGCCAAGTTCTTTAATATAAATGCACACAGCTGAAAAAGTTTTTTTTAAAAATAAACATGGATGCCAAAATCCCACGTGTAATTTTTCATTAATTTAGCTCCAAAATAATCATATCTCTTTCACTGAGCTTTTCTACATTGCCACAGATACTGTTTCAAGCACCTAGTTATGATTGTATCTCTGCAGCACTGTTGTATGAGCATCTTGAGCATCGTGTTTGGGCTGTGTCAACTGAGCAGGACATTACTCAGGCAGTACCTTGGGGAAAAGAAACATAACATTTATGGAAGGAGCACTTTATGATTTATTAATTAAAGGGAATCTAACTAGAATATAGATTACGGCACTTTTTAAATAAGTGTGTGCAAAATAGGCTGAAAGAAGTTGTTTCTCTGCAGTTTACTGCATCACATCCCTCTACCAAGTTTGCTAGCAGGAATAATAAAATGGATTGTATTCAGATGTTAGCTGTGTACAGCCTTAATATGTACCATGTGCACACTAGTTTTAAAAAAAAAAGAACAATTCATCAATTTTATTTATCTTTTTGGTTAATGGGACAATTGACTACACGTTTCACCCTTAGGCTACAACACATAAATTTAAAATGCCGATTAACGCTAAGAATCTAGGATTCATTGCTGTGACCTACAGATTCATTTGAGTCTTGTACTGTGTTAAATTGTACATAGTGATTGTGATGTCACAAGTAAATCATGACTTTGTTTTAACTAGGTAACCTTTAATATTATGTCATCTACAAACACTGGATGTAAAACATTTTAAACAATTTAGGAAGAAAAAACGAGCTCCTGATAACACTTTGTTCTATTTAAATTTTTTTTTAAGTTTACACGTTCCCCTAGTGCTTTTTTAACTCCTCTTCCTCTGCCCTCCTTCTGTTTTCTCCGATTGTAGTAGGTTACTAAGCACATATCTTTTGCCAGCTGGGACAGCAAGATGGCCTGAGTATGGATTTTTCCTGCCGTCAGTACAGCTCCATGCTCAGCTGTGACAAAGTATGAGTTTAAGTGGAATAAGTCAGCCTGTCTTTTCTTTCTTTAACCGCCCCCGCCCCACACTTCAGGTGGTCCTCTGTCTAGTGGTTCAGTTGAGAGCTGAAATAACTGCCCAGTCTAGGGCAAGCAAGTGAGTATGACCGGCAATCCTGGGACTCAAATTCCTCATCTTCTCATTGAGAATCATGTGCTTAATTTCTACTGTTTCTAGATTTCCCCAGGTTTGAAAACAATGTGGTAATTTTTATAGATTCATAAAATCTATATAGGCTTATGTTTTATGCTGTTGCATTAAGCTACAAAATGAACTTTGCCCCATTAAAGTTTTTGTGCCAATGTAAGCACATTGAGCATTTGTGTCATTAGGGAGGGAGGAAGTGAGCAATTGTAGCTTTTCTGTCATTTCTTTAACTGCTTTCTGTTACATTGTAGGATAGTTGACACACTGCAGGGTGTTTCCTGTGGGGTGGGAGAGTGTACACCCAAGGTTTTGTGCGTTGAGATTTCAGTTTTTAATGGGAACAAAGATAAAATTCCTGCCTTCACTAGTTGACCTGTGTATGAAGCGGGAAACCTGCTTTGTACTCGCAATTTTTTTTTGGCCAAAGTTTGTGAAGACAGGAATTTTGCCCCTATTTCTTGGTAGTTGCCTGTTGTGCATTTTATCAGCTCATAAAATCAGAGCAGGAGCAGGATATATCAAAGTAAGGAAAGGTTTCTATCATATGTCTTTACATTAAAGTTGATGAATTTGGGAAGGAAGCCAAGATTTTCAGTCTGGGCATGTCTCATATGACTTGTGTGGCTACAGTTCTGAATTCTTTTCTCGTGCATATTAATTCAAAAGACTTTGCTTTTCTGTCCATATCCTAATCTTATTCTTTTTGACATTGATTTTTTTTTTTTAAAAACTGCTAATTCTCAGATCAAAAAGAACCATAGTTTAAAAGAAATGAACAGACAAAAGTTAGAATGCTCCTTAATTACAAGACCACTTCAAGTAGAAATAACTCTGTAATGTGAGAAGCCCTGATGCTGTGGATCCCACCCTATTTAGATTGCAGGACAGATTCTACAGTACTGACAGCAGCAATAACAATAACTTGCATTTATATAGTGCCTCGAAAGTAGCAAAACGTCCCAAGGCGCTTCACAGGAATATTATGACAAAAAATTTGACACCGAACCACATGAGACATTAGGGCAGTTAAACAAAAGAGGTAGGTTTTAAGGAGTGTCTTAAAGGAGGAGAGAGAGGCGGAGAGATTTAGGGAGGGAATTCCAGAGCTTAGGGCCTAGGCAACAGAAGGCATGACCAGCAATGGTTGAATGATTATAATCAGGATGCTCGAGGGCAGAATTCGAGGAACGCAGATATCCCGGGGGGTGTGAGGTTGGTGGAGACGAGAGGTAGGGAGGGGCGAGGACATAGAAGAATTTGAAAACCAGGATGAGAATTTTGAAATTGAGGCATTGCTTAACCGGGAGCCAAAGTAGGTCAGCGAACACGGGTGATGGGTGAATGGGACTTGGTGTGAGTTAGGACACAGGCAGTCGAGTTTTGGATGACCTCAAGTTTACGTAGGGTAGAATGTGGGAGTCTAGAGATAACAAAGAAATAAATGAAGATTTCAGCAGGAGATGAGCTGAGGCAAGGGCAGCGACGGGCACTGATACGGAGGTGGAAATAGGCAGTCTTAGTTATGCTGCAAATATATGGTCAGAAACTCATTTCGGGGTCAAATATGACACCAAGGTTGCACACTGTGTGGTTCTGCCTCAGACAGATTTTAGGGAGAGGGCTGGAGTTAGTGGCTAAGGAACGGAGTTTGTGGCGCAGACCGAAAACAATGGCAAAATATCAGGCAAAAATAACTGCGCATGTACTGTCATGCACATTGTTTAAAACTATGGGTTACAACTTGATTTTTGTCCAGTGATCTCCCAATGGCTGGGAAAATAGCAAGTAGGAAACTGCGTTGCTGACCTGCGTGAGAGGACCGAGCGCTCGACCTGCGTGGGTAGATCGAGCGCGCGACCTGCGTGGGTAGACCGAGTGCTCGACCTGCGTGGGTAGACCGAGCGCTCGACCTGCGTGGGTAGACCGAGCGCGCGACCTGCGTGGGTAGGCCGAGCGCTCGACCTGCGTGGGTTGACCGAGCGCGCGACCTGCGTGGGTAGACCGAGCGCGCGACCTGCGTGGGTAGACCGAGCGCGCGACCTGCGTGGGTGGACCGAGCACGCGACCTGCGTGGGTGGACCGAGCACGCGACCTGCGTGGGTAGACCGAGCGCGCGACCTGCGTGGGTAGACCGAGCGCTCGACCTG
Organism: Pristiophorus japonicus; assembly: GCF_044704955.1. NCBI lineage: Eukaryota > Metazoa > Chordata > Chondrichthyes > Pristiophoridae > Pristiophorus > Pristiophorus japonicus. The sequence continues at coordinate 283,499,401 of NC_091978.1, forward strand.
CGTGGGTGGACCGAGCGCTCGACCTGCGTGGGTAGACCGAGCGCTCGTACCTGCGTGGGTAGACCGAGCGCTCGTACCTGTGTGGGTAGACCGAGCGCTCGACCTGCGTGGATCGGAGAGGAATTTTCCCAGATTTTTTTCCCCCCCAATTGGTCTGGGTTTTTATCTGGTTTTTGCCTCTCCCAGGAGATCTCCAGTTGGGGTGGAGTGTCGAATGTTTTGGTGCAAGGGTTGTTGCAGTTGTGTGGGGAAGACTGGTTGGGCCGGGTGCTCTTTACCTTTCTGCCATTGTTCATTGTTCATTGTTCGTAGGTTTATATGTAACCTTTAGGGCTGCTGACTGAGGGCCGCGTGGCTCTTTGTCGGCCAGTGCGGACACGATGGACTGAAATGGTCTCCTTCTGCGCTGTGGATTTCTATCTTTCTAAGCTAAAGGCTAGTAATGGATTTTGAGTTTTTTCTAAACATTTTGTTATTGGATGAAGGGAATCCTTCATTATGGCGGATATTTTGGTGTGTGGCAATCAAATGCTATTTAATTATGTGAGGCTAAAGTTTCAATGCATTTACATTTTTAGAATAGGTTTGAGTTGAGGCAAATGAAGGAGGGAGAACTTTCAGCATGAAGTTACATCATTTTCCACTAGTCAACATTGAACATTTTGTACATGTTCTTTGTATTCCCTGAAAAGGTATGGAATTATGGATTTAGAAATAATCAGAAGTACTTGAACAAAATGCTTTCACCAATTTAAAACCAGCAGATTATGTATCATTGCACTATTTCGATCTCATAATACAATGGATCAGGTGTACCTTAATATAGAATTGAAATATTAAAAGCCACTAATATATTTTTGTACATATCTAACCCAAAATAATAAATGGTTTTGGATCTAATTTACTACATTTTTTCAAGCTCTTTATATCCTAAGTAGTAGAAGTATAATCTTGAGATCAGAAGTGTTTCATTTTAAGTATTTTTACTCTCCCTCCCAATGCATAATTTGTTACAAGATAGTCATATGCAGGCCATATATGTCATAATAGTTACAATTTATTGTTGTTAATTGGCACTATAATGGGTCTCTTGCTTTCAAAGCAAATAATGTCACTGAAAGAAGAATGAACTTGCATTAATATCGCGCCTTTCATGACCTTGGGAAGCCGCAAAGCGCATTATAAAGAATTATGTACTTTTGACATGTAATTACTATTATAATGTAGGAAACGCGGCAGCCAATTTGCACAAAGAAAGCTCCCACAAACCGCAATGAGTGTTGGTTGAGGATTAAATTTTGGCCAGGACACAGGAGGACTCCAATCCAGTTCCTATGGATTGGAGGGTAGCTAATGTAACCCCATTTTTTTTTTTAAAGTAAGGAGAGAAAAAACAGGGAATTATAGACCAGTTAGCCTGACATCGGTAGTGGGGTAAATGCTGGAATCAATTATTAAAGATGTAATAGCAGCGCATTCGGAAAGCAGTGACAGGATCGGTCCTAGTCAGCATGGATTTATGAAAGGGAAATCATGCTTGACAAATCTTCTAGAATTTTTTGAGGATGTAACTAGCAGAGTGGATAAGGGAGAACCAGTGGATGAGGTGTATTTGGACTTTCAAAAGGTTTTTGACCAGGTCCCCCACAAGAGATTAGTGTGCAAAATCAAGGCACATGGTATTGGGGGTCATGTATTGACGTGGATAGAGAACTGGTTGGCAGACAGGAAACAAAGAGTCGGGATAAACGGGTCCTTTTCAGAATGGCAGGCAGTGACTAGTGGGGTACCGCAAGGTTCAGTGCTGGGACCCCAGCTATTTACAATATATATTAATGATTTGGACAAAGGAATTGAATGTAATATCTCCAAGTTTGCAAATGACACTAAGCTGGGTGGCAGTGAGAGCTGGGAGCAGGATGCTAAGAGGCTGCAGGGTGACTTGGACAGGTTAGGTGAGTGGGCAAATGCATGGCAGATGCAGTATAATGTGGATAAATGTGATATTATCCACTTTGGTGGCAAAAATAGGAAGGCAGATTATTATCTGAATGGTGACAGATTAGTAAAAGGGGAGGTGCAACGAGACCTGGGTGTCATGGTACATCAATCATTGAAAGTTGGCATGCAGGTACAGCAGGCGGTGTAGAAAGCGAATGGCATGTTGGCCTTCATAGCGAGAGGATTTGAGTATGGGGCAGGGAGATCTTACTGCAGTTGTACAGGGCCTTGGTGAGACCACACCTTGAGTATTGTGTGCAGTTTTGGTCTCCTAATCTGAGGAAGGACACTCTTGCTATTGAGGGAGTGCAGCGAAGGTTCACCAGACTGATTCCCGGGATGGCAGGACAGACATATGAAAGACTGGATCGGCTAGGCTTATATTCACTGGAGTTGAGAAGGATGAGAGGGGATCGCATAGAAACATATAAAATTCTGACGGGACTGGACAGGTTAGATGCAGGAAGAATGTTCCCGATGTTGGGGAAGTCCAGAACCAGGGGTCACAGTCTAAGGATAAGGGGTAAGCCATATAGGACCGAGATGAGGAGAAAAGTTTTCACCCAGAGAATTGTGAACCTGTGGAATTCTCTACCACAGAAAGTTGTTGAGTCCAGTTCGTTGGATATATTCAAAAGGGAGTTAGATGTGGCCCTTACGGCTAAAGGGATCAGGGGGTATGGAGAGAAGGCTGAAGTGGGGTACTGAAGTTGCATGATCAGCCATGATCATATTGAATGGTGGTACAGGCTCGAAGGGCCGAATGGCCTACTCCTGCACCTATTTTCTATATTTCTATGACTCGCATGCTTTTCTTTGAATAATGCCCTGGGATCTTTTACGTCGACCTGAGAGGGTAGATTGGGCCTCAGTTTAAAGTCTCCTCCGAAAGATGGCACCTCCGATAGTGCAGCACTTGCTCAGTACTGCACTGAAGTATCAGCCTGGATTATGTGCTCAAGTCTCTGAAGTGGGACTTGCTTCTGAGTTAGAAGGTTGTGGGTTTGTGAGTGCTACCACTGAGTCACAGCTGAAGCCTAACATTGGCATAGCTGTTTAATAAATTGTTATAGCTTAGTCTCAGTTAAAAAATGTAACTGTTGCATGGCTGATGTAATAACATGTAAAAGTAATGGTTAATACAAATTTTTTAAAAATGTGAACGGGTTGGAGAATGGGACTCTGAACAGCTCTTTCAGAGATACAAAAGCAAAATACTGCGGATGCTGGAAATCTGAAATAAAAACAGAAAATGCTAGAAATACTCAGCAGATCAGATGATCATTCATCAGGCTGGAAAAAGGTAGAGATGTAACAGATTTTTAATCCTATCGGAGAGAAGAGCATAACTTCTTCAAGGTGGGCATTCCGAGAAGAGAAGTGACAGTGAATCCCTCTGCCACTATTTTTTCACATGACATGATTCTATCATTCCCCTTGACACCTCTGCTACACCCACCTTTTGTTTCTGTACTTGTCCCATTATCATCTCATTTTGCTTTGTACAATCATCTTTTATCTCTGTCTCCATTTCTGGGGTTAGGCTATCAACCAATATCTACATCATCATCATAGGCAGTCCCTCGAAATGAGGATGACTTGCTTCCATGCCGAAAAGGGATGAGTTCACAGGTGTTTCAATGAAGGACCTAATATTCTGGATCCCGAACTACATCTTGAAGGGTGGAAGATGCCTGTGCGTGAATTTTTTTGAACATGTGGTGACCGTTGCACCCCAGCCACCACACGGGCTTGACAGAGCTAGGTCTTGGTCTAGTGGCAAGGATTAATCAGGACGACTGGAGACCAGCTCTGCTGCACGGACCTAGTGCGCACACATCGCAGTGTGGGCTAGCCCATGCTGCCCATGGGCCCTCGTTTCTTCTGGGTCCCAAACTCTCATCTCTCCTGGGCCCCAATCACATCCCTCTATGAACCCTTGCCGCTCCTTCGCTTTGACCTCGCTGCTCCTGCTGTACCTGCCCGCACTGCAGTCAGCCGTTGTCCTCCTGCAGCAGCACGCGCTGCTCCCTGAAGTGGCATGTCGCCCCATGCTGCTCCCTCTAATGGCACCGGCCTGCTGATGGTCTTGCAGGCCAGGACCGTGCCGATTTCCGGGCAAGGCCGCCGCACGCTGCTCCCTCTAATGGCCCCGGCCTGCTGATGGTCTTGCAGGCCGGAACCGCACAGATTTATCTACAATAACCTCACTGACTCCCACCGCTACCTTGACTACACATCCTCCCAACCCACTTCCTGTAAGGACTCTATTCCACTCTCCCAGTTTCTCCCTCTTCGTCACATCTGCCGTGATGATGCCACTTTCTATACTAGTGCTTCCGATATGTCTTCCTTGTTCCTCAACCAAGGATTCCACTCTACCGTGACTGACATGGCCCTCAAACATGTCTGTTTCATTTCCCGCAGTTTTGTACTCACTTCATCCCCTCCCTCCCAGACCCATAATAGGGGCCACTCCCTCCGTGACACCCTAACATTTCCTTCCCTTCCCATGGCACCTTCCCGTGAAAGAGCAGGAGATGCAACACCTGCCCTTTTACCTCCTCGCTTCTCACAATCCCGGGCCCCAAACACTCCCTCCAGGTGAAACAGTGATTTACTTGTGCTTCTTGCAATGTAATATACTGTATTTGCTGAACACGATGCGGTCTCCTCTACATTGGGGAGACCAAACACAGATTAGATGACTCTTTGGGGAACACCTCCATTCAGTCTGTAAGCGTGATCCCGGCCTTTTGGTCGCCTGTCGCTTTAATTCTCCACTCCACTCCCACTCTGACCTCTCCAATTTTGGCCTCTTACACTGTTCCAATGAAGCTCAATGTAAGCTCAAGGAACAGCACCTCATCTTTCAATTAGGCACTTTACAGCCTTCTGGACTCAACATGGAGTTCAACAATTTCAGACCATAACCTCTGCCCCTATTTTTTCATGTGGCAACTGTTGATGATTCTGCTATTCCCATTTACACCTCTTCTAGATCCAGTACTGACGAAAGATAATCAGCCTAAAATGTTAATGCTGTTTCTCTCTCCACAGGTGCTGCCTGACTTGCTGAGTATTTCCAGCATTTTATATTTTTATTTCAGTTTTTTTTTTAGAGAGCCAGCCAGCACAGGTATGATGGGCCAAACAGCCTCCTTCTGTGCTAAATTTTATTATTATCTGGCCTTCAAGACTTTTGGCCTAAATTATCTGATTGTCACGCCAATGGTAACCCATTTACTGTTGCCATAAATCAAAAATCTAGGCCTTTGTCTCTGTTATCTCTCATTGGACTCAATTTTGGCCCAGCCCATTTTCAGCGCACTTACTGGAGAGGCGCCGCTTTTCTCCGTTCAGAAGTGCGTTGAAAAATGTCCTTCCACTGTCCGGCCTCCTCCCTGTGGTCGTGCAACGTGGCCAGTCGAGTCGGAGGTGGAGCCAGCATCCCGCACCGAAAATAGTGCCGGGACGTCTGCACATGCGCAGTGGAGTGTCCGCGCATGCACAGTAGCTCCTCACCCCCAGCCTCTCCGTGTCTTGTTGCAGCCGCTCTGTGGGACCCGATGCCGGCCACTGGAATTGCTCCCACCCCTAGCCCAGGCCGAGTGGCTTCCTGGTGCGATTTCTAAGAGATTGATCGCACTGGGAGGCCACTTGGGCAGGCGGGCAGGAGAACTGATAATGCTCCTGCCGGGATGATCTTGCATTTTCTCGTGAGTGTAACGCTGCACTAAATGTTGCGCACACAGGGAAAGCAGTTCAGCAGTGAGCACTTCACACTCACACATACACACACAGATGGGCAGGGTCATTGCTGTAGTCGGCCCTTTCATAGTTTACAGAAAAAAACAAAGGCACGCTGTCACACTGGAAGTCTGAACTTTCGTTCATTGCTCGTTTAAAACCTTTGAGACAGATGGGCTTTTAATCCTTCAGCAGATTAATAAAGTAATGTGACGAGGTGAAGCAATTGTTAAAAAAGAAAAACGGAATTCATTAGCACACATCTATATTGCACCGGGAGGCCACTCGGCCAGGGCTAGGGGCGGGCGGGCAGGAGAACTGATAGTGCTCCTGCCTGGATGATTTCTATCAGTTCTCCTGCCCGCACCTAGCTCTGGGCGAGTGGCCTCCCGCACCGGCTGGCCCGCTGCCTTCCCGGGCCGAGTTTGAAGATGAAGGTAGGACTTAGATCAATTTTTTATTATTGAATTCTTATTACTTTTTGTTTGCAAGGTTTGGTGGTTTTTAAGGCTTGGTGATTTAGGTGCAGGCAGGTCCTCTCTGCTTCCCGCCCCTATCCCTGGCCGAATGGCCTCCGATGTACCTACCTGCGCCGATTTTTTTAACTCTCCACAAGGGTTTTCTGAAGTGGCCACATATGCTGGCCTAAGTAGATTTGGAGTAACTATTAGCTGGCCAAAGTTGCCTAACATAGAAACATAAAAAATAGGTGCAGGAGTAGGCCATTCAGCCTTTCGAGCCTGCACAACCATTCAATAAGATCATGGCTGATCATTCACCTCAGTACCTCTTTCCTGCTTTCTCTCCATACCCCTTGATTCTTTTAGCCGTAAGGGCGAAATCTAACTCCCTCTTGAATATATCCAACGAACTGGCATCAACAACTGTCTGCGGTAGAGAATTCCACAGGTTAACAACTCCGAGTGAAGAAGTTTCTCCTCATCTCGGTCCTAAATGGCTTACCCCTTATCCTTAGACTGTGTCCCCTGGTTCTGGACTTCCCCAACATCAGGAACATTCTTTCTGCATCTAACCTGTCCAGTCCCGTCAAAATTTTATACGTTTCTATGAGATCCCCGCTCATCCTTTTAAACTCCAGTGAATAAAGGCCCAGTCGATCTTGTCTCTCCTCATATGTCAGCCACTCCGGGAATCAGCCTGGTGAACCTTCGCTGCACTCCCTCAATAGCAAGAACGTCCTTCCTCAGATTAGGAGACCAAAACTGAACACAATATTCCAGGTGAGGCCTCACCAAGCCCTGTACAGCTGCAGTAAGACATCCCTGCTCTTATACTCAAAACCCCTAGCTATGAAGGCCAACATACCATTTGCCTTCTTCACCGCCTGTTGTACCTGCATGCCAACCTTCAATGACTGATGTACCATGACACCCAGGTCTCGTTGCACCTCCACTTTTCCTAATCTGCCGCCATTCAGATAATATTCTGCCTTTGTGTTTTTGCCCCAAAAGTGGATAACCTCACATTTATCCACATTATACTGCATCTGCCATGCATTTTCCCATTCACCTAACCTGTCCAAGTCACCCTGCAGCCTCTTGGCATCCTCCTCACAGCTCACACCGCCACCCAGTTTAGTGTCATCTGCAAACTTGGAGATATTACACTCAATTCCTTCATCTAAATCATTAATGTATATTGTAAATAGCTGGGGTCCCACCACTGAGCCCTGTGGCACCCCACTAGTCACTGCCTGCCATTCTGAAAAGGACCCATTTATCCTGACTCTCTGCTTCCTGTCTGCCAACCAGTTCTCTATCCACGTCAGTACATTACCCCCAATACCATGTGCTTTAATTTTGCACACCAATCTCTTATGTGGGACCTTGTCAAAATCCTTTTCAAAGTCCAAATACACCACGTCCACTGGTTCTCCCTTGTCCACTCTACTAGTTACATCCACAAAAAATTCCAGAAGATTTCTCAAGCATGATTTCCCTTTCATAAATCCATGTTGACTTGGACCGATCCTGTCACTGCTTTCCAAATGCGCTGTTATTTCATCTTTAATAATTAATTCCAACATTTTCTCCACTACTGATGTCAGGCTAACCAGTCTATAATTACCCATTTTCTCTCCCTCCTTTTTTTAAAAAGTGGTGTTACATTAGCTACCCTCCAGTCCATAGGAACTGATCCAGAGTCGATAGACTGTTGGAAAATGATCACCAATGCAGCCACTATTTCTCTGGCCACTTCCTTAAGTACTCTGGGATGCAGACTATCAGGCTCCGGGGATTTATCAGCCTTCAATCCCACCAATTTCCCTAACACAATTTCCCGCCTAATAAGGATATCCTTCAGTTCCTCCTCCTCACTAGACCCTCGGTTCCCTCGTACTTCCGGAAGGTTATTTGTGTCTTCCTTCGTGAAGACAGAACCAAAGTATTTGTTCAACTGGTCTGCCATTTCTTTGCTCCCCATTATAAATTCACCTGAATCTGACTGCAAGGGACCTACGTTTGTCTTCACTAATCTTTTTCTCTTCACAAATCTATCGGAGCTTTTGCAGTCAGTTTTTATGTTCTCGGCAAGCTTCCTCTCATACTCTATTTCCCCCCTCCTAATTAAACCCTTTGTCCTCCTCAGTTGAATTCTAAATTTCTCCCAGTCCTCAGGTTTGCTGCTTTTTCTGGCCAATTTATATGCCTCTTCCTTGGATTTAACACTATCCTTAATTTCCCTTGTTAGCCACGGTTGAGCCACCTTCCCCGTTTTATTTTTACTCCAGATAAGGATGTACAATTGTTGAAGTTCATCCATGTGATCTTTAAATGTTTGCCATTGCCTATCCACTGTCAACCCTCTAAGTATAATTTGCCAGTCTATTCTAGCCAATTCACATCTCATACCATCGAAGTTACCTTTCCTTAAGTTCAGGACCCTAGTCTCTGAATTAACTGTGCCGCTCTGCATCTTAATAAGGAATTCTACCATATTATGGTCATTCTTCCCCAAGGGGCCTCGCACAACAAGATTGCTAATTAGTCCTTTCTCATTACACATCACCCAGTCTAGGATGGCCAGTCCTCTAGTTGTTCCTCGACATATTGGTCCAGAAAACCATCCCTAATACACTCCAGGCACAATATTGCTACCAGTCTGCTTCAGTGTACATATTATACACCATTTTATTCCTTTATGTATAATCATTTCAAGTCGCCCATGATAACTGCTGTACCTTTATTGCACGCATCCCTAATTTCTTGTTTGATGCTGTCCCCAACCTCTCTACTTCTGTTTGGTGGTCTGTGCACAACTCCCACTAGCATTTTCTGCTCTTTGGTATTCTGCAGCTCCACTCATACAGATTCCACATCATCCAAGCTAATGTCCTTCCTCACTATTGCTAAATGGGCAGAACTGGCGTAGGTGGCTGGTAATGCTCCGTTTTGAAAAAAAAGCTAAAAAAAAATCATAACTAACTCACTTACACTGGTGCAAATTGATTGTGGAAAAGGGGGATTTTTAAATTACGCCAGAAAAACCAAGTTACTCCAAAAAAAAACGGAGCAACTCCTGGCCAAAATTGAGCCCAATGAATTGTTATGAGAACTGCCAAGGCTGTTATCTGACTATAACAGATGTGTCAGTAGAGATAGGAACATTTGAGGAGTCATTTCAAGTCTTGCTACAAGTGTAAATACTATATTGAATCATCATAGAATTATTTTCAAATCTGCAGAACATAATTTATGAGTGTTAATAGAGATTAAAAGGATTGATGTAAGGAATTGCATAGCACATGACGGGCGCAGGTAATAACAGTTCAGCATTTGAAGTTCAGCACTAGAAGCTGTAAATTATGCAGTCTGCTTCAGTGTACATATTATACACCATTTTATTCCTTTATGTATAATCATTTCAATTCTCACCATTTTAATAGATTTTATATTGCAGAGACAGAAAATATTTTTCCAACTGGCAACTATACAGCCTCTATTTGCGTTAAAATGTACTGATCACATACACTACTGTCATGCATTAAGTGAATATGATGATTAATGGCTAGAAAATTTGTCCAATTAATGGATAAGAAATTTGTCCCCAAAAATTATTTATTTTAAACAGGGATTGATTATTTTGATCTGTGGATCTGTCCTTTAAAAGTTACCATGAGGATTGCTTATTCACATATTGTGTGCTGAATTTAGATTTAACTTATCTGGGTAAGACATTATATTGATACCTTTTTAGTAGATCCAGGTGGCAGAATTCTATTCAAAGAAAAATAACTGAGCAGCAGAACTGGTCTAGTTAATGATTGGAATGTATCCATCACTGTCGATGACTGAGTTTTGAATGTATTGGTTGGTGTTAGCCCAAATGGTAGTGGTGAGATTTTGGCATGTCATGTGTTCTTTTTTTGTTTATTTTTGTTATAACAGCATTGCTATGGTGAATTGAAAGATTGTGTCCCAGATTACTGTGCAACAGACTTTAGCTGTTAAGAATGTCAATTGCAGCCGTTATCTGTGTTGTCATCCTAGTCATGGTGCCTGTGAAATGAAGAAAAGGCAGGGATATTTTGAGACTTAATAACTATAGCAATTTCCAAAATTGTACTATCCATGTGTACCCGCATAGCTGTATTTTCAAACAGCGGTTCCTTGATGGACAAGCTTGTAATAAAATAGCAATTCAATTGTTATGACCCAAACTCAATCAATGGCAGCTCACCCCAAGCATTCAGCTGCATCCCAACACTTCGAAGTTTCTAATTTGATTTCAGAACTTAAAAAAATAAATCTAGGAGTACAATGCACAATATATATAAAAGGTTATGTCAGCAGAATTTAAGTGATGACTACTGACTCTGTGGAAGACCATTAAAATATGTTGCAGTTACATGCAGATGAACTTCTGCACATGCAAGAACTTAAATGTCAAAATGACCCTGTTTTTACACAGGGCTAACGGCTTCTGACACTTAAATATACACTGTGTAATGTGTTTTTTCCTGATTACAACTAGATAAACCAGCAGCAGTGAGAAAATACGTGCGATTTATACAAAGTTAAGGATTGTACTAATAAACTTATGTTTGATCGTTTACTTTAGCACTCTTCCTTGGCATACCTCTTGAAACAGTATGCCAGAGATTTCAGTGAAATCATATATTATATCCCTTTCCGATTGAAATGCAAAAGCTTTAAGCAATTTTACATTTACCATTAGTTTCTTCTCTTTAACTCTACAGTGATGATTTAAAAAAAATTCATTCTTGGGATGTGGACGTTGCTGGCAAGGCCAACATTTATTGCCCAACCTATACTCCCATTATTAAATAACGAAATTGCCACATTCTGGAACGAATTTTTTTTTTAAACTGAAAAAATGCAACTGATAGGAAACTTGAATAGAACTATTTGTGTGCGTTTGGCTTTGATGTGACAACATTCTTTCTGTGTAAATGTTCAACTTTAAATGAAGTTTAAGGCTGGAGCTGCATTGTACAGGATTCGTCGTCGATTTCTGCCCTTGCTAATAGTAGGCTCCCGAGGTATGGAAAGTGGTTCACATTGTCCAGGGCCGCGCTGTAGATCTTGATGACTGGGGGACAGTGCTGTGTGGCGGGGTCAGGTTGGTGGAGGACCTTTGTCTTACAGATGGTTAGTGTAAGGCCCATGCTTTCGTATCCCTCGGTGAAGATGTTGACGATGACTTGGAGTTCAGCCTCTATGTGCAGACGCAAGCGTCGACCACGTACTGTAGGATGGGACGGTCTTGGATTTGGCTTGGAGGCGACAAAGTTTGAAAGGTTCCCACAGGTTCTATAGTTTAGTTCCACTCCAGCGGGGAGCTTGTTGAGTGTGAGGTGAAGCATTGCAGCGAGGAAGATCGAGAAGAGGGTTGGCGCGATGACGCAGCCCTGCTTGACCCCGGTTCAGACATTGATTGGGTCTGTGGTGGATCCGTTGATCAGGATCACAGCTTGTATGCCATCGTGAAGCAGGTGGGGAATGGCGACAAACTTTGGGGGCAGCCGAAACGGAGGATGACGCTCGATAGTCCCTCGCGGTTAAGTGTCAAAGGCCTTTGTAAGGTCAAAGAAGGCCATGTACAAGGGTTAGTGCTGTTCCCTGCATTTCTCTTGCAGTTGTCGCGTCATAAAGAGCATGTCCATTGTACCCTCTAGTGGACGGAATTTGCTCTGTGACTCGGGGAGGAGTTCCTCATCCATTGGGAGAAGACGGTTGAGGAGGATTCTAGCGATGACTTTCCCAGTGGCTGACAACAGGGAGATTCCTCTGTAGTTGCCGCAGTCTAACTTGTCCCCTTTTTTAAAGATGGTCACGATTACTGCATCTCTCAGATCTCCTGGCATGCTCTCCTCCTTCCAGATGAGAGAGATGAGGTCATTCATTCGTGCCAATAGTGCTTCTCCACCATACTTTAGTGCCTCAGCGGGGATTTCATCTACTCTCGATGCCTTGTTTTTCTTGAGCTCCAGTGCGCCAGCACAGCCTTCGGCCGCCTGAGGGCGTTCGAAGATCAGGCCCTCAAATCTGGCACCAAGCTTATGGTCTACTGGGCTGTAGTGATACCCGCCCTCCTGTATGGATCAGAGACGTGGACCATGTACAGTAGACTCCTCAAATCGCTGGAGAAATACCACCAATGATGTCTCTGCAAGATCCTGCAAATCCCCTGGGAGGACAGACGCACCAATGTTCGTGTTCTCGATCAGGCCAACATCCCCAGCTCCGTTGGGCGGGCCACATTGTCTGCATGCCGGACACAAGACTTCCAAAGCAAGCGCTCTACTTGGAGCTCCTACACGGCAAGCAAGCCCCAGGTGAGCAGAGGAAACATTTCAAGGACACCCGCAAAGCCTCCTTGATAAAGTGCAGCATCCCCACTGACACCTGGGAGTCCTTGGCCAAAATCTGCCCTAAGTGGAGGAAGAGCATCCGGGAGGGCGCTGAGCACCTCTAGTCTCGTCGCTGAGAGTATACAGAAAACAAGTGCCGGCAGCGGAAGGAGCGTGCGGCAAACCAGACTCCCCACCCACCCTTTCCTTCAACCACTATCTGTCTCACCTGTGACAGAGGTACTGTAATTCCTGAATTGGACTGTTCAGCCACCTGAGAACTCACTTTTGGAATGGAAGCAAGTCTTCCTCGATTTAAACGAGGTACTGCCTATGATGATGTACAGTATAATATGGATAAATGTGAGGTTATCCACTTTGGTGGCAAAAACAGGAAGACAGAATATTATCTGAATGGTGACAGATTAGGAAAAGGGAAGGTGCAATGAGACCTAGATGTCATGGTACATCAGTTATTGAAGTTTGGCATGCAGGTACAGCAGGCGGTGAAGAAGGCAAATGGCATGTTGGCCTTCATAGCTAGAGGATTTGAGTATAGGAGCAGGGAGGTCTTACTGCAGTTGTACAGAGCCTTGGTGAGGCCACACCTGTAATATCGTGTTAGTTTTGGTCCCCTAATCTGAGGAAGGACGTTCTTGCTATTGAGGGAATACAGCGAAGGTTCACTAGACTGATTCCCCGGGATGGCAGGATTGACATATGAGGAGAGATTGGATCAACTGGGCTTGTATCCACTGGAATTTAGAAGAATGAGAGGGGATCTCATAGGAACATATAAAATTCTGACGGGATTGGACAGGTTAGAGGCAGGAAGAAGGTTCCCATTGCTGGGGAGTTCCAGAACCAGGGGTCACAGTCTAAGAATAAGGGGTAAGCCATTTAGGACCGAGATGAGGAGAAACTTTGTCACTCAGAGAGTGTTTAACCTGTGGAATTCTCTACTGCAGAAAGTTGTTGAGGCCAGTTCGTTAGATATATTCGCAAGGGAGTTAGATATGGCCCTTACGGCCAAAAGGATCAAGAGGTATGGAGAGAAAGCAGGAAAGGGGTACTGAGGTTGAATGATCAGCCATGATCTTATTGAATGGTGATGCACGCTCGAAGGGCCGAATGGCCTGCTCCTACACCTAATTTCTATGTTTCTACAGGATTATGGGCCAAAAATTGCAGGCGGCGTACACCACTGACCAGTGAAAGGAATACGCACCAACCTGATGCCGGCACTCCCTCGTAAACTTGCTCTCTGACGTTGCATGCTGGAGGGCAGCGTAATGGCCCGAGGATCCCAGGGGCACAGCCAGTACCTGGGATCATATGGACCTGGTCCCCCAATCAGAAAACAGATTGTCTTTCATTTAAATTATTCATTCATAGGCAGTCAGTCCCTCGGAATCGAGGAACACTTGCTTCCACTCCCAAAGTGAGTTCTTTGATGGCTGAACAGTCCGATATGAGAGCCACAGACCCTGTTACAGGTGGGACAGACATTCGTCGAGGGAAGGGGTCAGTGGGGCTGGTTTGCCGCGCGCTCCTTCTGCTGCCTGCGTTTGGCCTCTTCATGCTCTTTGCGTTGGGACTCGAAGAGCTCAATGCTCTCCCGGATGTACTTTCTCCACCTCGGGCGGTCTTCGGCCAGGGTCTCCCAGGTGTCAGTGGTGATGTCACACTTTACCAGGGAGGCTTTGAGGCTGTCCTTATAATGTTTCTGCTGTCCTCCTTTGGCTCGTTTACCATGAAGGAGCTCCGCATAAAGTATCTGGCATGCAAACTATGTGGCCTGTCCAGTGAAGCTGAGCGACTGTAGTCAGTGCTTCAATACTGGGGATGTTAGCCTGGTCGAGGATACTGATGTAGGTGCGCCTGTCCTCCCAAGGGATTTGTAGGATCTTGCGGAGACATCGTTGGTGATATATCTCCAGCGACTTGAGGTGCCTTCTATACATCATCCATGCCTCAGATCCATACAGGAGGGCGTGTATTACTACAGCCCTGTAGACCATGAGCTTGGTGGTAGATTTGAGGGCCTGGTCTTCAAACCCTCTTCTTCAGACGGCCGAAGACTGCACTGGCGCACTGGAGGCGATGTTGATTCTCCACATCAATGTCTGCCTTTGAAGATAAGAGGCTCCCGAGATATGGGAAATGGTCCACGTTGTCCAGGGCCGCACCGTGGATCTTGATGATTGGAGGGCAGTGCTGAGCGGCGGTGACAGGTTGATGAAGGATCTTTGCCTTACGGATGTTAAGCGTAAGGCCTATGCTTTCATATGCTGTTGGCTGCACGTGGCCTGTAAATCAGGAGCCGGCAACCCTAGCACCCTAAAAACCCCAATATAAGAGCAGCTATTATTTAATCACTGGCTGACTGCATTGTTCATCTCAAACAGTCCATTATTAGTACATTCCTCTGTTAGGCAAGTTTTTGCCTCACTCAATGGCTTTCAGTAAGTTATAATACATGCAACCAATCTGCTCACACCTGCTTTAGCTGAGAGGTTAGCTATTCCACTGTAGTACATACCAGCAGGGAGCTACAGAGGAAGTGGTCTGGCTCCAATAGTACAAGAACTTGACAGCAGGGACACCATGAAAAAGCTAGATTTCTTGATAGAGATATTTTTCATTTTGAATTTATTTTTATCCCTGTTTGATGAGATGTGTAAATTAACATTGAATTATACTGTACACTTTTGAACAACTGACACTAACTCAGCAGAATTGCACAGATATGGGCTAAATATATTTTAAGCTTGGGTGTAATCAGCAGTCAATTGAACTACTTGCTTTCAGCAAGTTACCTTTTCTTTCCTTTGTTAACTACTCATTGTTTGAGGGATTTTTTTGGATTGGATTAACTGAGCAAATTGACAATAGATGATTGGTAAAGAGAGAACTTAAAGTCTAATGCAAGTGTAAAGATAGAATAATGAACAGGAAATGTTGAGTATATTGTATTAACGTGTGTGCACTCCTCGTCTTGTTATTTTGGTTCCAACAATTTGGCTGCAGTAACTTCTGTAGCAACTTAAATAAAAAGTTAAAAAAATGCTGAAAGCAGACTACATCTGAAAGGTCAGAATTTCTGGTGAGATGCATCATCAGGCTATATTCTTGTAAAGGCCTGATTTTTGAAAAAGGAATATAGGGCCCAAGTTTCCACACGATAAAAAACGGGTGCCCCTCCGAGCTGGGCGCCCGTTTTTCGCGCCTAAAACGGCGCCTAAAAAAAACTCGCGATTCTGGAGCGTTCTGCAGCTCCTTGTCTGCCTGGCACGGCGCCCAGGGGGGGGCGGAGCCTACACTCGCGCCGATTTTGTAAGTGGGAGGGGGCGGGTACTATTTAAATTAGTTTTTTTTCTTGCCGGCAACGCTGCGCGTGCGCGTTGGAGCGTTCGCGCACGCGCAGTGTGAAAAAAACATTGCCACTCGGCCATTTTTGTAGATCTTTGTAGCTGTTTAATTTTTGAACATTTTTTTAATAAAAGCACATTGCCATCAGCACTTGCAGCCTTCTCAATGTCTCCTCCCCCCCCCCCCCCCCCCCCCGCGGGAAAGAACGGGCACCTCCTTCCCCCCCCCCCCCCCAAGCGGGAAGAATGGGCGCCTCCTTCCCCCCCCCCCCCCCCCCCCCCCGCAGGAAGAATGGGCACCTCCTCCTCCCCCCGCGGGAAAGAACGGGCGCCTCCCCCCACCCCACCCCCCCCCCGCGGGAAAGAATGGGCGCCTCAGGCTGACTGCAGCATTCTCCGTGCCTTCACACAGGTAGGAAGATGGTTTATTTAATCTTTTCTTTGCTTATAAATGTTTATTCAGGTTGGATTTATTTGTATAATATTTGTATAAGTATAAATAAGGATTTATTGTAGAATTTAATGACTTCCCTTCCCCCCCCCCCCACCTCGTTCCCTACGCCTAATTTGTAACCTGCGCCTGATTTTTTAATGTGTAGAACAGGTTTTTTCAGTTCTACAAAAATCTTCACTTGCTCCATTCTAACTTAGTTTGGAGTACGTTTTCACTGTGGAAACTTTGAAATCAGGCGTCAGTGGCCGGACACGCCCCCTTTTGAAGAAAAGATTCTGTTCCAAAGTAGAACTGTTCTACCTGACTTGAACTGCAGAAAAAAAAATGTGGAGAATTGCGATTTCTAAGATAGTCCGTTCTCCACTAGTTGCTCCTAAAAATCAGGTGCAAATCATGTGGAAACTTGGGCCCATAGTGGGGCAGCTATGTCAAATGTTTACTGGTGCCAGTCATTACTGTATAAAATATTGCAGTATTCATGTCCTTTATACTGAACTGAACAACTTCTTGTCTTGTTTTTCAGCTGAATATGCTGCTCCTCGGGCTATCCTAACAGGCCATGACTGTGAGATTAGCTGTGCTGCAGTATGTGCAGAACTCGGTCTAGTTATCAGTGGTTCAAAAGGTAGGTACAGGTGGAAGATGTTGGGTATTGAAATGTCATACTGTATTGTAAAGTGCAACTGTTTATTATTTAAGGAGGCGGAGAACAAGAGTCTTTGTACTTTTTTAATAATCCCTGCTTTCCATGTTGATGCAATTTTCTCATGCTTTTCAAGGATTTGGTAGAGAATAACACATGGCATGAGAAGGGGGGGGTAGGAGACAGTGGCTGTGACAATATAAAACGAGAGGGGAAAACATAAATGCAAGAGGAATGTATCAACCTCGAGGAAAATATGAGAAAACAACATGAAAGTTAGCCCAGGAGATACACAATAGAACCTCACCTTCTCAAGCTGTCTCTGTATCACACACCATTGCCCAACTTTGGTGGACAGATAGCCTACTTCCAGGCCTTTGCTCTTTCTCAGGATGTGTCTTTTGTGTACTTGTTGTCTCTGCATGTTGGCCTCAGTAAGTTCTTAAGCTTAGGACAACATTAAAAATACACTGTAATCAGGCTGTGGACTTCGCACTTGAACTTAAAGACGCAGTGAGCAATATGGTGTCATAGGTTAGTGGCATAATGATGGTTCATGCCCAGAGTTCTCCATGTGGTCAGTTAATGGTCTAATTTATGTCAGGAGGGGCCACCCTAAAGAACTTAAGAGACAGGAGGGAAAATTGGTGGGTGAGCCACTCAAGCAACACCCATCCACCTCCTGGGTGTCAACATTAAATTTCATTAGCTAAGACCTGGGAGCAGTATTGTTTGAAGAATAGGCGTGGAGGGAGAGGCAGCGGCAGCAACCTAAATGAGAGAGAAGAAAATGTTTATGACCGGAATGGGACCTGTAAGCAGTCAATCAAGTTTTGCATTTGGTTTCCAATGCCTTTCTTCTTTTAAAGATATAGATTTCAGTATACTTAGTTTGACACTATACTGTTACTATCTTTGTATATTTTGGAACATATCACACTTAAGTTGCATTCTCAAAATAACTTCGATATGAAATAAATGCAGTTCAGTAAAGCAGTAATTTTATGCTATAACACATGCATTTCTGTGGCCTGATGTGGTTAGTATCCCTAATTTGTTTCACATGGAAAATTCTGATCTGGCTCATGCAATTGAGGGGAGGTAGTGTCACCAAAATTAATCGACACACATTGATAAAGCCATAAAGCATGAAAACAAACTACTGCAGTTCATTTCTAGGGGAACAGAATATAAAAGCAGTGAGATAATGTTAAATTCATCATTCATTCATAGGCGGTCCCTCGAAACGAGGATGACTTGCTTCCACGCCAAGAAAGGATGAGTTCATAGGTGTTCAATGAAGGTCCCGAACTACATCCTCAAGGGTGGAAATGCCTGTGTGTCGATTTTTTTAACATATGGTGGCCGTAGCACCCCAGCCACCACACGGGCTTGACAGAGCTAGGACTTGGTCCAGTGGCAAGGATTACTCAAGACGACTGGTGACCAGCTCTGCTGCACAGACCTAGTGCGCACACATATCGCAGTGTGGGCTGGCCCGTGCTGCCCCTGGGCCCCGATCACGTCCTTCCACAGTCTCTCGCCGCTCCTGCTGGATCTGCCCATGCTCCAATCACCGATCTGGACCTTGATGACGTCACTCTTCATTGCCGTCAATCTCCTGCATCAGCTTGCGCTGCTCCCCGAAGTGGCATGCCTCCACGCCACTCCCGGAGCCCCCACGCCATTCCTTTAATGGCCCCGACCAGCAGCTGGTGTTCTCACGCAGGTCGGGGCCTCCACGCTATGTAATCATAGAATGTAATCATAGAATGGTTACAGCACAGAAGGAGGCCATTCGGACTGCCGAACCGGTGCCGGCTCGCTGCCGGAGCACTGCACCGAATCCCACTCCCCTGCCCTTTCTCCGTAGCCCTGCATTTTTTTTCCCTTCAGGTCGTTATCTAATTCTCTTTTGAAAGCCACGATTGAATCTGCCTCCACCAGCCTTTCAGGCAGTGCATTCCAGATCACAACCACTCGCGGCGTTAAAAAGTTTTTCCTCATGTCGCCTTTAGATCTTAACATAATAAGAACATAAGAAATAGGAGGGTAATATATTAGCATGGATAGAGGATTGGCTAACGAACAGAAAATAGAGAGTAGGGATAAATGGTTCATTCTTGGGTTGGCAATCAGTAACCAGTGGAGTGCCGCAGGGATCAGTGCTGGGACTCCAACTATTTACAATCTATATTAACGACTTGGAGGAAGGGATCGAGTGTAACGTAGCCGACGATACAAAGATGGGAGGAAAAGCAATGTGTGAGGAGAACACAAAAAATCTGCAAAAGGACATAGACAGGCTAAGTGAGTGGGCAAAAATTTGGCAGATGGAATATAATGTTGGAAAGTGTGAGGTCATGCATTTTGGCAGGAAAAATCAAAGAGCAAGTTATTATTTAAATTGCGAAATATTGCAAAGTGCTGCAGTACAGCGGGACCTGGAGGTACTTGTGTATGAAACACAAAAGGTTAGTATGCAGGTACAGCAAGTGATTAGGAAGGCCAATGGAATCCTGGCCTTTATTGCAAAGGGAATGGAGTATAAAAGCAGGGAAGTCTTGCTCCAGTCATACAGGGCATTGGTGAGACCACACCTGGAATACTGCATGCAGTTTTAGTTTCCATATTTATGAAAAGGATATACCTGCTTTGGAGGCAGTTCAGAGAAGGTTCACAAGGTTAATTCCAGAGATGAGGGGGTTGACTTATGAGGAAAGGTTGAGTAGGTTAGGCCTCTACTCATTGGAATTCCGAAGAATGAGAGGTGATCTTATCGAAACATATAAGATTATGAGGGGGCTTGACAAGGTGGATGCAGAGAGGATGTTTCCACTGATAGGGCAGACTAGAACTAGAGGGCATAATCTTAGAATAAGGGGCCGCCCATTTAAAACTGAGTTGAGGAGAAATTTCTTCTCTGAGGGTTGTAGATCTGTGGAATTCGCTGCCTCAGAGAGCTGTGGAAGCTGGGACCCCTCTATGATTTTGAACACCTCTATCAAATCTCCTCTCAATCCTCTCTGCTCTAAGGAGAACAACCCCAGCCTGTCCAGTCTATCCACATGACTGAAGTCCCTCATCCTTTGAACCATTCCTGTAAATCTTTTCTGCACCTTCTCTAAGACCTTCACATCCTCCTTAAAGTGTGGGGCCCAGAATTGGACACACTAATCCAGTTAGGGGCAAACCCGTGTGTTATAAAGGTTCATTATAACTTATTTTTGTACCCTGATAAGTATATCCACTCAATTCTGATCAGGAAAGTGAATATTGTTTGTACATTCTCCAGTGCTATATGTCCTTTTTTTTATAATATGGAGACAGAACTGTGCAGAGTACTCCAAGTGTGGTCTAACTAAGGTTTGTTACAAGTTCAACATAACTTCAATGCTTTTCAATTCTATCCCTCTAAAACTGAATCCCAATCCTTGGTATTTTTTTTAATAGCCTTATTAACCCCTGTCACTACTTTGTGATTTGTGTATCTGTACCCCTAGGTCCCATTGCTCCTCTACCCCATTTAGACTTATTATACAAGCAGTATTTGGCTTTCTTGTTCTTACTATCAAAATGTAACGCCTCTCACTTATCTATATTGAAATTAATTTGTCAATTACATACCCATTTTTCAAGTTTATTAATTTCATCTTGAATTTTGTCACAGTCTTCCTCAGTATTAACAATACCCCTGAATTTATTGTCCACAAATTTTGAAATTGTGCTTCCAATTCCCAAGTTCAAATTGTTTATGTAAATTGTGAACGACATGGTTCCAGCACCAATCCTTGTTGAACTCCACTTCCTGCCTTTTCCCAGTCTGAGTAGCTACCCTCAACACCGACTCTCTTTTCTGTTCTGTAGCCAGCTAGCTATCCATTCTGCTACTTGTCCTCTGACTCCACATGCTCTGACCTTAGTCATGAGCCTACTATGCGATACCTTACCATAGGCCTTTTGTAAATCCAAATATATTACATCTACTGCATTATCCTTGCTTATCCTTTCTGTTACATCTTCAAAGAATTCAATCAGGTTGATCAAACATGACTGCCCATTTTGAAATCTGTGCTGACTATTCTTGATTGTATTTTTAGTTTCCAGATTTTCTTCTATTACATCTTTCAGTAAAGATTCCATTATTTTTGCTAGCACCAATGTTAAGCTAACTGGACCATAGTTCCTGGACTTGTTCTATCTTCCTTTTTAAATGTAGGTAAAACATTAGCTGTATGCCAGTCCTCTGGCACTTTATGCGCATATGTAATCTATACAGACCAGGAGTTTTATCCTCTCTATCTTTATATCTTTTTTGATCTAATGCCATGTCCACCTTGTTAGTCTCCCTCGTAAATACTGATGCAAAGTAACTTGAGTATTTCTGCTATTTTGGTGTCATTATCTGTGAGTTTATCTTGTGCATCCCTTAGTGTCCCTATCCCTATCCTGATTTTTCATTTGTTATTTATGTATCTGTAAAATACTTTAATATTTCTTTTTATCTTCCTTGATAAATTAATTTTGTAGTTCTCATGAAGTCTACTACTATCCGCCTCACTGTTAACTACATTTAAGTTTTGTGTCATCTGCAAATTTTGAAATTTGAGTCCAGAACAATATAAGATAGCCACTAACTAACACATTAAATGAAGAATTTAGGAGGAGTTTCTTTATACACACACTGGTGAGAAGATGGAACTCACTGCCACAAGGAGTGGTTGAAGCATTGATAGATTTAAGGCGAGTCTTGACGCAAACATGAGGGAGAAGGGAATAGAGGGATGGGGGGCAGTGGTGGTGGGCACAGGTTGGAAGAAATAATTCGAGTGGAGTATAACTACTGGGTTAGACCAGTTGGGCAGAGAGATTCTATGTAATTCTATATAACTTACCCAGACAGTGAGCAAAAATTGGAGGACAAGTCATGTGTAAATGTCCTAGCGTCTGGATCAATAGAATGGTGGGAGCTGATCACTTGGCTGCCCTCTTGCCAAGGAATGGTGTGTGTTACAGAAAGTAAATGAAAATAAGATTTGGTAGAAGGAGAAAACTCACTTGGATAATAAGCCAAGTGGAATGTCAAAGTAGGTAAAATTTGGATGTCATTTAACACGAAGGGCTTAAATAATTTTGGTCCTGTTTTGTGTCATTGTGCAAAAAATAAAAGAATAGTTACTCAGTCTGAATGCCCCAGCTCGCACTCCTGCATATACTAAATCCCTGCACTGCTTGTGATTTCCTGTGAAAACAGAGGCCCTTTTTTTTAATGAACTCTACCTACTGCTGATTTGCTCCAGAAAATTTTTATTACCTTTTCCCAGAGGCTTTAAAATATTTTGCTATAAAAGAATTACCAGATGTCCGACCCAAACAAAACTCTAATTAATTGTTTCCATAGCAGCCAGTATCATGTAACATTTCCAAAGCTGTCATTGTGCCTGAAAGGATGATCATTGGGTCTCACTTGGAGATTCAACCTGTGATATACAGAGTATGCTAACACAAGTGAGCTTTGGCTAAGTAGTGATATACGGTTGAACTTGCAACTACCCAGCACATGAAGTGTTTACAATGGTATTTGCCACATCACTTTAAAAAAACAAACTGAAATTCAAAGCATGAGCTGTTAGTGTTAGCCTCCAAAAAGTACTTTAATAGAAATGTATGTATTATTTTTTAATTGAAAAAGCTAGAAGGGACTTTACTAGGATTGGGATAGAAAATAACAATATGCGTGGTACCAGTTGAACATTGAAAATAACAGAAAGAAATGGTTAATTTGAACACGTCAGACTGAAGAAATTATTGGAAAGGGTTCATTACCTGCTCACAAAAATATAACTGAATTGCCTTTTTTCTTTTGAACGATTGATAGAGGGTCCATGCCTGATCCATACAATGAATGGGGACCTTCTGAAGGCTCTTGAGAGCCCTGAAAACTGTCTACACCCTCGATTAATCCAGTTGTCAACTGAAGGCCACTGTGTTATTTACTATGAAAAGGGCCAATTTTGTGTCTTCAGTGTAAATGGAAAGCTGCTGACCAAGATGGAGACTGAGGATTCTGCAAAGGTAAGAAATATCTTTTGCTTGGAGGGAATAAACAGTATCATTCATTGACGTCCCCTTCCCAGAATACATTATGAGCCTTTGCTTTCTCCAAGCAGTGTTCAACATGGAGGAATATTGATTTGTCTGTTGACGGCCCAGGTTGGGGGGTGGTATGGTGTGGTTGATGGTCATCACCAGAAGGTTTCCTTGGCCTTATTTGCCCTAAAGCCATGAGACTTTGTGGAGTCTGCAATCAATGTTGAAGAGTCCGAGGGCCAAAACTCTATCCCCCCCCCCCCCCTCCCCTCCCAGTCTGCCATGAGCTTCTGGTAGATCTATCTCGCTGGTGGGACAGGACATATCTAGGTATGGTGATGAAGGAATCTAGAATGTTGGTTGATTGATTCAACTCTGTCTGGCTGTTGCTTGACTAGTCTGTGAGACAGCTCTCCCAATTTAGGCACCAGTCCCTAGATGCAATGTTTCTCTGTTAATGTGTCTCGTGCTTATGTCCTGTTGTGATAGGTCAGATTGGAGGGCATTAAGAGTCACCCACACATTGTGGGACTGGAATCATGTGCAGGCCAGACCAGGTAAGGGGAGCAAGTTCCCTTCTCTAAAGGACATTAGTGAGCCAGTTTACAACAATCCTGTAGCTTTAGTGGTAATTTTTCATGATGATGATGATGAGCTTTAATAGTAATTTTCCCCTGGTGCTAGCCTGCATATTACCAAAGTTATTGAATTCCATACTGGGATTGAAACACATGACCCTGGGTTACTCGTCCAGTACCACAAACACAACAGTACAGTACCCCATATACCAGTTTAGATCTAAAACTGGGAACAGTAGGAGTCAAATCTATAATATGTTTTCATTGAACTTCTACCTTACTGAACTGTACAGTAGTGGTATTTGCTAGAACTGAAAGCTGTCTCTTACAACAGAGTAGCACTGGGTTAATTGTAAACCACAAAGTGATAGGAAGGGACAATATGTATGAATATAAAGGGGCTGCAGGAGGGGTCAAAACTAAAAATCATGGTTTAAAAACTAGTATTAAAACACTCTACCTAAACGTACGCAGCATTCGAAAGAAAGTAAATGTAAATGAGTTGACGGCACAAATCATTACAAATGGGTATGATTTGGTGGCCATTACAGAAACGTGGTTGCAGGGTGGCCAAGACTGGGAATTAAACATACAGCGCTATCTGACAATTCGGAAAGATAGACAAGAAGGGAAAGGAGGTGGGGTAGCTCTGTTAATAAAGGATGATATCAGGGCAATTGTGAGAGACGATATTGGCTCTAATGAACAAAATGTTGAATAATTGTGGGTGGAGATTAGAGATAGTAAGGGTAAAAAGTCACTGGTGGGCGTAGTTTATAGGCCCCCAAATAATAACTTCACGGTGGGGCGGGCAATAATCAAGGGAATAATGGAGGCATGTGAAAAAGGAACAGCAGTAATCATGGGGGATTTTAACCTACATATCGATTGGTCAAACCAAATCGCACGGGGTAGCCTTGAGGAAGAATTCATAGAATGCATACAGGATTGTTTCTTAGAACAGTATGTTACAGAACCTACAAGGGAGCAAGCTATCTTACATCTGGTCCTGTGTAATGAGACAGGAATAATAAACGATCTCCGAGTAAAAGATCCTCTACGAATGAGTGATTACAGTATGGTTGAATTTGTAATACAGATTGAGGGTGAGGAAGTAGTGTCTCAAACGAGCGTACTATGCTTAAACAAAGGGGACTACAGTGGGATGAGGGCAGAGTTGGCTAAAGTAGACTGGGAACACAGACTAAACGGTGGCACAATTGAGGAACAGTGGAGGACTTTTAAGGAGCTCTTTCATAGTGCTCAACAAAAATATATTCCAATGAAAAAGAAGGGCGGTCAGAGAAGGGATAACCAGCCGTGGATAACCAAGGAAATAAAGGAGAGTATCAAATTAAAAACCAATGCGTATAAGGTGGCCAAGGTTAGTGGGAAACTAGCAGATTGGGAAAATTTTAAACGACAGCAAAGAATGACTAAGAAAGTAATAAAGAAAGGAAAGATAGATTACGAAAGTAAACTTGCGCAAAACATAAAAACAGATAGTAAAAGCTTTTACCGATATATAAAACGGAAAAGAGTGACTAAAGTAAATGTTGGTCCCTTAGAAGATGAGAAGGGGGATATAATAATGGGAAATGTGGAAATGGCTGAGACCTTAAACAATTATTTTGCTTCGGTCTTCACAGTGGAAGACACAAAAACCATGCCAAAAATTGCTGGTCACGGGAATGTGGGAAGGGAGGACCTTGAGATAATCACTATCACTAGGGGTTAGTGCTGGACAGGCTAATGGGACTCAAGGTAGACAAGTCCCTTGGTCCGGATGAAATGCATCCTCGGGTATTAAAAGAGTTGGTGGAAGTTATAGCAGATGCAATCGTTATAATCTCCCAAAATTCTCTGGACTCTGGGGAGGTACCAGCGGATTGGAAAGCAGCTAATGTAATGCCTCTGTTTAAAAAAGGGGGCAGACAAAAGGCAGGTAACTTTTGGCCGGTTAGTTTAACATCTGTAGTGGGGAAAATGCTTGAAGCTATCATTAAGGAAGAAATAACGGGACATCTAGATAGGAATAGTGCAATCAAGCAGACGCAACATGGATTCATGAAGGGGAAATCATGTTTAACTAATTTACTGGAATTCTTTGAGGATATAATGAGCATGGTGGATAGAGGTATACCGATGGATGTGGTGTATTTAGATTTCCAAAAGCATTCGATAAGGTGCCACACAAAAGGTTGCTGCAGAAGATAAAGGTACGCGGAGTCAGAGGAAATGTATGGATGGAGAATTGGCTAGCTAACAGAAAGCAGAGAGTCGGGATAAATGGGTCCTTTTCGGGTTGGAAATCGGTGGTTAGTGGTGTGCCACAGGGATCGGTGCTGGGACCACAACAGTTTACAATATACATAGATGACCTGGCAGAGGGGGACAGAGTGTAGTGTAACAAAATTTGCAGATGACACAAGATTAGTGGGAAAGCGGGTTGTGTAGAGGACACAGAGAGGCTGCAAAGAGATTTAGATAGGTTAAGCGAATGGGCTAAAGTTTGGCAGATGGAATACAATGTCGGAAAATGTGAGGTCATCCACCTTGGGAAAAAAAAACAGTAAAAGGGAATATTATTTGAATGGGGAGAAATTACAACATGCTGCGGTGCAGAGGGACCTGGGGGTCCTTGTGCATGAATCCCAAAAAGTTAGTTTGCAGGTGCAGCAGGTAATCAGGAAGGCAAATGGAATGTTGGCCTTCATTGCGAGAGGGATGGAGTACAAAAGCAGGGAGGTCCTGCTGCAACTGTACAGGGTATTGGTGAGGCCACACCTGGAGTACTGCATGCAGTTTTGGTCACCTTACTTAAGGAAGGATATACTGGCTTTGGAGGGGGTACAGAGACGATTCACTAGGCTGATTCCGGAGATGAGGGGGTTACCTTATGATGATAGATTGAGTAGACTGGGTCTTTACTCGTTGGAGTTCAGAAGGATGAGGGGTGATCTTATAGAAACATTTAAAATAATGAAAGGGATAGACAAGATAGAGGCAGAGAGGTTGTTTCCACTGGTCGGGGAGACTAGAACTAGGGGGCACAGCCTCAAAATACAGGGGAGCCAATTTAAAACCGAGTTGAGAAGGAATTTCTTCTCCCAGAGGGTTGTGAATCTGTGGAATTCTCTGCCCAAGGAAGCAGTTGAGGCTAACTCATTGAATGTATTCAAATCATCGATAGATAGATTTTTAACCAATAAGGGAATTAAGGGTTATGGGGAGCGGGCGGGTAAGTGGAGCTGAGTCCACGGCCAGATCAGCCATGATCTTGTTGAATGGCGGAGCAGGCTCGAGGGGCTAGATGGCCTGCTCCTGTTCCTAATTCTTATGTTCTTATGTTTTCTGAGTTCCTTTTGTAAGATTAATTCCTTTTTAAATTCTCTCAGTATTGCTATCTTACTTCAGTGTTGCAATCGATCCAGCTAAAGGCTTATACAATTTGTGGGGTGAAGGAGAATAACCTTTTCCTCCCAAGGAGCGGGATGGACTGTTTTGTGATCTAGCTAAGATTTGCTGACAGAAGGAGCACTTGCAGTCCTATAGCATCTTTCACGTCATCAGGATGTCCCAAAGTGCTTCAGAGCCAATTAATTACTTTTTCAATGTAGTCACTGGTTTTTACTTAGACAAACACAGCAGCCAAATTTCACACAGCAACGTCCCACAAACAGCAATGGGGATGAATGACTCGTTAATCTGTTTTTTGTGTTGATGGCTGAGGGAGGAATGTTTGCTAAAACACCTGGAGAATTCTCTGTTTTTCTTTGAATTGTGCCATGGGATCTTTTACATTCACATTCATAGGCTCACAGGGCTTCAGTTTAATATCTTATTCAAAAGGTGGCACCTCTGACTATACAACACTTCATCAGTGCTACACTGTAGTCTGAGCCTAGATAATGTGTTCATGTTCTGGACTAGGTCTTGAATCTACATCCTTCTTTCTAACTCAAAGGTGAGAGTGCTACCATTGAGCCACGCTAGAAATTCAGCCGATGTATGAGCTGAGCACACAGCAGACCTAGTGGTTGGACCAGGGGGAGCACCTGAAACTGCTGTGTACAATCAGAAATCGTAATTTAAAAGAGAAACAAACAAAGTGTCTGTTGTACATCACATTTCTCAAATATGACCCTGGAGCTTAAGTAATTGAGCACTTGCCTGTCAACTGTGTTCTCAGTTTGATTCCCAAGGCTAGTTGCTGCTCAAACTCCCTTGCCTTGGTTGAATGAATTTCATCTGCTCTCAGCAGGCGTTCCATGTGTTGACCAAGTATTGAATCTTGGGAAAGGGAGAATTTCCCCCGCTCAAATGTATTTCCTGTTGGTAAATACATAACGTACTGTAAATTTCAAATAATTTCTTTGGCATCTCTGGCTGCCTTTAAGTATGTTTAAAGTTTGTTGTAAGCTGTGGAAATTTTGCTTTAGCTAATCGAGAAGCAGTGTGCAGATGTGCCCTTCCTTGGTAAGGGCTCTTTTGGGTTTTAGATTTAAGCAGCCTGGAGCTTCTGTGCTTTATCACACTCCTAGGCCAAAAAAATGTGATTAAAGCGTGTTTGAGATAAACAATAATTGCCCACAGACTGTGAAAATGACATTTTTGGTGGTATTTGAAATAAAAAGAACTTACGGGGCAATGCAGAACTCCTTTGGGTACTGGACTGTGTACAAGAAATTCTTTGAGATGCCTTTCAGATGTCATGCAAGGGAATACGTGCCAGAAGGCTGACAACTGCAATACTTTTCAATTTTCAAGCAGAGGACAGAATTCAGATTTACTTTCATCTTACATGGCAAAGAAAAATTACAACTGCACTTCCTTTCTGCCTGGGAAAAATGTGCTGTTCAATCAAGGACTCACACCTGTTTTGATCTGAAGTTCTGACCTAAAATAACAATAATGCTCAACTTTACTTTCATCAACTGCACACACATAACATTGGTCGTTTAAATGTAAACTAAAACATCATTAGTGAAATCAGTTTTTTGATTACTTTATTCCCTTTTCTCTTTTTTTAATACTCTCAGCCACTGATTGGTCTTCTAGCAAAACATTCCAGGGTAGCTTTAAACCACTTCCTGTCAAAAGCTAGAGAGTCAATAAAGCAGGGCAACATTGCAGTTGTGCTGCTATTTTGAACAAATGCTGTCTATTTGATAGCTCGTTTTTATTCAGTTTATAGTCACACAAATACTGCCCTTCTGGACTGTGTTCAGTCCATTGTTCCTGAGCGAGTAGAAAGAGAACTGATCGAGAGCAGCATTGAGGGGTGTTGTCCCCATCCAGAGCAAGTTTTAAGAAATGTTTTCCTATGCATTCAGGAATTCCTGTGCTATCTGGGAACTCTGCACGCAAGAATTCTTGTGGGCTCTGCATACAGGAATTATTGTGGTGTCTCGGCACCCTATCCTTGTGGTAAGGCGTTCTGCTTTCTGCTTATTTGAGGCTCTTGAGCTATCCTGACCTTTCTCTGTTGCTCAAGGTTTTTTACTTCGTCAGTAAAACTCACCATCGATAACAAAAGTAAATTTCATCAATCTTTTCTCAAATTGCTGTGCACATGTAGATTTTGATTGTTGGTTAACTCCTTCAGTCGCCTAAACTTTAGTTAAACATTTGATTTTATTTATTATGTAAGTGGGGGTGTATACCAATAAGCTTCTTCATTCACAACATGACTTGAGTCACTACATGGGAAGGGGAATATCCAATTTGTTCTGAAACTACCTTGAACTAAAATTATGGGGCTAGAAATTGCATAGCTCCCCGTTTGGGATGCTAACTTTTGCGCTACCAGGCGCTATCCAATTTCAGTAGATAACACTCCAGGAGGGAAGTGGAGCGTTAAATCAAACGCCACCACTTCTCTTGGAGCACTAAACCAGGCAGGAGGGGCGGTAGCATTACAGCACTGCACAATGTCCAGTGCAGCGCTGCTGGGATTGGAAGCTGCTTCCCTCCCTTAAAGGGAAGGACCATTGCTGCAGGCTCTGCAATAAATCGATTTCCCTGGTCGCTGATGGCAGCCACGATCAGCCCCAAGCACTATAACAGACTGCAGGGCTGATCAATCATGGCGGAAGAGAAAAATTCAGTGTGTTCAAAAATGATTTCTCACCTACCTCACCGGCAATCCCTTGAAATACCGCTCTCCAAGCTGCTGGCATATCTGACAACGCCTCCTACAGCTGCCGGTGCTGATGCCCGGCAATGCTGCAGAGGACATAACTGAAGTTCGCATCCGGTGCGGTACCAGGGCGCTGCGCACCGATGGCATCACAATCTCCGGGGTGCAGGAGATCGCGGCTTTCGGGTTTACTGCTGCCGCGAACCTGCAAGGCAACTCCGCGGGCATCGGTACTCTCGCTGCGCCCGGTCGCAGAGGCAGTAGCGCCCCATTATCAACCCCCTGGAGGCGCAAAGTAGGCCAATTTCCCCCTCATGGTCTAGAAATGTATTTTCCTATTATAAGAATAATACAAATGATCACTTTTAAGAAAAAGTTTTTCTGTGAAATTTTAGTGTTGCCTTCAGTTGAAACTAGGTATCGCCTTGAAGGCATTCAGCGAGCCAAGCACTTCAAAACCTCAACAATTGGCCAAATTACATGCTTGGATCAGAGCACTGCATTGTAATGAGGATTACTGAATGTAAAAGTTTATATATTGGGAATAAATGAAATATAATCTGAACTATTGGATTTGATTCTTCCAATGAAGATCCTGGTATTTCTTAAGATTTACTGGGTGAGGGTTTCTGCTAGGTTGCACTGGTTTTTTCAGTGCAATTTGCCCGAACTCGACAAATCAGCACAAAATAATCTAGGAATTTCGAGCACAAATTAGGTCCAACGCAAATTGAATTTCCGCGATCGTTCATGCTAGTATAAAAAAACATTGTACAGGTGTGACATCCGAAATTCAGAAACCTCGGGACCGAGGCTGTTCCAGATTCCGGTTATTTCCGGATTTCGGAACGTCTTTGCCTGGGCCGAGGTAGGTGGGGTCGGGCGGGGGAGGGGAGGCGAGGTCGAGCCGCCGAGGGCTGGGGCGAGGTCGGGCCACGCCCTTAGAATCACCGTGGCAAGTTTCTACTAAATGTGTCCGTTTGCGGGCCTTCGGTGAGGCTGAAAACTAAGCTTTTCTTTAGGCAGAAGGACACTAATACACATTTTAAAAGCTTTAAATTTTTTTTTAATTTACTAAAAAACGTACACCAATGTAAATGGTTCTGTATAGTTTTTTGAATAATTTAAAATTGAGTTACTCAGAGGTGGTGGATGAGACACTGATTAAAAGTACTTATTTTTTGTGATAAACCCATTTTCAGCTGTATTAATTAAAACTGCACCAGGTGACCACTTTTAAATATATCACGGAATTTTATTTAATCCAAAATTTTTATTTTAAAAGATTACATTATAAAACACCGTCCGATTGCGCTGGTTCGTGGAAGATTTTACCTTTGGCGATATGCAAATATGTTTGAACGGAAACTTGTGGAGAAAAAACACTTCTTAAAACTGGCGCAGTTTTGAGCACAATTTTCACCTGGATCGACGATTGTGCCCAAAGTGAAAACTCTTGCCCACTGTCCCTAAAGAACCCTCAATTGTATTAGTTAGTGCAAATGAGCTTCAGTATTGTTTTTCAAGAATGACAAATTTATGCTGATTTTGTCCTGTAGTAATATTTCCTTACTAAACATTTTTGATTAATTTTGTGCCCACCCTCGACCTCTACATTTTGGGAGTCTGGTTGAAGCCGCTGTATGGTCTCTGATTTTGCGAACAAAAATGTTTTCTGTGGTATTTAGTGCAGAAATTACAATGATAAATTCATGAAGAATGTTGATGCTTGGGAATGGAACACTTTCCTATTTCAGAATTAAATACTCCCATGACAAAAAAGGATGTATAGCAAAGCTCCCTCTTCTGTGCCCAAATAATGTAACTCAGCCCAACCTCACTGTTGTACCATTGTGACATTTCCATTTTCTATAACTGTCATCTTGTGGCCACTCAAAGGGATTGCTGAATGACAGTAGTTTGTGACGTGGGCCCATACCGACTCGGACATGACTTGGGACTAACCAAAAGTGAAACCATCATTTGACAACATACCCTCAACAGTCAGCAAGCAAAGATGACTTTTATCCGATGACTTTGGGCTGGAAGGTGAAAGGCTTGTCAAGTCTTGCCCATTGTTCTATGTAGTCTACAAGTAACCATTTTAATTGTCTTATAAAAGATTTGGTGCTTTTTTGTTTATTATGCACAGCATTTCAATTGTAAAGTCCTGTTCCCTCAGTACAGATTCACACGAGGCATGTAGTGAAGTCAAGGTCACTCTGGACCTGCACCTTTATTTCACAGCTCTGGAATGCTGCACTTGCCTGAGACCTGCCCTTATATACCTGTCTCTTGCAAGTGCACCCCTGGTGGTAAGGTATGCTGGTGGTTACAGGTCATATCTTATTACAGTCATGTATAGCATGTTAGGATACAGTTATATATAATAATGTAAGATACATGACATCACCCTCCCCCAAGGTCTTATTGTCTTTATAGGTTCAGTCTCTCAGGTGGTCTACGCTCTCGCGTGGAGCGTCTGAGTTGTGGTTCAGTTGTTTGCCTTGGTGTCTGTTTTTCTTTGGGTGGTTGCTGGTATCTCGCCTGGGCTGTCTGTTTCGATTGGTGTGATTGTTGTTGACTCGCCTGGGCTGTCTGTTGGGATTGCCCTTTCCTCAGGTTGCTCCCTCTGTCTGTCCACCAGGTGTGGTGCGAGTTCCACATTGTAGTCTGCCTCTGGTTCTGCAGTGTTGTTGGTAAATCTGCTTTTGACTTGGTCTACATGCCTCCGGTAGGTTTTGCCATTATCCATTTGTACTACCAGTAAACTGTTTCCTTCCTTGCCCGTTACTGTCCCTGCAAGCCATTTGGGACCCCTGCCATAGTTCAGTACAAACACTTTGTTCCCTATCTCATTCCATCTCCCCCTCGAATTTCTGTCATGGTACTCAGTCAGCTTACGGCGCTTTGCCTCAACGATTTCGTGCATGTCTGGGAGGATTAATGAGAGCCTTGTTTTTAAAGTCCTTTTCATCAACAGTTGCGCGGGGGGGATCCCAGTCAAAGAGTGCGGGCGAGATCTGTATGCCAGCAGCAGTCGTGACAGGCGACCCTGCAGCGTGGGACCTTGGATTTTAAGCATGCCTTGTTTAATGATTTGCACTGCTCTCTCCGCCTGGCCGTTGGAGGCCGGCTTGAACGGTGCCGTCTTGACGTGATTTATGCCGTGGTCAATTATAAAGTCTTGGAATTCTGCGCTGGTGAAGCACGGACCATTGTCACTGACCAATATGTCAGGGATTCCATGCGTTGCAAACATGGTTGCGAGTGGTGGAGGTTGTGCTCGAGTTTAAAATGGTGCATTCGATCCACTTTGAAAATGCATCTACAACTACGAGGAACATTTTGCCCATGAATGGGCCCGTATAGTCTACGTGCGCCCACGACCACGGTTTGGTAGGCCAGGGGCTCAGTGGAGCCTCCCTGGGGGCATTGCTGAGTTGGGCACAAATGGTGCACCTTCAGATGCAGAGCTCCAGGTCCGCGTCAATACCAGGCCACCAGACGTGGGATCTGGCTATGGCCTTCATGAGAATGATCCCCGGGTGCTCGCGGTGGAGCTCCCGGACAAATGCCTCTCTGCCTCGCAGAGACATGCCTACTCGGCTGCCCCACAGAGGCATGACTACTCGGCTGCCCCACAGAGGCATGACTACTCGGCTGCCCCACATCAGGCAGTCTGCTTGTAGTGATAGCTCATGCATGCGCCTGTGAAAGGGTTTTAGTTCCTCGGGGCAGGCATCGTGAGCCTCTGCCCAGTCACTGGTTAGGACACATCTTTTTACTAAGGATAACGTGGGGTCGCTGGCCATCCAGGCTCTGATTTGGCGAGCCGTCATGGGCGAACCTGTGGACTCAAAGGCATTGATTGCCATGACTATCTCACAGTCCTGTTCGTCAGACCCTTCCGTGGTCGCCAGGGTTACCTGCTGAGCGTGTTGACACAGTTGTCTGTGCCTGGTCTGTGCCTTATGGTATAGTCGTAGGACGCCAGCATGCGTGCCCCCACCGTTGAATTCACGCCGAGGCGTTGGCGTTTATTGCCTTCCTCTCGGATAGGAGGGACGTGAGGGGCTTGTGGTCGGTTTCTAACGCGAACTTGGCCCCGAAAAGGTATTGGTGCATCTTTTTGACATCGTACATGCACGCGAGCGCCTCCTTCTCTACCATTCCGTACCCGCGCTCCGCCCGCGAAAGTGACCTGGAGGCATAAGCAATGGGTTGTAATTTGCCCGCACTATTGACATGTTGCAAAACGCACCCGACTCCATACGCTGACTCATCGCATGTGAGAACTAGCTTTTTATCTGGGTCAAAGAAAGTCAAAACATTGTTGGAACACAGAAGGTTGCGTGCATATTGAAGGCGCGTTCCTGGGCGTCCCCCAAAAACCAATCGCACCCCTTTCTAAGTAGCACGTAGAGAGGCTCCAGCAGCGTGCTTAAGTTCTGCATAAAGTTCCCAAAGTAATTGAGTAGCCCGAGAAAGGAGCGCAGTTCTGAGACATTCCGGGGCCTGGGTGCCAGGCGAATTGCTTCTGTTTTGGATTCTGTTGGGCGGATTCCATCAGGGCAATCCTTCTGCCCAAAAATTCAACCTCGGGTGCGAGAAACAGGCACTTGGATTTCTTGACTCGTCGGCCTACCCGATCCAACCGCTTTAGTACTTCCTCCAAATTACGGAGATGGGAGTCGGTGTCCCTGCCCGTGATAAGTATGTCGTCTTGAAATACAACCGTCCCCGGGATGGACTTGAGCAGACTCTCCATGTTGCGCTGGAATATAGCAGCTGCCGACCTGATGCCGAATGGGCATTGATTGTACATGAAAAGGCCTCGATGTGTGTTGATGGTGGTGAGTAGCTTGGATTCCTTGGTCAATTCTTGCATCATATACGCAGATGTGAGGTCTAATTTTGAGAAAAGTTTACCTCCAGCCAATGTGGCAAATAAGTCCTCTGCTCTGGGTAGCGGGTACTGGTCCTGTAGGGAGACTCTGTTTATGGTAGATTTGTAGTCCCCACAGATTCGTACGGATCCATCAGGCTTCATGACTGGGACGATGGGACTTGCCCAGTCGCTAAATTCCACAGGTGATATAATGCCTTCCCGCAGAAGCCTGTCTTGTTCGTGTTCAATCTTTTCCCTCATCACATAGGGTACAGCTCTGGCTTTGTGATGGACCGGTCTAGCATCCTGTGTGATGTAGATTTTGACTTTGGCCCCTTTGAAAGTGCCCAGACCTGGCTGAAAGAGATGTTCAAATCACTTTATAACTGTTGAGCAGGAGGTCCTTTTCTCTAATGATATGACATGGGCATCATCCCATTTCCAGTTTAGTTTTGCCAGCCAGCTTCTCTCCAGCAATGCTGGGGGGTCTCCAGGGACAATCCACAGGGGAAGTCAGTTCACTGTCCCTTTGTGTGTGACAGAGAGCATGGCGCTGCCGAGGACTGGTACGATTTCTTTGGTATAGGTCCTTAGTGTGGTGTCGACCCTTGTGAGTTTTGGTCTGTCTCTTTTATGCAGCCACAATTGTTCAAATTGTTGAGTGCCCATGAGAGATTGACTCGCTCCTGTATTCAGCTCCATGTTGACAGATATCCCGTTGAGTAGGACCCTCATCATTATCGGAGGCGTCCTGTTGTAGGATCAGCGGCCGTTGATCGTGTTGACCCGCTGTACACCGGGTACTGTCCCCACCATCTTCTGGTCCGCTTTCCGACCCATCCGATTCGTATACCAGCCGAGCTGCTGTTTTTTTGCACATGCGGGCCAAATGCCCTGTATATTCACAATTTCTGCAAACAGCCTGCTGAAATCGACATCCCCTTGCCGAGAGCCCACCCCCACACCTCCAGCACAGACCTGTTCCATTGTTCAAAGAGTTTCCAAAGAATGAGCTGCGTCTGGCTGATTTCTCTTGAGCTTCTCTCAGTTTATAGTTGATTGCTCACATTGTGGGTTGATGAGGTGTGAACGGCCGTTCCTGTGGCTTTTGATGGCTTCTGCCTGCTGTCGAGAACCTGTTCTCCCGGTTTTGTCTGTGTGTGGGGGTAGCAGCTTGTTTAATGCTGTGAACTTCTTGTTCCAATATTTCGTTAGTTGTCGTACCTGCATTGTAAATCAACCTCGTTTTTTCTTCCCCTACCAAGAATGTCTGCAACCAGTGCTGCTGCCTCTAAGGTCAGGTTCTTGGTCTCTGTGAGCTTTCGGAATATGCCTGCGTGGCCTATTCCTTCAATGAAAAAGTCTCTCAGCATTTCTCTCCTCAGTTCATCGGAGAACTCACATAAACTAGCCAAACTCCGAAGTTCCGCCACAAAGTCGGGTATGCTTTGGCCCACACAGCGTCTGTAGTTGTAGAACCTGTGCCTGGCCATGTGTAGGCTGCTCGCTGGCTTCAGGTGGTCTCTTACCAGTGTGCTCAATTCTTCAAACGACTTGCTTGCTGGTTTCTCGGGTGCCAACAGATCCTTCATTAAAACGTATGTTTTCGAGCCACAGCTGGTCAAGAAATGGGCTCTTCTCTTGTCTGCCTTATCGTCGCCTAACCAGTCTTTGGTTACAAAGCTTTACTGGAGCCTTTCTATAAAGTCCTCCCAATTGTCTCCCGCATTGTACTTTTCATCTGATCCGTTGTTCGCCATTCTGTGGATTCTATAATCCCGTAACCCGTCGCCACTGTAAAGTCCTGTCCCCTCAGTACAGATTCACACGAGGCATGTAGTGAAGTCAAGGTCACTCTGGACCTGCACCTTTATTTCACAGCTCTGGAATGCTGCACTTGCCTGAGACCTGCCCTTATATACCTGTCTCTTGCAAGTGCACCCCTGGTGGTAAGGTATGCTGGTGGTTACAGGTCATATCTTATTACAGTCATACATAGCATGTTAGGATACAGTTATATATAATAATGTAAGATACTTGACATCAATAATCTTTGGTTCAGTGCAGCTCTCTAACATTGCTTTTATATTTCTAATAGCAGTGATCACATAAGTTTGGCAGCATTAAACAATGCCCTTCATTTGAAATGTGTTGGGATATGCTTGCCCATAACCAGCAGTATTCTCTTCTCCGCCTGTGCACATGCGCAGTTTTATGCCATGGCTACACATGGGCAGTGGCATTTTGAGTTGTATCACCCAACTGTATAAGATGAAATCTGATTACTGGTTTGAAATGAGGCTTGGACTTAGACTGATAATTAAATAGATTTAAGTTTCTGGGTGTTTCATTTGCTCCAGCTGTGTTATGCTTGATACAAAATCAAATCGTACATTTTGAGAATCAGACCGGAGCTGCTGTAGACGTTTTGATTTTTTTTTTTAAAGTGTTTTCTGCTTTAGCGCAGATTTACAGTGGTTAGTTGGTGATGTAAGAACAGCATAAGTAACCATTTATTACAGTGAATTCCTTCAGTGTCATAATAACACTTTGCTTTCCTCAGACCTCATATTTCACATCCCCAAAAATGTAATGGGGCAACTCGAAGGATTTCTGTTGTGCTGAAACAGTTTAGTGATTATAGATTCCTTATAAATTATGCACAGTACTTTTTTAAGGAAATATGTCAGATGAGATCCCTAAAAATGGTCAGAAATTCTGCATTTTTATATTTTCAGAAATGCTACAGAAGCACATGATCTTTGAAAGCTGCGATCAGTCTCTTCAAGTGGCTATCAAATTCTGAGTGTTTATGTATCTGATATTAAACAGCACAATCATTTTCTATATTGGCCAATGAATATAGATATGGAAATTGAGTCATTCTGTTAGCAAACTTGAGCATTAGGATTTGTGGCTTTAGTGCCGAATCATGAAATGGTTACAAATAACACCAGCAGCCGCACCATTTGTCAAGAAATCCAGCAACTGACTGTAGAATGTTTTCATCTCAACTATTTGTAATGTACATGCGTTTGATATGTTGGCCAGTAGAAACCAAAATGACATATTTTCTTAAAATAAATATATGTAAAATGAGGACAGTGTGCTTAATGATTTACAGTTGTGACAAACTGACATATTAGGAAAAATAAAACTGTCAGTTTTCCGTTCGAAGAAGTGAGAATGTTATGTCCTTGGAGAAAACCCTGGGTGATACTGTTAATATACAACCTTGTTTAAAAATACCAGCTGTTGAGATGCAGCCAAAGCCAGCAGATGACTAAGTGGATGTGAGCTAAGAGCTATGCTGTAATATGTGCCGCTCTTCTCCAGGCTATGCTGCTGAGTCGTGATGGGCAGTACCTCATCACTGGAGGAGATAGCGGAATAGTGGCTGTGTGGCAGGTGTGGGACCTCAAACAGCTGATGATCTACCCAGGCTGTGATGCTGGCATTCGATCCATGGCCATGTCTCATGACCAAAGGTAAGACATTGTTTAAAGAAGGTACTAGATAAACTACCTCCCCGTCCTCCAAAGTTGCTCAACGTACTGTGTACATGTGCAATTTTTGGGAAATTTCAGAAATATGACCAGTAAAATAAAACTGGGTTGAAAATTGTCAAGCAAAAGCTAAGAATGTTATTATACTACAGTCACTGCTCTCGGACATGTACTCGTGAAGTGAAAAGCACACAGACAAAATTACAGCACTTGTTAGAACGTAGACAGGAGCAGCCGCACTCTCCTAATGTTAAAGTTCAAATTTAAGTTTACAGAGTTCTCAGATAATTCAGTAAGAATTTGGGGTATTATGAATGCATTCCATCACCTTGTAGCATTCTACATTGCAGCTTTAAAATGCTTTGCTGCCTTACAACAAGGTCTGTTTAATTATAATATCCATCCCTTTTAATAACCCATTTTGTAAAAGGCGATAGGACAAATGATTAGGAATGTTCATGAGATAAGTACCATTTGGTACAAAACAGACTGAAAACGCTTTATTAGGATAAAAGAATGTTCAGGGACTTGAGGAATTCTGAATATCTTAAAACCATATTATATCCACAATGCTCTTCAAATTAGCAAAACAGAATCGAAATTCTTAATTTTTGAAATATATTGAGGGTGAAATTCAACTTCGGCAAGGGTGCCGATTATGCACCGTGCCTAATTTTCCTTTCAATTAACTTCTATGGAAAGGAAAAACAGGCAAGGTGTATAACGAGTGGCTGATCCGCTGTCATCTGTTTTGTGCTCCTACTGAAGTTGAATTTCATAGAATCATAGAAATTTACAGTACAGATTCGGCCCATCGTGTCTGTGCAGGTCAAAAAAAGCTATCCAGCTTAATCCCACTTTCCAGCTCTTGCTCCGTGGCCTTGTAGGTTGCAACACTTCAAGTGCATATACAAGTACTTTTTAAATGTGATTAGGTTTTCTGCCTCTATTCTTTCAGGCAATGAATTTTCGATCCCTATCGCCCTCTGGGTGAAAAAAAATCTTCCCTAATCCTTCTACCAATGACTTGAAATCTATGCCCCCTGGTTATTGACCCCTCTGCTCAGGGAAATAAGTCCTCCCTATCTACTCTATCTAGGCCC
The DNA here is from genome assembly GCF_044704955.1 of Pristiophorus japonicus. Classification (NCBI taxonomy): domain Eukaryota; kingdom Metazoa; phylum Chordata; class Chondrichthyes; family Pristiophoridae; genus Pristiophorus; species Pristiophorus japonicus. The sequence goes on from NC_091978.1 coordinate 283,538,765, forward strand.
CTCATAATTTTATTCACCTCAATGAGTCTCCCCTCAGCTTCAAAGAAAGCAACCCCAACCTATCCAATCCTCATCGCCAAAATTCACTAGTCCTGGCAATATCCTTGTAAATCTTCTCCGTTCCTTCTTTAGTGCAATCACATCTTTCCTGTAATGTGACCAGAACTGTATGCAGTACTCTAGCTGTGGCCTAACTAGTGTTTTATACAGTTCAAGCATAACCTCCCTGCTCTTGTATTCCATGCCTTGGCTAATAAAGGAAAGTATCCCATATGCCTTCTTGACCATCTTATCTATCTGTCCTGCTACCTTCACGGATCTGTAGACATGCACTCCAAGGTCCCTCTGTTCTTCTACACTTCTCAGTATTCTATCATTTATTGTGTATTCCCTTGCTTTGTTAACTGTCCTCAAATGCATTTCATCCACATTGGCCCAGATTTTGCGTCCACAGTGAATAAACAGTGCTACCTGTTAATTACACTTGCACTTCCCCATAGACTTTCTATGCGCATTTACAATTGGAACGAGCATTGATTAGAAATCCAAAACAGCATGGCACTCTCTACAGAGGATCTGAGACCTGTGAGCTGAGCAAGCAATGGTCCGTCTTCTTAACCACATTGAAAAATCCTTAGAGACACGCAGAGTCTAAACCAGGAAGTGAAAGTTTGAATAGTTAATTCAATGCCAAATCATGTACAGAAAAAGCAAAATAAAGAGAGGGAAGGAAAGATGGGATTAAGAGACAGAAAAAAAAAGTAAAGATTTTAATTTTTGTTAAATCTTCATCAATAATTAAAATCTGAAGGAATGAGATTGCACGCTTGTAAAAGTTAATTTTCAGTGCTAGAGAGGTTGTTTGGCAGTAATTAAGACATCCCATTAAAATTTACTTACACTGGAATGGACAAGTCCTAACTTTTTTTCTGGCATGTTTAGTGGATCTCAATCACGTAAGTACCGCAATTTCACAACATTCCATTTGTTTCAATGCCAAGATTCTGAGCGAGGTACAGTTATAGTGCAGATTCTGGAAGAGCAGGGCATCTCGGATAGTAATTTCCTGATTTCCAGATTTAACCGTGCATGTACGGTCGCCAGTTGTCTGAGTTACTCTTTTTAAAAAAAAAGATTGAATGCTGATACTTCCCGTTATTTTTACTGCATTATGTTTTAAGATTCTGTTCTATTACTACTGTAGTAGATATTGAACTGATTCTTTGTTAATGGCTCGGGAGGACTGATATTGTCATTAATGTACAATTATTGGGATCAGTGTCATTACAGGAAGTCTAAAATCATATACCAGTGTCAGGATACAAAACTACAATTTCAGATAGTTACAGTCTCAAGTGACAGAAGTAACCTGACTTTTACAGCAATTTCTTTGAGAATTTACTCCATCGTGTTGTCAGTTTCCAAGGTCTAGAAATGAATTTACTAAGATTATTGGGTGATATAGATTAAATCCTACCGTCAGTCTTGTAAGTACATGGACCATGTACAGTAGACACCTCAAGTCGCTGGAGAAATTGTTCGCATGCCAGACACGAGACTCCCAAAGTAAGCGCTCTATTCGGAACTCGTCCACGGCAAACGAGCCAAAGGTGGGCAGAGGAAACTCTCAAAGCCTCCCTGATAAAGTGCAACATCCCCACTGACACCTGGGAGACCCTGGCCAAAGACCGCCCTAAGTGGAGGAAATGCATCCAGGAGGGAGCTGAGCACCTCAAGTCTCATCGCCGAGAGCATGCAGAAATCAAGCGCAGGCAGCGGAAAGAATGTGCGGCAAACCTGTCCCACTCTCTCTTACCCTCAGCAACTATCTGTCCCACCTGTGACAGGGACTGTGGTTCTCGTATTGGACTGTTCAGCCACCTAAGGACTCATTTTTAGAGTGGAAGCAAGTCTTCCTCGATTCCAGGTGACTGCCTTTTGATGATGATGATGAAGTTTTCAGTGCTAAAATCAACAAATGCCAATTTTCCTGGCCAATTCATCTTTTAAAAAGCATAGTATAGAGAAATCAAAGTAACAGCACAAGGTTACTCATTTAGGCATTAGTTTAGAATTACATTGTTTACATAGATTTTTTTAATGTCATTTGGAATATATATAGTGTTATTTTGAAAACACCCTAAAAACAGAGATTGATCTGCGTAAATGTAAGTTGTTGTCTGTGGTGTTTCATTGTTTGGTACATGAAGCACAAGTAACTTCAATGTTGAAAGTTTACCTGCAATCCTTTTCCAGAGTACAAGATACCAATGGCTTAAACACATTTAATCACCTGATGTATTGTTGGAAGCAGCCATTTGGTGAAGTAATTTCTGTGCTTTTAATTGGTGCTAATACACTGAACTGGGTCAAACCAGGCTTATCCTTCCCTCTCCTCTATTCACACTAAAACTAGGCCAGCTCACTCATACTCAATCTGATAATTAGGTTGAGAAATGTACTCTTTTAATGCCCCCACCATTTTTACTATTTTGTTTGAGAGAATTTTTATGCTTCTTAGAATGAGATGAGTTAATGCTGGGGAAAGATCATATTCTATTTAAGGCAATTGTGGTATACATTAAACACTGACATAGAAACATAGAAAATAGGAGCAGTAGTAGGTCATTCGGCCCTTCGAGTCTGTACCGCCATTCAATATGATCATGGTTGATCCTCTATCTCAACACCATATTCTTACTTTTTCCCCATTCCATTTGATGTCTTTTGTTTCTAGAAATCTATCTATCTCCCGCTTAAATATATTCAGTGACTTGGCCTCTACAGCCTTCTCTGGTAGAGAATTCCACAGGTTCACCACCCTCTGAGTGAAAAAATTTCTCCTCATCTCGGTTCTAAATTTCCTACCCTATATCCTGAGACTGTGACCCCTTGTTCTAGACTTCCCAGCCAGGGGAAACATCCTCCCCTCATCCAGTCTATCCAACCCTGTCAGAATTTTATACGTTTCAATGAGATCCCCTCATTCTTCTAAACTCTAGTGAATACATGCCTAGTCGACCCAATCTCTCCTCATACGACAGTTCTGCCATCCCAAGAATCAGTCTGATGCACTCCCTCTATGGCAAGTATATCCTTTCTTCGGTAAGGAGACCAAAACTGCACACAATACTCCAGGTGCAGTCTCACCAAGGCCCTATATAACTAGTAAGACATCCTTGCTCCTGTACTCAAATCCTCTTGCAATGAAGGCCAACATACCATTTGCCTTCCAAACTGCTTGCTGCACCTGTATGTTTGCTTTCAATGACTGGTGTACAAGGACACCCAGGTCCCTCTGTACATCGACACTTCCCAAGCCATCACCATTTAAATAATACTTTGTCCTTATGTTTTTCCTACCAAAGTGGATAACTTCACATTTATCCACGTTATACTGCATCTGCCATGTGTTTGCCCACTCACTCAACCTATCTAAATCGCCTTGCAGCATCTTTGCATCCTCCCCACAACTCTCAATCTCACCTAGTTTTGTGTCATCAGCAAACTTGGAAATATTACATTTGGTTCCCTCATCCAAATCAGTTTTAAATATAATATATATATATATATATATTGTGAATAGCTGGGGCCCAAGTACTGATCCCTGTGGTACCCCAGTAGTCACTGCCCGCCACCCCGAAAAAGACCTGTTTATTCCTACTCTCTGTTTCCTGTCAGTTAACCAATTTTCAATCCATACCAGTACATTACCCCCAATCCTATGTGCTTTAATTTTGCACACAATCCTCTTATGTGGGACTTTATCAAAGGCCTTCTGAAAATCCAAATACACTACATCCACTGGTTCTCCCTTATCTATCTATCAGTTATATCCTCAAAAAACCCCAGTAGGTTTGTCAAACACGATTTTCCTTCCATAAATCCATGTTGACTTTATCTAATCCTCGTGATATTATTTAAGTGTGCCCATATCCAGTCCTTTATAATAAACTCTAGCATTTTCCCTATTACTGATGTTAGGTTAACCGGTCTGTAGTTCCCTGTCTTCTCTCTTCCCTCCTTTTTAAATAGTGGGATTACATTTGCCAGCCTCCAATCTGCAGGAACTGATCCATAATCTATAGAATTTTGGAAGATGACAACCAATGCATCTACTATTTCCATGGCTACCTCTTTTAGTACTCTGGTATTCTTTAGTGCTTTAGTACTCTGACAGGTCAGGCATGGTTAGATGCAGAGTAACTGTACTATATCTGACTCTGGCAAACAGTATGCCTTAGTGCGAAGCTCAGAAGAGCACCACTACTGCATCAAGAAGATGTATTGTTGTTTCCTACACAGGCTATCCTGTGTTCTCTAAGTGTGATTTGAAATTTACTGCCACATTAGGGGAAGTTTTGTGCTGTGGCTCCATGGCCACAAGGAACTGGCTTGAGACAGCACAAACTCATTTGAGGACCCATACAGCCAGCAAACAATGGAGAGTCTGGGGATGTATATACATCCAAATCCCAGAGGCGAAAGCCAGTGTCAAATACATGACACCACCCAGTCACCTATTTTTGGTATTTTGTCCACTTAGGTTCACTAAAGCTGTAATTCTGATTAGTGAGGGTCAGTCAAAACCAGAGTTTTCCTTTTAGTTAATTCAAGTTATTAAAGGCGTTATTATTGTCTACGTAAGTGTATTGCATGTTATTTTATCGTGCTTGAAAGAAAAAAGGCAAGAAGACATAAATGCTATTATTCACTGATTATGTCCACTACTGAAAATGTTCATTTATTAAAATTTAGTTTAAAAAAAAATTCAGATACAGCACCTGCTGAAACCCAGCACTCCTCCTGGTTGCTGTGATGTAGTGCTTTTGAAGTGGACGAACAAGGTTGAAAATTCCTGCAAATCACGAAAAATTACCTTTCTTTGTTCCTTTGCATAGCTTATAGTTCAAAAATGATTTGATATAGATTATATTCTGTGTAATTAACTATATGTCTTTCAATTTAGGGTCATCATTACAGGTATGGCATCTGGAAGCATAGTACTGTTTTACATTGATTTTAATCGATGGCATCACGAGTATCAAACCAGGTACTAGGTGCGTTCAAGGCACAGAAATACACTGCTATGTGCTGGAATCATGAGATTGTCATCTGAAAGAGCAAACAGCCATCATTGGTGCATTGAGAATTTTTAATCAACGTAATCATACAATCCTGCCACTGTATATAATGGCATCCATCCATATGAAGAAGCAACAAATCTGAATGTAACTTAAAAGTCTCTAGGAAAGCAGAGTATTTTGAAATGCTTACTGCTATTTTTGTAGAATATAAGGAATTTGACATATCATTAGTAGAACACCAGAGCATATAAGTCTGATTCAGAAATACAAAATGTCTATTTTTAGGAGGAACAAATCTTTACATGATTCTTTATAAACGTCTCATTCATAAGAAATATAATGACTATTTCTTTACCTTCATCTCTGTAAGAAGAATAAGTGACTGATTTAAAAGAATGTAAAACAGAAATTTTAATCAGAGATGTTCATAATTATGTTAGAATTAAGCAATATATTTACACCTGTGATTTGATTATTGCATATACAGAGATCAAATTTAAAAAAAAGGTTTCTTTTTGGGGAGAAGGTTTGCACGTGGGGATGTACAAATCCTTTCTAAGGCATGGTTCTTTACTGTATTTTTTCATTAATGTTATGGTAGCTTAGCACTGATATTACTGGGAACAAAGAGCAATATTTAAATTATGACCTAGGATTTTTTTAACTTTATAACAGTCTACCGGAAACTATATTCTTGTCATTGGCATGCTGCTGGGCTAGAAAAGGGATCTTTCCTCAGAGTTCAGGTAAACAGTAAATCAATCCAGTGCAACAAGATTTGTCTGTTCTACATTAGTGTGCGTGCATTTTCAGAGAATTATGTCCATTAATTTCATTTCTATAGCCTTTGTTAAACATGTTTGTAATCTTGACATTGTTATGCTGAATTCTGATGACTTTGTAACTGTGAAATTCTGTTTGGGTTCCTGTTCTGCTTGTTATTGTGTGTGTGAAATCCTACCATTAGGATATTGTGGTCAGCCTACAAACTTTCATAAACTAGACTGCTGAAAACATTCCATCTTGCTGAGCGAATGTTTCCCCAATATAGATCTTACTGGTGCCTAATGGCGCATTCGTAATCTGCCAGAGGAACCACGATACTGTATTTCAAAACCTCACTCAGAAAAGCTTTTTTGGTGATGATTTGGAATGACATTCCAGTTTGTGTAATGAAATCAAAAATAAAGTTCACTTGTATCTTGAGACTGGAGAGTTTTTTTTGACTGACAGTACTAACAATCCAACCTTAAGATCGGCTGCTGTTTATTTAAATAAAGTTATATCAAGCAAATCTCTAAGCACCACTTGTAAACCATGACTTTGCATGACTTGTGGATCATGTTTTCCTTTTCTGCAACAGAATTCCAAGTCACCTGAGGCTATGCAACTGAAGAACTGTAGCTTTTTAAAGGCAGCTAGGTCGCAGTTGGAGAAATAACACCAGCCTTTGTAAGAAGTTAATTATAGAACAAAAGCTCTGCTTGCAAAGTTGGAGTCCATGGATTTAACTGTTTCAGATAAGCAACGATATTTTGCATTTTATTTCAATAAAAATACTGCTTTCAGGCCTGAAACTTTTTTCAGAAGGTGGGGAAGGGGGAATAGGAGGATTGTTCAGAAAAAAAACACTATGTTGTAATGGGGAATCGGGCTGGTCCCACTGACTTGCAATTGACGGCTTCATTGTCACATGAAAAACTATTAATTAGATTTCAAAGAACAGTTTCAGATATCACTATCACGTGGCATGTTTAAACGTTTTTGATCCATGAACTCCACATTTTGCTCCAACAGTGAATTATCAGATGTATGGTTTTGATAGAGACCAAAATTCACAGTAACCATTAACCCCCAAGGTACCAAACTATTAGATCCTCTATTACATCCTCCATGACGTGAGTTCAAATCCCACCAAGGCAGCTGGGGAATTTAAATTCAGTTAATTAAATAAATCAGGAATAAAAAGCTAGTATCAGTAATGGTGACCGTAAAAACCCATCTGGTTCACTATTGTCCTTTTGAGAAAGAAATCTGCTGTCCTTGCCTGGTCTGGCCTGTATGTGACTCCAGACCCACAACAATGTGGTTGACTCTTACTTGCCCTCTGAAATGGCCTAGCAAGCCACTCAGTTGTACCAAACCGCTATGAAAAACGTTAAGAAGAGTAAAACCAGATGAACCATCCGGCATCAACCTCAGCACTGGCTTCAAACATGACAAAGGCACACCCAGCCCATTCAATCCTGCAAAGTCTCCTCACTAACATCTAACTTGTGCCAAACTTGGGAGAGCTGTCCCACAGACTAGTCGAGCAACAGTCTGACATAAAATCATAGAAATTTACAGCACGGAAGGAGGCCATTTCAGCCTCCTCTGTTCCAAAGAAAACAAATCCAGCCTATCCAATCTTTCCCCATAGCTAAAATTCTCCAGTCCAGGCAACATCCTCGGGTATCTCCTCTGTACTCTCTCTCATGCAATCACATCTTTCCTGTAATGTGGTGACCAGAACTGCATGCAGTGTTCTAGCTGTGGCCTAGTTAGTGTTTTATACAGTTCAAGCATAACCTCCCTGCTCTTGTATTTTATGCCGTCACCAAGATCCAGGTCGTTGATTGGAGCGTGGCAAGTACAGCAGGAGCGGCGAGGTCGGGGCGAAGGAGCGGCGAGAGATCGTGGAGGGACGTGACCGGGGCCCAGGAGAGGCAAGAGCATGGGCAGCCCACACTGCGATATGTGTGCACACTAGGTCCATGCAGCAGAGCTGGTCTCTAGTCGTCTTGGTTAATCCTTGCCACTGGAACAAGACCCAGCTCTGTCAAGCCCATGTGGTGGCTGGTGTGCAACGGCCACCACACATTAAAAAAATCCATGCACAAGCATCTTCCACCCTTCAAGATTTAGTTCGGGACCTGGAATTTTAGATCCTTCATTGAAACGTTGTGAACTTTTTGACATGGAAGCAAGTCATCCTCGATTCGAGGGACTGCCTATGATGATGATGAGGAATTAAGGCAAGTGCAGTTTTGGTTTCCATATTTACGAAAGGATATGCTTGCTTTGGAGGCAGTTCAGAGAAGGTTCACTAGGTTGATTCCGGGGATGAGACGGTTGATTTGTGAGGAAAGGTTGAGTAGGTTGGGCCTCTACTCATTTGGAATTCAGAAGAATGAGAGGTGATCTTATCGAAACGTATAAGGTTATGAGGGGGCTTGACAAAGTGCATGCAGAGAGGATGTTTCCACTGGTGGGGGAGACTAGAACTAGAGGGCATGATGTTAGAATAAGGGGCCGCCCATTTAGAACTGAAATGAGGAAGCTGAGACATTAAATAAATTTAAGACATAAATAGAGTTTCTTAAATGATAAGGGGCTATGGGGAGCGGGCAGGGAAGTGGAGCTGAGTCCATGATCTTATTGAATGGCGGAGCAGGCTCAAGGGGTCATATGGCCTACTCCTGCTCCTATTTCTTATGTTCTTATGCCTTCTTAACCACCTTATCTAGCTGGCCTGCTACCTTCAGGGATCTGTGGACATGCACTCCAAGGTCCTTTTGTTGCTCTACACTTCTCAGTGTCCTACCATTTAATGTGTATTCCCTTGCCTTGTTAGCCCTCCCCAAATGCATTATCTCTCACTTCTCAGGATTGAATTCCATTTGCCCACCTGACCAGTTCATTGATATCTTCCTGCAATCTATCACTTTCTTTTTCATTATTAACCACACAGCCAATTTTTATATCATCTGCAAACTTCTTAATCATACCCCCTACATTCAAGTCAAAATCATTGATATATACCACAAAAAGCAAGGGAGCTAGTACTGAGCACTGCGGAACCCCACTGGAAACAGCCTTCCAGTCACAAAAACACACCAACCATTACGCTTTGCTTCCTGCCTCTGAACCAAGTTTGGATCCAACTTGCCACTTTGCCCTGGATTCCATGGGCTTTTACTTTCGTGACCAGTCTGCCATGTGGGACCTTATCAAAAGCCTTGCTAAAATCCATATACACCACATCAAATGCACTACCCTCATCAATCCTCCTCGTTACCTCCTCAAAAAATTGAATCAGGTTAGTCAGACACGACCTTCCCTTAACAAATCCATGCTGACTGTCATTGATTAATCCGTGTCTTTATAAATGAAGATTTATCCTGTCCCTCAGAATTTTTTCCAATAATTTTCCCACCACCGGGTTTAGGCTGACTGGCCTGTAATTACTCAGACAATCCCTTTCTCCATTTTATAACAAGGGTACAAGGTTAGCAGACCTCCAGTCCTCCGGCACCACACCTGTAGCCAGAGACGATTGCTAAATGATGGCCAGAGCCTCTTTTGCTTCTCTTAACAGCGTCAGATATATTTTATTCGGGCCTGGGGATTTATCCACTTTCAAAGCTGCTAAACCCCTTAATACTTCCCCTCTCACTATGTTTATTTCATCTAATATTTCACACTCCTCCTCCCTGATTTCAATGTCTGCATTGCCCCTCTCTTTTGTGAAAACAGTCCAAAATTTTCATTAAGAACCATACCCACATCTTCCACCTCCACACACACACACACATTACTTTTATGGTGTCTAATAGGCCCTAATCTTTAAGAGCAAGAGGATAACAAAATAATGTATTCATAAAACATCTTTGTGTTTTCCTTGATTTTACTTGCCAAAATTTTTTCATGCTCTCTTTGCTTTCCTAATTTCCTTTTTAATTTCACCCCTGCACTTTCTATACTCCTCTAGGGTTTCATAAGAAATAGAAGCAGGTGTAGGCCATTTAGCCCCTCGAGCCTGCTCCGCCATTTAATAACATCATGGTTGATCAGATCTTGGGCTCAGCTCCACTTCCCTGTCTGCTCCCCATAACCCTTCGCTCCCTTATCACTCAAAAATCTGTCTACCTCCACCTTAAATATATTCAACATTGCCTGCCTCCGCCCCTACCTCAGGTCTTCTGTTGCTGAAAACCTCATTTGTTATCTCTAGACTTGACTACTCTAACTCACTCCTGGCCGACCTCCCACATTCTACACTAGGTAAACTTGAGGTCATCCAAAATTCAGCAGCCCGTGTCCTAACTCACACCAAGTCACGATCACCCATCACCCCTGTGCTTTCTGACCAACATTGGCTCCCGGTTAAACAACGCCTCAATTTCAAAATTCTCATCCATGTTTACAAATCACTTCATGGCCTTGCTCCTCCCTATCTCTGTAATCTTTTTCAGCCTCAACCCCACAAGCTGTTTGCACTCCTCAAATTCTGGCCTCTTGAACATAAGTACACAGGAACATAAGAAATAGGAGCAGGAGTAGGCTACCTGGCTCCTTGAGCCTGCTCTGCCATTTAATAAGATCATGGCAGATCTGATCATGGGCTCAGCTCCACTTCCCTGCCCGCTCCCCATAACCCTTTATTCCCTTATCGCTCAAAAATCTGTCTATCTCCGCCTTAAATATATTCAATGACCCAGCCGCCGCAGCTCTCTGAGGCAGAGAATTCCACAGATTTACAACCCTCAGAGAAGAAATTCCTCCTTATCTCAGTTCTAAATGGGCGACCCCTTATTCTGAAACTATGACCCCCTAGTTCTAGATTCCCCCACGCAAGGAAACATCGCTCTGCATCTACCTTGTTGAGCCCCCTCAGTATCTTTATATGTTTCAATGAGATCACCTCTCATTCTTCTAAACTTAAATGAGAATAAGCTCAACCTTTTTTCATAAATCAACCCCTTCATCTCAGGAATGAACCTAGTGAACCTTCTCTGAACTGCTTCCATTGCAAGTATATACCTCCTTAATTTCGGAGACTAAAACTGTACGCAGTACTCTAGATGTGGTCTCACCAATACCCTATACAATCCGCAAGATCCTACAAATCCCCTGGGAGGGCAGGCGCACTAACATCAGCGTCCTCATTCAGGCTAACATCCCCAGCATTGAAGCACTGACCACACTCGATCAGCTCCGCTGGGCAGGCCACGTAGTCCGCATGCCAGACATGAGACTCCCAAAGCAAGTGCTCTACTCGCAGCTCCTTCACGGCAAACGAACCAAAGGTGGCCAGCGGAAACGCTACAAGGACACCCTCAAAGCCTCCCTGATAACGTGCGACATCCCCACTGACATCTGGGAGTCCCTGGCCCAAGACCGCCCTAAGTGGAGGAAGGGCATCCGAGAGGGCGCTGAGCACCTCGAGTCTCAACGCAGAGAGCATGCAGAAATCAAGCGCAGACAGCGGAAAGAGCATGCGGCAAACCAGTCCCACCCACCCCTTCCCTTAATGACTATCTGTCCCACCTGTGACAGAGTCTGTGGCTCTCGTATTGGACTGTTCAGCCACCAAAGAACTCACTTCAGGAGTGGAAGCAAGTCTTCCTCAATTCCGAGGGACTGCCTATGATGATGATGATGATGGTACTGTTGTAGCAGGACTTCTGCTTTTATACTCCATCCCCCTTGCAATAAAGGCCAACATTCCATTTGCCATCCTGATTACTTGCTGTACCTGCATACTAACTTTTTGTGTTTCATGCACAAGGATTCCCAGATCCCTCTGTACTGCAGCATTTTGTAATTTCTCTCCATTTAAATAATAATTTGCTTTTTTATTTTTCCTGCCAATGTGGATAACATCACACTTTCCCACATTATACTCCATCTGCCAAATGTTTGCCCACTCACTTAGCCTGTCTATATCCCTTTGCAGATTATTTGTGACCTCACAACTTGCTTTCCCATCCATCTTTGTATCATCAGAACACTTGGCTACATTACACTTGGTCCCTTCATCCAAGTCATTAATATAGATTGTAAATAGTTGAGGACCCAGCACTGATCCCTGTGGCACCCCACTGCAGTACTGAGCCCTCAGTATCTGTCATAAGCCTCCCTTTTTTTCTTTATCCTACCCTGTATGCCCCTTGACATCCAGGGGGCTCTAGATTTGTTAGTCCTACCTTTTTTTTTTAAGGGGACATACTTGCTCTGAACCCTCAGGATCTCCTCCCTGCTCTGACACTGATGTACCTTCCAGTAGCTGTTTCCAATCCACTTTGGCTAAATCACTTATCAGCTTAATAAAATTGGTTATCCCCCAATTGAGAACTTTTATTCCTGGTCTATCTTTGTCCTTTTCCATAACTACCCTAAATCTAACTGAATTATGATCATTAGCACCTACATGCCGTCGCACTGCTACCCCTTTCACCTGCCCAGCTTCATTCCCTAAAACGCAGTCCAGAACCACCCCTCCCTTGTTGGGCTTGCTACATACTGGCTAAAAAAGTTCTCCAGAATGCATTTTAGGAATTTTGCACCCTCTATACCTTTCACAGTAATTCTATCCCAGTTAATATTAGGATAGACTGAAATCCCCTATTATTACTGCCCTATAGTTTCTGCACTTCTCAGAAATTTGTCTAAATATTTGGTCTTCTAGCTCCCTTTGACTGTTTGATGGTCTATAATACACTCCCACCAGTGTGATCATCCCTTTTTTGTTCTTCAATTCAACCCATATGGCCTCATTTGCATCTGATGATCCCTCCAACATATCATCCCTTCTCACAGCTGTAATTGTTTCTTTAATCAATACTGTGACCTCCCCTCCTTTTTTTATGCCCCTCTCTATCCCGTCTGAAAACCCTGTAACCAGGAATGTTGAGCTGCCATCCCTTTCAGCCATGTCTCAGAAATAGTTATAATATAATGTGCTCTCAGCTCATTTGCCTTATTCCCTAGACCCCTTGCATTGAAGTATATACCATTTAGCACTGCCAAACTCTCTTGTCTATTTTCTAGCCTTTGTTTCCTCTACCTTCCAAATGACATAGTCATACTCACAGAATCATACCTTTCAGCCAACATCCCAGACTCCTCCATCCCTGGGTGTGACCTGTCCTACAGGCAGGATAGACCTACCAGAGGTAGCAGCGCAGTGGTATACAGTCGAGAGGGAGTGACCCTGGGAGTACTCAACGTTGACTCCAGCCCCCATGGAGTCTGATGCCATCGTGTCAAACGTGGGTAAGGAAACCTCCTGCTGATTACCACATCCTGCCCTCCATCAGCTGATGCATCAGTACTCATCCATGTTGATCACCACTTGGAGGAAGCACTGAGAATAGCAAGGCGACAGAATGTATGCTGTGGGCCATCAGCAGCAGCAGGGTTGTGTTCCACCACAATCTGCAACTTCATGGCCCAGCATATCCCTCACTCTACCATTATCATCAAGCCAGGAGACTAACCCTGGTTCAATGAGGAGTATGGAAAAGCATGCCAGGAGCAGCACCAGACTTACCTAAAATGGGGTGCCAATTACTCTCAATCATCAGCAAAGTGATGGAAGGTGTCATCGACAGTGCTATTAAGCAGCAGTAACTTACCAGTAATCTGCTCACCGATGCTTAGTTTGGGTTCCACCAGGACCACTCAGCTCCTAACCTCATTCCAGTTTTGGTCCAAACATGGACAAAGGAGCTGAATTCCAGAGATGAGGTAAAAGTGTCTGCCCTTAACATCCAGGCAGCATTTGACCAAGTGTAGCATCAAGAAGACCCAGTAAAATTGAAGTCAATGGGAATCTGAGGGAAAACTTTCCATTGGCTGGAGTCATACCTAGCATTAAGGAACGTGGTTGTTGGAGGCAATTATTCTCAGCCTCAGGACATTGCTGCAGGAGTTCCTCAGGGCAGTTTCCTAGGCCCAACCATCTTCAGCTGCTTCATTAATGACCTTCTCTTCACCATAAGATCAGAAGTGGGGATGTTCGCTGATGATTGCGCAGTGTTCAGTTCCATTTGCAACTCCTCACGTAATGACACAGTCAATGCACACATTCAGGCTTGGGCTGATATGTGACAAGTAACATTCGTGCCACACAAGTGCCAGGCAATGACTCTCTCCAACAAGAGAGAGTCTAACCATCGCCCCTTGACGTTCAGCAGCATTATCGTCGTCGAATCCCTCACTATGAACAGCCTGAGGGTCACCATTGACCAAAAGCCTAACTGAACCAGCTACATAAAAATTGTGGCTGCAAGAGCAGGTCAGGGGCTGGGTATTCTGCGGCGAGTGTCTCACCACCTGACTCCCTAAAGCCTTCTACCATCTACAAGGCACAAGTCAGGAGTGTGATGGAATATTCCCCACTTACCTGGATGAATGCAGCTCCAACAACACTCAAGAAGTTCGACACCATCCAGGACAAAACAGCCCGCTTGATTTGCACCCCATCCACCACCTTAAACATTCCACCACCGGCGCACCGTGGTTGCAGTGTGTACCATCTACAAGATGCACTGCAACAACCCACCAAGACTTCTTCCACAGCACCTCACAAATCCGCGACCTCCATCACCTAGAAGGACAAGAGCAGCAGGTGCATGGGAACACCATGGCCTCCAAGTTCCCCTTCAAGTCACACACTATCCTGACTTGGAAATATATTGCCATTCTTCATTGTCACTGGGCCAAATTCATAGAATCATAGAATAATAGAATGGTTACAACATGGAAGAAGGCCATTCGGCCCGTCGAGCCCATGCTGACTCTCGGTTAGTCCCACTCCCCTGCCCTTTACCTGTAGCCCTGCAATTTTCTTTTCTTCATATACTTATCCAACTCCCTTTTAAAAGATAAGATTGAGTCTGCCTCCACCACCATATCAGGCAGTGCATTCCAGATCCCAACCACTTGCTGCGTAAAGTGGTTGGGGTCTGGTTCTTTTGTTCTTTGGTTCTTTTGCCAATTATCTTAAATCTGTGACCTCTGGTTCTCAACCCTTCTGCCAATGGAAACAGTTTCTTTCTAACTCCTATGTCTGGATCCCTCATGATTTTGAACATCTCTATCAAATCTCCTCTCAATCTTCTTTGCTCCAAGGAGAACAACTCCAGCTTCTCCAGTCTATCTACACAACTGAAGTCCCTCATTCCTGGAATCATTCTCATAAATCTTTTCTGCACCTTCTTTATGGCCTTTACATCTTTCCTAAAGTGTGGTGCCCAGAATTGGACACAATGGGCCCAAGACCCTAGAACGGCGCAGTCCCAACCTGGACGCCCGTTTTTCGCGCCACAAAGTGCGCCTAAAAAAAACTTCCAGATTCTCCGGCTCCCTGCAGGTCGTTTGCAGCTTGGCGCATGGCCTCACTGGGGCGGCGTGCATAAGGCTGCCTCCCACGCCCAGCTCCTGCTTCCTCCGGATCCGACCCGACTTGACTCCCGCTACCACCCCCCCCACCCCCCACCGACCCGACCTCCGCTTCCCCCACTCCCAACCTTCCCCCCCCCCTCCGTTCCCGACCGCCCCCCCACTCCCCGATTGACCTCCGCTCCGACATCCCTCACCCCCCCAACCGATCTCCGCCCCCTCCCCCAACCGACCGATCTCCTCTCCCCGCCCCCACCGATCTCCGACCGACTGACCTCCCTCCCCTCCGCCCCGACCCGCGTTCGCCCCGACCCGCGCTCCCGACCCCCCCGGACCCCAGACCCGACGCCACCTACCTGTCAATCCGGTAAGTCTAAGCTCGAAGTCTTGGGCCTGGCCCGGCCCGGCCCGGCCCGTTCAGCCTCCCTCTCCTTTCTCTCTCTCTCTCTCTCTCTCTCTCTCTCTCTCTCTCTCTCTCTCTCTCTCTCTCTCTCTCTCTCTCCCTTCTCTCTCCCTTCTCTCTCTCTCTCTCTCTCTCTCTCTCTTCCCCCCTTCTCTCCCCTCCCTCCCTTCGCTCACCCCCCCTTCTCTCAGCCCCCCTCCTCCCTCCCTCCCTCCCTTCTCCCCCCTCCCTCCCTCCCTTCTCACCCCCCTCCCTCCCTCTCACCCCCCTCCCTCCCTCTCACCCCCCTCCCTTGTCACCCCCCTCCCCCCACCCCCTCTCCCCCACTACCCCCCCTCCCCCCACTCCCTCTCCCCCACTACACCCTTCTCCCCCACTCCACCACCCATCCCCCCCTCCCCATCCTCCCCCTCCCCTCCACCCCTCGCTGTCAGAAACACAGACACTGACAGACAGAGAGTGAGAGACACACACACACACACACACACACAGACAGAGAGATAGAGACACTGACATAGACACACTGAGGGGGGGGGGGGGGCATCCCAGCACGCTGTTGGAGGGCTCCCGGTGCTGCAGTCGGTAAGTAGAAAATGTTTTATTTATTGATTTAAAAACAAAAAATTATTTCTTATTAATTTTTTTGGATTGATTTATTGGTTGATTTATTGATGTTTTTATCATTTATTATTGATGATGGCTCTTTATTTGTAAAACTGAAGTGTTTAATGTTTGTAAACTTCCCTTTAAACCCCCCTCCCCCCATTCCCTACGCCTGATTTGTAACCTACGCCTGATTTTCTAAAGTGTAGACAAGGTTTTTTCGAACTGACAAAGATCTTCACTTACTCCATTCTAAGTTAGTTTGGAGTAAGTTTTCACTGCCGAAACTTTGAAAACAGGCGGAAGTGGGCGGACACGCCCCCTTTTGAAAAACAAATTCTGTTCCAAAGTGAAACTGTTCTAAATGACTAGAACTGGAGCAAACTAAATGCCGAGAATTTGAATTTCTAAGATATTCTGTTCTACACCAGTTGCTCCAAAAAATTGGGAGCAACTGAGGCCGAAACTTGGGCCCATTACATCAGCTGAGGCCGAACCAGTGTTTTATACAAGTTCATCATAATTTCCACAATTTTGTACTCTATGCCTCTATTTATGAAACCCAGGATGCCACAAGCCTTTTTAACTGCTTTCCTGGAACTCCCTCCCTAATAGCACTATCAGAGTACCTTGAGCACATGGACTGCAGCGGTTCAAGAAAGAAACATAGAAACATAGAAAATAGGTGCAGGAGCAGGCCATTCAGCCCTTCTAGCCTGCACCGCCATTCAATGAGTTCATGGCTGAACATGAAACTTCAGTACCCCCTTCCTGCTTTCTCGCCATAACCCTTGATCCCCCGAGTACTAAGGACTTCATCTAAATCCCTTTTGAATATATTTAGTGAATTGGCCTCAACTACTTTCTGTGGCAGAGAATTCCACAGGTTCACCACTCTCTGGGTGAAGAAGTTTCTCCTCATCTCGGTCCTAAATGGCTTACCCCTTATCCTCAGACTGTGACCCCTGGTTCTGGACTTCCCCAACATTGGGAACATTCTTCCTGCATCTAACCTGTCTAAACCCGTCAGAATTTTAAACGTTTCCATGAGGTCCCCTCTCATTCTTCTGAACTCCAGTGAATACAAGCCCAGTTGATCCAGTCTTTCTTGATAGGTCAGTCCCGCCATCCCAGGAATCAGTCTGGTGAATCTTCGCTGCACTCCCTCAATAGCAAGAATGTCCTTCCTCAAGTTAGGAGACCAAAACTGTACACAATACTCCAGGTGTGGCCTCACCAAGGCCCTGTACAACTGTAGCAACACCTCCCTGCCCCTGTATTCAAATCCCCTCGCTATGAAGGCCAACATGCCATTTGCTTTCTTAACCGCCTGCTGTACCTGCATGCTAACCTTCAATGACTGATGTACCATGACACCCAGGTCTCGTTGCACCTTCCCTTTTCCTAATCTGTCACCATTCAGATAATAGTCTGTCTCTCTGTTTTTACCACCAAAGTGGATAACCTCACATTTATCCACATTATACTTCATCTGCCATGCATTTGCCCACTCACCTAACCTATCCAAGTCACTCTGCAGCCTAATAGCATCCTCCTCGCAGCTCACACTGCCACCCAACTTAGTGTCATCCGCAAATTTGGAGATACTGCATTTAATCCCCTCGTCTAAATCATTAATGTACAATGTAAACAGCAAAAGAAAGATTTGCATTTATATTGCACCTTTCACGACTACCAAGCATTTCAAAACGCTTTACAGCCAATTTAGTACATTTGGAGTGTAATTACTGTTGTAATGTGGGAAACGCAGCAGCCAATTTGAACACAGCAAGCTCCCACAAACAGCAACGTGATAATGAGCAGATAATCTGTTTTTTGTTATGTTGGTTAATGGGTAAATATTGTCCAGGAAACCGGGGATAACTCCCCTGCTCTTCTTCGAAATAGTGCCAGACGGGGCTTCGGTTTAACGTCTCATCCGAAAGACGGCACCTCCAACAGTGCAGCACACCCTCAATGCTGCAGTGGAGTGTCAGCCTGGATTTATGTGCTCACTGCCACCTTCTCAAGGGCAATTAGGGATGGACAATAACTGCTGGCCTTGCCAGTGAAGCCCATATCCCAGGAACGAATAAAAAAAACAAGCTAAATGTTGTAAGTTCAACTGACTAAAAAACTTACTATAAAAGCAAATGATTGCTCTAGATTAAATATCATAAATGTCTGATTAATGGATGAAATTCATGTGTGTGGAGAGATAACTGGACACTTGCTTCAGTGGTGATCTGAAAGCCAGGGAGAATGTGATTTGTGTATGTTCTGGCTAATGAAAGTATTACACAGCAGCCATATTTTGAAAATGAATTTCTGCCCAAGTTTATGTTTAATTTGGTTGCGTAAAACTGAAAGCTGCTCATTTTGTCTGTATTATGCAGTTTCAGAAGTTTGAAATTTGCGCACCCAGCTTGATAAAGGAGCTGGATGAACATTATCCTGGGGCTAAAATATATACTCTTAGAGAAGCTCCAAAATATAAAAACTTCTCTGTGCTGTAGAGTGGTAGGAGGCAGGTTCACACTTGTGAATATTGAGTCGCCCAGTTCAGCCATACAAAGGCTTCTCCACATTGACAAAGAGAAAATTAGTGGCTGAAATTAGCCTGGCCATGGTCTGCATTCCCAAGTAGTATTAGAGTAGCTGAAGCGGTGAATTGCAAATAGAAATAAAGAAAAACAAACAAGTAAATCTGTCCCCCAAGGATCTGTCCTTAGTCCCCTCTTATTTCTCGTCTATATGCTGCCCCTTGGCGATATCATCCAAAAACACAGAGTCAGTTTCCACATGTACTCTGAAGACACCCAGCTCGACCTCTTCACTTCTCTCAACCCCTGCTTGGTATCTAAATTGTCAGATTGCTTGTCCGACACCCAGTACTGGATGAGCAGAAATGTTCTCCAATTAAATATTGGGATGACCATTATCTTTGGTCCCCGCCACAAACTGCGTTCCCTAACCACTGACTCCATCCCTCTCCCTAGCATCAATCTGAGGGTGAAAAGACTGTTCACAACCTAGATGTCATATTTGACCCTGAAATGAGTTTCCAGCCACATATCCGCAGCTAAACTAAAACTGCCTTTTTCCACCTCCGTAACATTGCCAACCTCTGTCCCTGCCTCAGCTCTTCTGCTGCTGAAACCCTCATTCATGCCTTTATTTCCTCTAGACTTGACTACTCTAACTCACTCCTGGCCGACCTCCCACATTCTACACTAGGTAAACTTGAGGTCATCCAAAATTCAGCAGCCCGTGTCCTAACTCACACCAAGTCACGATCACCCATCACCCCTGTGCTTTCTGACCTACATTGGCTCCCGGTTAAACAACGCCTCAATTTCAAAATTCTCATCCTTGTTTACAAATCACTTCATGGCCTTGCTCCTCCCTATCTCTGTAATCTTTTTCAGCCTCACAATCCACAAGATGTTTGCACTCCTCAAATTCTGGCCTCTTGAACATAAGTACATAGGAACATAAGAAATAGGAGAAGAAGTAGGCCACCTGGCCCCTCAAGCCTGCTCTGCCATTTAATAAGATCATGCCTGATCTGATCATGGACTCAGCTCCACTTCCCTGCCCGCTCCCCATAACCCTTTATTCCCTTATCGCTCAAAAATCTGTCTATCTCCGCCTTAAATATATTCAATGACCCAGCCGCCGCAGCTCTCTGGGGCAGAGAATTCCATAGATTTACAATTTTCTGAGAGAAGAAATTCCTCTTAATCTCAGTTTTAAATGGGCAGCCCCTTATTCTGAGACTATGTCCCCTAGTTTTAGTTTCCTCTATGAGTGGAAAAATCCTCTCATCCACCTTGTCAAGCCCCCTCATTATCTTATATGTTTCGATAAGATCACCTCTCATTCTTCTGAACTCCAATGTGTATAGGCCCAACCTACTCAACCTATCTTCATAAGTCAACCCCCTCATCTCCGAAATCAACCTAGTGAACCTTCTCTGAACTGCCTCCAATGCAAGAATATCCTTCCTTAAATACGGAGACCAAAACTTTACACAATTCTCAAGGTGTAGCCTCACCAATACCCTGTACAGTTGTAGCAGGACTTCTCTGCTTTTTTACTCTATCCTCCTTGCAATAAAGACCAACATTCCATTTACTTTCCTGATTACTTGCTGTACCTGCATACTAACTCTTTGTGTTTCATGCACAAGGATCTCCAGGTCCCTCTGTGCTGCAGCACTTAGCAATTTTTCTCCATTTAAATTATAATTTGCTTTTCTATTTTTTCTGCCAAAGTGGATAACCTCACATCCTTCATTATAACTGCTCAACTATCGGTGGCCATGCCTTCAGCTCTGGGACCTAAGCTCTGGACCTCTCTCCCTAAACCTCTCTGCCTCTCTACCTCTCTTTCCTCCTTTAAGACGCTCCTTAAAATCTACCTCTTTAAACAAGCTTTTGGTCATCTGCCTTAAATTCTTCTTTTGTGGCTCGGTGTCAAATGTATCTATTTGTCTGTATCACTGTTGTGAAGCGCCTTGGGATGTTTTACTACGTTAAAGGTGCTATATAAATAAAAGTTATTATTATTAAAACTAGAAAAATTAATAAAACTTTGTTTAAAAAAATGAACACTTAATCCAGATTTAAACATGGTAACATTGTTTTTTGGGATCTATACCACTTTCTATTTGTTAAATTATCAAAGTCAGTAATATTTAAAGATTCATTGGACCCAATAGTTTTTTCCAGTTCCTAAAATTTGCATGTTCTTATGACTACAGCTCTCTTTCAGTCATGAAACAAACAAGCAAAACTTTAAAAAATCTTCAATTGTAGATTAATTGGTAATTTAGATGTATTGTTTTAACAACAAAACAACTTGTATTTCTGTAGCGCCTTTAATGTAATAAAACGTCCCAAGGCGCTTCACTGGAATGGTATTAAAAAAAAATTGACACCAAGCCATATAAGGAGAAATTAGGGCAGGTGATCAAAAGTTTGGTCAAAAAGGTAGATTTTAAGGAACGTCTGAAAGGAGGAAAGAGAAGTAGAGAGACGGAGAGGTTTAGGTAGGAAATTCCAGAGCTTAGGGCCTTGGCAACAGAAGAAACGGCCATCTAAGGTTGTGCGATTATAATCAGGGATGCTCAAGAGGGTAGAATTAGAGGAGTGCAGATATCTCGGGGGGCGGGGGGGGTTGAGAGTTGTGGGGCTAGAGGAGATGACAGAGATAGAGATAGGGTGGGGCGAGGCCATGGAGAGATTTGAAAACAAGAATGAGAATTTTGAAATCAAGGCGTTGCTTAACTGGGAGGTGTAGGTCAGCGAGCACAGGCATGATGAGTGAGCGGGACTAGGTGCGAGTTAGGACACGGGCAGCCAAATTTTGGATCACCTCAAGTTTACGTAGGGTAGAATATGGGAGACCAGCCAGAAGTGCGTGCGAATAGTCAAGTCTAGAGGTAACAACTGGAGTACTGCGTACAGTTTTGGTCTCCTTATTTAAGGAGGGATATTCTTGCGTTGGAGGCAGTTCAGAGAAGATTCACAAGGTTGATTCCTGAGATGAAGGGGTTGTCTTATGAAGAAAGATTGAGCAGGTTGGACCTATACTCATTGGAGTTTAGAAGAATGAGAGGTGATCTTATTGAAACATATAAGATACTGAGAGGGCTTGACAGGGTAGGTGCAGAGAGGATGTTTCCCCTCGTGGGGGAATCTAAAACAAGGGGGCATATTTTCAGAATAAGGGGTCGCCCATTTAAAACAGAAATGAGGAGGAATTTCTTCTCTCAGAGGGTCGAGAATCTTTGGAATTCTCTACCCCAGAGAGCTGTGGAGGCTGCGTCATTGAATATATTTAAGGTGGACATAGATTTTTCAACAATAAGGGAGTCAAGGGTCATGGGGAGCAGGCAGGAAAGTGGAGTTGAGGCCAAGATCAGATCAGTCATGATCTTATTGAATGGTGGAGCAAGAGGCCAAATGGCCTCTCCTGCTCCTATTTCTTATGTTAAAGACATGGATGGAGGGTTTCAGCAGTGGATGAGCTGAGGCAAGGGCGGAGACGGGCGATGTTACGGACGTGGAAATAGGCGGTCTTAGTTATGCTGTGGATATGTGGTCATAAGATCATTTCAGGGTCAAATATGACACCAAGGTTGTGAACAGTCTGGTTCAGCCTCAGACAGATGTTGGGGAGAGGGATGGAGTCAGTGGCTAGGGAATGCAGTTTGTGGCGGGGACCAAAAACAATGACTTTGGTCTTCCCAATATTCAATTGGAGAAAATTTCTGCTCACTTAAATCTTCTCACTTACCTATTTTATCTTTCCTTAGCTGTACTCCAACAACCTAAAGGCGCAATCCCAAGCCTGTTGAACCAACTACTGAGAAGCATGTGAAAGCATTCTATCTTGACGGCTCTATTTTTTTCTGCTTTTCTTCAGGGGAAGTGCTTTGCTCTGTTCAGTGCCTCTACAAACCACTTAAACAAGATTAAACCTTGGACAATGCTCTTATTACTCTATGGTACAGTGTTACCATTACAAACATGCTGTCACAGTAATCTACTTGTTATTTTAAACAGTTTTGAACTGAGTAGAAAAATTTCATACCATAAATGGAAATTATGATGATTGAAAAAATGTACATCTTATGAATATGTTAAAATAGGAACATTAACAAATCGATTTACACCATAGCACCTATTGATATGAAAATATCCCTGGAAAGTTAATAAAAAATAAACTCTTCATTGTAAATCATATCATTAATTAGAAAAAGTATCTAAAAGTGTCGCAGACAACAGAAGTTCCAATGTTTTTTTTACAGGGATACTGACTTTCGAATAAGTATTTGGAAAATCTTTTTGTTTGAAGATAGAGAAGGCATGAACTTTTCATTGCAGATCGTGTCACATGAGTTCAATGAGATTTACATCATAGGCAGTGTTCACTTAGAAATTTCAAAAAGTTTGACCAAACACTTTTTCATGAAGATAATGGCCTTGCACGCTTTCTCCCTTATTTTCCATAGATTTTGAATGTCCCTGTTTCAGATTTTTCTTTTAAAAGCAAACACCTTCCTGATCCCTTCTAATATTTGAAGGTAACAGCAATGTTTCACATTAAGAAATAGAAGTACCTTACTACTAATAAAAAAATGTCCACTATGTCAATTTAAAATTGTAGTTTTTTTCTAAAAGGTGTTAAATTTTGTATTTAAACTTTGATCCAATGATGTTGCACAATGTCAACTGGCTTCCCTCAGAAAGAAGAACTGCCTGGTGAGGAAGTACATCTGAGTTTTAAACCCAGGAGTTAAGAAATTGAGGCTTGTCCTAGCTATGAATGATGCATATCTGTACAGTGACTCTGGTCAGATAACTCATAGCTGAGTGGGGATATTTGCCATATATATCAAAACTGCTCGTGATAAATTATATTGATAACACACTTGTTGATTTTTATTTGGGGAAAAATTGAATTAAAATAAGCTGTGTCCCAAGACAATCAGCTGAAACTATTTTGTGATGACATTCCTGTGCAAATATGATTTATATTGTAACATGTTGGTATGATAAATCTCAGCTTTTCATGTATGAGAACCAGACGGATTCCAGTTTGTAGCATTTCATTCCAGAACAGTGGTATTTTTGTTGAGAGTGCAAACGTCTCTCTATTTTCTCCCAAGTCCCCCGGGTTATGTGCACAACCTGGGGTCAGGCAGGTGATGCCGGAGCTGTATGCTGGAAAATGTACAAGAACCATTCAAGGAGCATTTTAGCATTTTCCTTCCCTTCACACTAAGGGCCTAGTTAAGAAGAACTTCATTTACTTCTTACTTCAGTGAGAGCTCTCTGGAATTATTTTTCCAAATTATACTTTGAAATTGCCATTAATTACATTTTAAGACTGTTTCAAACATTCTAATTACACAAAATTCCTAATTAAACCAAATAACTTTTAAACTACAATGGGCTCAATTTTGTCCAAGCCCGTTTTCTTGTGTATTGCCAGAGTTATGCCTGTTTTTCTAGGCCAGAAATATTTTGCCAAAATTTCCCTGATGTCTAATTCAAATTTGGTGCCACACAGTGTGTCCAGCCGCCTCGAGGGTGGAGCTTGCTGTCTGCGCTGAAAAAATGATGCCACACCTTCTGCACATGCGTGACAAAAAAAAGTGACGTTTTTAACGTTATTTCAATGGATGCGCATGCACAGTACAACTCCGGGTTGGCAATCGGCCATTTTTAAAGAGCCAGTTGTGTGAGAAGGCGTGCTGTGTGAGAGCATTGGAAAAATCAAATCTGCAGCAACACAAGGTGCAACGCGGTGCAAGGAACAAGAATTTCTTACAGCATGAAGTGGAGGCACTAGTTACTGTGATTGAGAACAGATGGCAGGAGCTGGACACCAGCAGATGTCACATAAAAGAAATGAAGAAACGCTGGAACCAAGTTGCAGAAGATCACTGTGCAATGGTGACCACCACGAGATCTGGAGGCCAGTGTAAAAAGTGGCAGGACCTTGGTCAAGTAGTTAGTGTAAGTAATGTTTTCATTTATTCACTGGAATTGCAATTGTAAATGTGACCAGCTGTGTATGTCCCAATCAGCAGAAAGACACCCTCTCTAAAAAGTTGCATGTTCATCTTTGCAGAGGAAGGTGGCACATAATTAAAGGGAAAGAACTCGAACAGGAGGAGGCCCGGCAAATCTGCACCCACTGACACCCTTGGAAGGGAGGGTCGCTGCTTTGATGGGTCCTGCCTGGAAAAAAGCAATCAATACTTCACAAGCTGGGCCCACACTCGAGGGAGAGGGTAAGTCCTACAAATTCCACAGTCTGGCTTTGCTAAATGTTAAGTAATGCGCTGGCTAGCCATGCTTCAGTTCATGGGGATGTCTCCGTCAGCTACGCTTCGGTTGATGCAATGTGCTATCATTCATTGTGGTCCTTCGAATCAGCCTGCTGCCTGCACTGTGTGAGCCTACTCATGCCACCCACCCTGCCCCCTCCTCTGCTGCTAACCATTTGTCTGTTCTGTTATATTTTGAAGAACTTAAGGCTGATCCTGATGATGCAGAAGAAGATTCAGACAAGGACGAGCCTGAAGAGGAGAACATCATCCAATCCCACCCTCCAGACCAAGAGCATGGGGGTGAGGGGGAGGGGATGGAGATGGATGAAGTCCCCACTGTTTTACTGACTTTGGTGGAGGTGCAGGTGCCATCTATTGAAGTGCCAGCCCCTTCCGTGGCTAGTGGTTTGAGTGTTGGTGGGACATTCCATGGTTTCCTAACGTCCGAGGTTGCGGGTCCCAGTGGTGGGGTGCAGCGAGGCACACCCAGGGCCCCAGCTTCCGAGGCTGCGGGTCCCAGTTGTGGGGTGTAATCCACACCCATGGGGAAGAGGGGAAGGAGAGCGCGACCGCGCTCTCCTGAGATGCAGGATCTAACAGATGTGGTTCAGATAATCGCAATGAGTGGGGAGAGCATTGACCTTACACAATCAGTGGGGTGGGTGATGAGGTAGCGGGACTGTCGGGAGAAGTAACAGCAATTTCAAAAGAAATGGGAACGATGTCAGTGACCATGAGAGAGGGAACGACACAGGTAGCCGATGCGCTGTCAGTGAACATCAGGGAGGGAATGTCAGACATGGTGCAAACACTATCGCTGAACATGAGGGAGGGAATGTCACAGGTAGTTGAGACAGTTTTTCTCAACATGAGGGAGGGAATGTTGCAGGTAGTTGACACACTATCAGGGCACATGAGGGACGGCATGTTGGAGTTAGCTGCTGCAATAAAGGAACATGCCCTGACCCTGCGCCCATTGACAGAATTAACTGTCACTCCCACTCCAATCCCCACACCAGCCTCTGAAGAGCCCCAAGCCGGGCCCTCCACATTGCCGCCTGCCGTCCACCCCTCAACAGGTGCGCACTATCCGAGATCTTAGAAAAAATAAGCTTGGTACCAACCCCAGGAACACTGTGTCACCGCCTGTGTGCAGGGGTGGGTGCAGCCTTTCCTTGCTGCTGCTGCTATTGTTGTTGTTACCATTATTGTTACTGTTGTACCTGTTTTCAAATTAAAAGATTTTTGTTAGTTATGTAAATTTACAAGTTTAAAAGTTAGTAAGTGATCTTAAAGTTAGTAAGTGATCGTAACTGAAAACTTTAAAGTTTGATACAAGAATAATTTTATTAAAGTTAAGTACAAAGAACTGTTTGTTAAAATTTTGAATAAGATATATTTTATATTAAATCTGAATCATTTTCTTTTTTGTTCCATTATTAACACAGCAGGCAGGACAAGTTCTTTGTTCGCTCTCCCCAAGGACTGTATGGATGGACAACACCCAGGTCTTGTGACTTCTCCTTCCCCTCAATCATTGCAGTCTTGTGACTTCTCTCTTTCTCCCCCCCCCCACCCCCGCGCCCCTCCCCCCCGCAGTCTTGTGCCTAGTGTAGCAGCCTTCCGATCCCCACCTCCCTCCCCATGCCCAGTGCAGAGGCCTTCCGATCCCCACCTCCCTCCCCGGGCCTAGTGCAGCAGCCTTCCGATCCCCACCTCCCTCCCCGGGCCCAGTCCAGAGGCCTTCCGATCCCCACCTCCCTCCCCGGGCCCAGTGCAGCCGCCTTCCGATCCCCACCTCCCTCCCCGGGCCCTGTGCAGCAGCCTTCCGATCCCCACCTCCCTCCCCGGGCCCTGTGCAGCAGCCTTCCGATCCCCACCTTCCTCTCCGGGCCCAGTGCAGAGGCCTTCCGATCCCCACCTCCCTCCCCGGGCCCAGTGCAGCTGCCTTCCGATCCCCACCTCCCTCCCCGGGCCCAGTGCAGAGGCCTTCCGATCCCCACCTCCCTCCCCCACCCGGGCTTGTTTTCCAGCCGAGCCCTGAGCCCCTGTGTCTGGGCGCGGGGCCGATTCTGCCGGCTGACGCTATGACCCCCTCCAGCCCTGCTTGAAGACGTTCGGTGGTGGCGTGTGAGTAAAATGAAAACTTCAGAAATCCAAGAAACTTCCATGTACTCCGTTGAAAGGTAAAAAAGTTGAACTTTATTATGGATATTTCAAGTGTTAGAAACTCCCTCCAAAAACTTTGATGAAAAACAATGATGTCTTTCTGCACCGATTTCTCAATGTGCGCTGCTTTTTGTTAACACAACAGAAGGTTTTTCGGGAGTGGCCAGATACGCCAACCTATGATAAAAACTTTTGGGGCAAATTGCGAAAAATGCTGAAAACTGGCGCAGACATGAGGGAATGTCAAAAAACCTAACGTAGAAAAATCGTAACTAAAGCAGTTACACCGCCGCAGATTCCGGGGGGCGGGGGGGGGAACTTTGAATTAAATAGTTACACCAGAAAAACGGCGCGCGCCAAAAAACGGCGCAAATGACCTGGGAAAATTGAGTCCATAGGTAGTATATAATTTTGGAATGGTAGGTTCAAATGTCCCTTGGGCATTCATGCAAGGAGAGATTGCTACAATCTTAGCAGGGGACGTTAAGGTCAAAAAAGAAAGAGACCCGTAATTATTTAACTTCAGCAATTGAAATAAAATATGAATAAGAACTAAAAAGTTAGTCTTATGTATAGACATTGTATAGATGATATTGAGTCTGTTGCAGATCCCTGAATCAGTGAGTGTCCCATAAACAGCTAGTTGCATTTTGGCTGGTGATGGCAACATTTGTCCAACACATATTGCCATTAACGAACTGATTTGTCAGGTCCTATACAAGATAGATAATAAATGGAGACATTTTGAAGTATTACTTGAATGAACAGGTGTGCTTTATTTATTAAGCAAATTTTAAAAAGATTTCAAAATGAACATTCTGTTCAAACTGATACTTTCTATTTGACTGATGCTGGGGAACCAGCTTTGTTTTTTTTTTCATTTTGTTTTTCAAGTTCTAGTTTGAAGATTTGCACAGTCGTTTCTAACAAATATGTTGACTGTAGTGAATTCTGCTGCTTTCTTTTCAACCCTCTATTCTCTTCCCCCTTCTCTCTCCACCCCGTCCACCCACCCAAAGAAATTTTAAGGACGAGTTTTTCAGGTGTTATATGTTAATGATTTTTAGATACATCAAATATTTTTATAAAATTAAAGATGTTGACCATTAGCTGCAGGTGGTGCAGAATATTGTACAAAATGCCTGTGTACAAAGGGAAAACCAACAGCTGTAGCCAATACAGCACTGAACTCCCAACTTTACAACAATCACTCCATTTCTAGTTATAATATCTAGAACAGTCCCATTGAGTGAACCATCCCACAGACATAACTGAGGACCATGTTTCCCTCAATCTGAAGGAACCGAAGGGGCAGCAGCAATAAACAAAATGAAAAAAATCATATGTTTAAAAAAAATTGTCAGTTACAGAAACCTGCTGATGACTTGATGATCAGTACTCATGTTTCAAGCACTTAATTTATTATAAATAGCCTCTGTGGAAATTTTTCAAAACTTATAGTTACAATTTACAAATATATTAAAGGAGAGGTTCCTGGTCTTCAATGAAATTTCTTATTGCACGTATGGCAGCTTTATTATACTGAAAACATTCAGAATTCCTCAACTTAGCCTATCAAAGTAATACTGCAACATCCATCAAAGACATTTTAACTGACTGTTTTTAATTTAGCCAAAGATGGCTCAGATTCTGCTTTTTAATGTTTAAAATGTAATATTTTTCCATATGTTTAATATTAAGGATCTGCACAAGTTCTCAAACATATTCTCTCTGATCTCCTCGATTACATTAACTATTCACATATTAGGAGTGGCAGTCTTGCTTCAACCATTGGCACATAAGTGCCCTGAATTCAACAGGTAGTTGGATAGATTTTGCTTTGAGAATGTGAATAAGTATGATATAGGTGCCCTGAGGTGTACATTTCTGAAGCTGGAGTTCAAAAGTCAGGGACAGCACGAAACTAAATTAAATCAAGATTAATCCTCATTTTTTTTCACAACTTGGATTGCATAAATTCTTTAGAAGGCACACTGTCCTTTCATACCTGGAACTTGGGATTCAATCCTGCACAGGCTGTTGGGATGATAGGCTCTTCTCTGAGAGCTGTAAGGATCCTGTTTGTAATTAATTTGGACCCAGCTTCTAGTGTGGATCCACTGCACCAAACTATCCACACTTTGGCAATCTGACACAAAAATGCCATGAGATGGTTCCTGTGAGAAATTGAAAAATTCACACTAGTGCAGTAAAGGGTGCCCTTCTAAGGGCTTAACTCTGCATCTGGTCATTTATACCTGTACTTGGACTGCTTAGTGGTGAAAAAATAATGGAATTGATCCATCAGAAGTACATTGAAAGATAACTTGTATAATAACTTAGTAACGAGCACCAAATGTAAATTCAAAAGATCTTGTGTGACCAACCTCCATTACTTTTTTGAGGAAATTCCCATAGTGGAGCTTTAAAAAGAGCAGGAGCTGAGAGCCAGAGCAGAGCTCTAAAAAGAACAATTTAAAAGGAACCCCGTGACAGAATAACAATCACAGAGAAAAATCATAATTGACGGTGGATCCAGAGGAAATTGAGCTAATTATTTAATCTATTATATACACTTTTTAAAAAACCTAACTATAAAAAGTTAAATAAATATTCAGAATAATTAATAACTAATATGAAACTTAGTTTAAGGAGAACAGGCAATAAAATTAGCGAAAGGGACAATCCAAAAAAGTGAAGTCACGAAGGAGCAACTCTGAGGGTGAGTAAATCGGAGGAGTAAACGGTAAGTATATTTTTGTAACTAAAGCTGTCCACCTAATTTTAATTTAATTTTAATTAAATAAATAAAACAAAGTTAGACAGGGATGGCAGTGTAGGTGGTGTGCTGCAGCTGCAGCATGTGAGTTTGTGGAGAGCATCGCTATCCTGGACAACCACGTCTGCAATAAGTGCCTGCATGTGAGTTTGTGGAGAGCACCAGTTCCAACCGTCGCAGGATGGGAGAGTGGAGAGCACCAGTTCAAACTGTCACAGGAGCATCCAGTCGTACTGCCCCCAAAGGAAGTGGAGTGTGGGAAATTGCATTCCGCTTCCATTGAGGGGTGGTAAGGCCAATTCTGCGGCGGGAGCAGGACTTCCACGCTGGGGGCTAAAATTCCCTGCCCTAGAAGGTTACCGCCCCCAAGATGGGAGCCTGTGCGGGGAGGCAGAGGGAAGTTGAGGGGAGACGGGGGCGGGGGATGGACGGGAGAGTGGTGGAGGTGGGGGGCGGAGAAACCCAGGGCGGGTGACAGGAAGGACCACATTGCAGCGGAGGTCTGGGGGGGAGAAGTGTGTTGGAGGGGCGGGCCTGGGGGCTCTGTGTCTCGGTGCGGGGAGTGTTCAGAGTGGGGTGGACGGGTTGACTGCGCAGATGGCGGTTGGTGGATGTGGTGTGGTTGGCGTCGCGGGGGCGTGGCTCCGGGGTGGCTGGGCTGGGGGCTTGACATCCGGGGGTGTTCGGCATTTGGGAAGGATTCTGACGGGGCGGGTTGGGTGCGGGGGGAGTGTTCCCTGTGTTGGGTGGGTCTGGAGCCGGGGGGGGGGGGGCACGCTCTTGGGATGGGGGGTGGGCTGTTTGGGGCTGGGATTGGGAGAGACTTCTTCACTCGGGGAGTTGTTGGCCTGTGGGGTTCCCTGCCGCCGAGAGTTGTTGATGCCAGTTCATTGGATGTGTTTGGGAGGGAGTTGGATGTGGTCCTTGCTGGGGGGTGGGGGGGGAGGTGCTGGGGTGGGTGATCAGCCATGATCTTGTTGAATGGCGGTGCAGGCTCGAAGGGCCGAATGGCCTACTCCTGCACCTATTTTCTATGTTTCTATGTTTCTATCTCGAGGAACTTCAGCTCAAAGTTATTGAGCTGGAGTCTGAGGTGCAGACATTGTGGGGCATCAGTGAGGGGGAGCGGACCTGGACAATTTGATCCAGGACACAGTTACATCCTTAGGTTAGGTAGTGGTACAGAATTGGTTCGTGGTCAGGGACAGTTCGGTGCGACTGCGACTCAGGCAGGTAAGGCGACCCCAGATGCACTGCTGGGGGAGTCTCAGCTTATGGGCTAAACTTTCATTTCATTTTTGGCGGGTTCTCGGCGATTTTCTCGGTGGTACAGCTGTTTTTCTGCCCGGCGAAAGTTTTCCCTTTTGTTTTTCAATGGTACCGCCCAAATCTGAAAACGCCTGCCGGGACCAAATCGGTGATGTGCACCGCCGAGAAAATCGCCAGGGTGTAAGTTTTGTCTCAACGGAAGTCCATCCAGATCGCCGAGGGAACCGCCCTGTGAAAGCTGCTTAAACAGGGCAGTAGGTGAGTACTCTGCAAAGAAAGGGAAGTTAAAGGTTATTTATTTTATTTTTTTTAAATGTAAACACCGATTAAGTGTAAAAGTGTCTTGGGAAAGTTTTTTTACTTTTAACTTTTTTTTTTGTGAAAATTTCTTTTTTAAGTTTTCCCCCCTCCCTAGGCCCAGCCACAGCCTCGTACTAAATTTTTTAAAAAATGCCCCTTTTACTTTGTTTCCCCTTAACAGCCGAGAATAATGTTGCAAGACCCATTTTCTTGCTGGGCGATTAGTTTTAATTCGTTTTAACTTAAAAGTGGAAATTTTCGCCAGCGTTACTTACCAAATGTTAACAGTTTTTCTGGGCGGGCAATCGGGCGTTGAGGGGCTCTCGGGAAAGTCTAGCCCTTTGTCCTTATCCAACAAGTACAAGGTTCTTGCTGCCTGTTTGGATGAGGGCAAAATCTGCAGGGTGGATGAGCAAACTGACCACACTACCGTGATACAGGAGGCCATTCAAGTTGGGGGAGTGAAAATGATGATGTAGTGTTAGGGAGCAGTATAGTCAGAGGGATAGATACCATTCTTTGCAGCTGTAACTGGAACTTCAAACTGTTGTGTTGCCTGCCTGGTGCCTGGGTTAAGGATATATCATCGCGGCTGGAGAAGAATTTAGAATGGGAGGAGGAGGGGGGGGGGGATCCAATTGCCGTGGTCCACATAGGAACCACCGAAATATGTAGAATTAGGAATGAGGTTCTGCTGGGAGTATTTGAGAAGCTTGGGTCGAAATTAAAACGCAGAACCTCACAGGTAATAATCTCTTTATTTTGACTTTCGACAGATCGCCGCATCCCCAGGAGAAGGGCCTTCGCGGGTGGAGATTTGGGATATTTGCCTAGCAAATGTCCTTCAAACTCTAACACCTGATAAAAGCAGGCATAAGGCTTGCTTTTATCAATATAAGAGTTTTGATAGATAGAAATAATAAATGTTATTACTTATTTTTATATTAAAAACCTTGTCTATGAAGGTAAGTTTATTTTTAACACTATTAAAACAGTTTGAATTTTTTTTTCTCTAAAACATTTAATTTAATGCAATTTCAATTAATTTATAAAAAATTAAGTGTTTTTTAAATTTATGTTTGTGTTTTATTTGAATTTGGGGTACTCACATTGATAGTAATGGGAGCTTGGAGCTCCCATTACTATGAATGAGAATACTACATTGTGATTGGTGGTCCAGGCCCATATGATTCCAGGGTGTGCATACCCTCCTGGAATACGTGGGCCACTGCGCTGGGCTACGCATCTAGGCCTCGGAATGCAAGTGTTCGTTCCTCCGGGACCACCAGGTTCTTTCGGAAAAATTATTTTGGTCGGAGGCATCTGCCCGCGGGAAGCCTTGAACCACAATTTTTGGTCCAATAAGTAGGACAGTAGATAGGCCATTACACTAATGCAGGGGGAGTTGGAGGATTCAAGAAAAGGAAACTTAAAAACCAATAAGGGAAATGTCAAGGCTGTAAAGCAGAGAAGTGAGTTGGGTTAAAAAAAAGCAGAGTAGGTCAGGAAGGGACAAAGAGCTTAACAAAAGTAGTCAGGCATTAGAGACTACGGTGACATCAGCGAAAAATAGAAAAAGATTAAAGGTTAAGGGCACTATGTCTCAATGTGCAAAACATTCACAACAAAATCAATGAATTAATAGCACAGATAGAAATAAATGGGTTTGATCTAATAGCCATTACGGAGAAGTGGTTGTAGAGAGACCAAGGTTGGAAACTAAATATGCCAAGATACTTAACTTTTAGAAGAAATAGGCAAAATGGGGTAAGGAGGAGCGGGGTAACCCTGATAATAAAGGATAGGATAAAGATAGTAGAAAGGATCTTAACTCAGAAAATCAAGATAATGAGCTCAATTTTCCCCAATGGCGTTTTTTGGCGTATTGTAAGAGTTACGCCCGTTTTTTGGGCCCCGACTAATCCAACAAAATAACTTGCAAGTTTCCCTATTCTAATTTTTTTAATTGGCACTGTGCAGCCTGTCCTTTAGCTTTGAGGGGTGGAGCCTAATGTCTGCGCCAAAAAAACGATGCCCCCCCTCTTCTGCGCATGCGCGAAAAAACAAATGAAGTTTTTTTACGTGACTGCTAAGGGCACGCATGCCCAGTACAGCTCCCGGTCTACAGTCAGACATTTTTAAAGAGCCAGTTGTGTGTGAGAACTTTAATTCTCGTGGAAAAATCGAAGCTGCAATACAATGTGCAACGAGGCTCAAGGACCAAGAATATTTCACAGGATGAACTGGAGGCAAGGGCAGACATCGACGACAAGATTCAACACTGCCTCCAGTGCGCCAGCGCAGCCTTCGGTCGCCTGAGGAAGAGAGTGTTCGAAGATCAGGCCCTCAAATCTGGCATGAAGCTTATGGTCTACAGGGCTGTAATGATACCGCCCTCCTGTATGGCTCAGAGACGTGCACCATATACAGTAGGCACCTCAAATTGCTGGAGAAATGCCACCAATGATGTCTTCGCAAGATCTCCTGAGAGGACAGATGCAACAACGTTAGTGTTCTCGATCAGGCTAACATCCTCAGCATCGAAGCACTGACCACACTTGACCAGCTCCATTGGGTGAGCCACATTGTTCGCATGCCCGACACAAGACTCCCAAAGCAAGCGCTCTATTCGGAACTCCTACACGGCAAGCGAGCCCCAGGTGGGCAGATGAAACGTTTCGAGGACACACTTAAAGCCTCAAACTTGATAAAGTGCAACAACCCCATCGACACCTGGAAGTCCCTGGCCAAAGATCGCCCTATGTGGAGGAAGAGCATCCGGGAGGGCGCTGAGCACCTCGAGTCTCGTCGCCGAGAGCATGCAGAAAACAAGTGCAGGCAGCGGAAGGAGTGTGCGGCAAACCAGACTCCCCACCCATCCTTTCCTTCAACGACTGTCTGTCCCACCTGTGACTGAGACTATAATTCCCGTATTGGACTATTCAGTCACCTGAGAACTCACTTTTGAAGTGGAAGCAAGTCTTCCTCGATTTCGATGGATTGCCTATGATACTGATGGGTGATGTGGTATCGGGACTGTTGGGAGAAGTACCAACACTCTCAAGAAATGGGACACTGTCCGGGCACATGAGGGAGGAAATGTCGCAGACAGCTGAAACAATGTCAGTGCACATGAGGGAGGGAATGTCGCAGGTAGCTGATGCAATGTCGGTGAACATGAGGGAGGGAATGTTGCAGGTAGTTGAGACACTGTTGGTGAACATGAGGGAGGCAACATTACAGGTAGCTGATAAATTGTCAGCAAACATGAGGGAGGGAATGTTGCAGGTAGTTGAGACACTGTCAGGGCACATGAGGGAGGGAATGTCGGAGTTAGCTGCTGCAATACGGGAACATGTCCAGACCCTGTGGCCATTGACAGAATCAACTGCCACTCCCACTACAGTGCCTAGACCAGCCTCTGAAAAGGCCCAAGCCAGGCCCTCCACATTACCGCCTGCTGACGCCCCCTATCAAGAAGTGTGCATTAACCCGAGATCTTAGAAAGAATAAGCTTGGTACCAACCTGAGAAACACTGTGCCACCACGTCCACGCAGGGGTGGAGTCACCAAGACCAAACGCAGCAGGCGGTCTTAGAAAATAAGCTGTAGGAGAGATGGGTGCAGCCTTTCTTTGCTGCTGCTGCTGCTGCTGTTGTTGTTGTCGTTGTTGTTGTTATTGTTGTTACTGTTGTAACTGTTCTCAAATTAAAAGTTTTTTGTAAGTTATGTAAATTTACAAGTTTAAAAGTTAGTAAGTGATCTTAAAGTTTTTAAGTGATCTTAAAGTTTGTAAGTGATCTTATCTGAAAACTTTAA
Organism: Pristiophorus japonicus; assembly: GCF_044704955.1. Lineage (NCBI taxonomy): Eukaryota > Metazoa > Chordata > Chondrichthyes > Pristiophoridae > Pristiophorus > Pristiophorus japonicus. The sequence continues at coordinate 283,574,212 of NC_091978.1, forward strand.
TGTTTGATACAAGAATATGTTTATTAAAGTTAAGTACAAACAAGTGTTAAACTGTTGAATAAATTATATTTTAATTTATAACTGAATCATTTCCATTATTTGTTCCATTATTAACACAACTTTTTGAACTAAAGAAGAATTAATGACTTGGATGAAGGGACTGAGTGTAATGTAACCACGTTTGCTGATGATACAAAGATGGGTGGGAAAGAAAATTGTGAGGAGGGCACAAAAAATCTGCAAAGGAATATAGACAGGCAAAAAGAGTGGGCAAAAATTTGGCAGATGGAGTATAATGTGGGAAAATATGAGATTATCCACTTTGGCAGAAATAATAGAAAATTAAATTATTATTTAAATGGAGAAAAATTGCAAATGCTGCAGTACAGAGAGACCTGGGGATCCTTGTGCATGAAACACAAAAAGTTAGTATGCAGGTACAGCCAAGTAATCAGGAAGGCAAATGGAATGTTGGCCTTTATTGCAAGGGGGATAGAGTATAAAAGCAGAGAAGTCCTGCTACAACTGTACAGGGTATTGGTGAGGCCACACCTCGAGTACTGAGTACAGTTTTGGTCTTCGTATTTAAGGAAGGATATACTTGCATTGGAGGCTGTTCAGAGAAGGTTCACTAGGTTGATTCCGGAGATGAGGGGATTGCCTTATGAAGATAGGTTGAATAGGTTGGGCCTATATTGATTGGAGTTCAGAAGAATGAGAGATGATCTTATCAAAACATATAAGATAATGAGGGGGCTCGACAAGGTGGATGCAGAGAGGATATTTCCATTCATAGGGGAAACTAAAACTGGGGGATATTTAAAACTGAGATGAGGAGGAATTTCTTCTCCGAGGGTTGTAAATCTATTGAATTCTCTGCCCCAGAGAGCTGTTGAGGCTTGGTCATTGATTATATTTAAGGCGGAGATAGACAGATTTTTGAGCGATAAGGGATATGGGGAGCGGGCAGGGAAGTGGAGCTGAGTCCATGATCAGATCAGCCATGATTTTATTGAATGGCGGAGCAGGCTCGAGGGGCCAAATGGCCTACTCCTGGTCCCATTTCTTATGTTATATTCAGAATCATTTCCATTATTTGTTCCATTAACATAACACATTGTAGAACAGGTCCAAACAATAAATATGATCCATTTGGAATAGTTGCCACTGAGCCTCCAGGCAGCAAAGCGTTCACGGTTGAGCTGCTGGCGCAAGCTCGAGCAATCATTAAAGGGGCACAACGGTGTGCACTCCTCCGCCGTTGTGCTCCAGGTTCAGGTAGTTGCATGGCTTCCTCATTCTCCTCCTCCTCCTCATCATCATCTGCATCTTCCTCACCATCATCAGCCACTCTCACCTCAGATGGGTCTTCGACTACCAGCTGCTGCTGCCTCGTGATGACTAAGTTGTGCAGCATGCAGCACAGTACAGTGAACTAACCGGCAATCTCAGGGGAGTATTGCAAGTCCATGCATCGGAAACGCTGTTTCAAGATGCCAATGGTCCTCTCTATTCCGAGAATACAACATGTCGCACATTGCGATGCACAGCATAATAATGCTGCACATCGCAATGTGCGACATGTTGTATTCTCGGTCACCTTCCGTCCGGGTTACGCGTAGGGGCATCATGAGCCAAGTGGCGAGGCCATACCCTCCCAGTCGCCAGCTCTGCCCTTCTGGCTGCTGGTGAAACATGGCAGATATAGCGCTCTCGTGTAAGATGAATGCATCATGGGTGTTCCCAGGGTATCTCACATTAACTGCCATGGTACGATGCATGTCGTCACACACGAGTTGCACATTCACGGAATGGAAGCCTTTTGCACCCATAAATAAATTGAAGCTTTGCAAGAAGCACAAAACAGCAGGACAAACGACTTAAAGCTTCTTTCCACTCTCTTTCCCAAGGTTGACACCCCAGTATGGACCACACCCTGGTCTGCGCATGTATAATCGGCTTGCTTAGAATGGGAAGCTAGGCATTCAGTGAAGACATTTGGAGCAATAAAGTCTAATGCAATTCTTTAATTTTAGATATTTTTCGAAGTACCTGCTCACCACTGACCGAATGTCTCCTCACCAGGATCGATGGTCAGCCAGCAGAATCGCTCCCTTGCCTGGACATAGGGGCTTGGCGCCCCACGCTTCTTTTGAAGCTGCTGGCTACACCCCCCCCCCCCCCCCCCCCCACACACACACACACACACACACAGGAAAAATGGTCCTACTGTGGCTAACAAAAGAAGTTAAAGATACTATTAAATTAAAAGAAGAGGTTTATCATCTTGCCAAAAAAATTGTAAGCCTGAGGATTGGGAAGATTTTAGAATTCAGGAAAGGGTTGACCAAGAAATTGATAAAGAGAGAGAAAATATAACATGACAGTAAACTAGCAAGAGACATAAAAACAGATTGTAAAAGCTTCTATAGGTTTGTAAAAAGGAAGAGTTTCGCAAAAGTAAATGGGGTCCCTTACAGTCAGAGACAGGAGGAATTATATTGGGGAATAAGGAAATGGTATAGACCTTAAACAAATACTTTGTATCTCTCTTCATGGAAGACGATACAAACAAAATTCTAAAATAGTGGGGAACCAAGGGTCTTATAAGAACTTAAAAAAATTAGTATTACAAAACTAGCTCATGAGTTTGGGCTAATATATTAGCATGATTGAAGGTTGGTTAACGGACAGAAACGTAGGGATAAATGGGTAATTTTCGGGTTGGCAGGCTGTAACTAGTGGGGTATCGTAAGGATCAATGCTTGTGCTTCAGCTATTTTTAACCTATATTAATGGCTTAGATGAGGGGACTGAGTGTAATGTATCCAAGTTTGCTGACGATACAAAGTTAGGTGCGAAAGTAAGATGTTAGGAGAACGCAAAGAGGCTGCAAAGGAATATAGACAGGTTAAGTGAGAGGGCAGATGGAATGAAATGTGGAGAAGTGTGAAGTTATCCACTTTGGTAGGAAAATAGAAAATTGTGAGAGATTGGGAAATGTTGGTATTCAGAGGGATCTGGGTGTCCTTGTACACGAATTATTGAAAGATAACATACAGGTACAGCAAGCAATTAGGAAAGCAAATGGTATATTAACTTTTATTACAAAGAGATTGGAGTATAAGAGTACATAAATCTTACTACAATTACATTGGGCTTTGGTGAGACCACACCCGGAGTACCATGTACAGTTTTGGTCTCCTTACCTAAGGAAGCGTATACTTGTCTTAGAGGGAGTGCAACAAAGGTTCACTAGACTGACTCCTGGATTGAGGGGATTGTCCTAAGAGGAGAGATTGAGTAGATTAGGCCTAATTCCTTAGAGTTTAGAATAATAAGAGGTGATCTCATTGAAACATAAAATTCTTAAGGCATTTGACAGGGTAGATGCTGGGAGGATGTTTCCCTTGGCTGGAGAGTCTAGAACTAAGGATCACAGTCTCAGAATAAAGGGTTGGCCATTTTGGACTGAAATAAAGAGAAATTTCTTCACTCAAGGGGTTGTGAATCTGTGGAATTCTCTACCCCAGAAAGCGGTGAATGCTCAGTCATTGAGCATATTCAAGGTAGAGGTCAATAGATTTTTGGATATTAAAGGACTCAAGGGATATGGGGATAGTGCAGGAAGGTGGAATTGAGGTCAAAGATTAACCATGATCTCATTGCATGGCAGAGCAGGCTTGAAGGGCTGAATGGCCTACTCCTACTCCTATTTCTTATGTTCTTATGCTCAAAGAAACTGGAAACCCCTACAATGCTGTGTACCTTAATTTCTAAAAAGCATCTGAATGTTCCAGATGAAGAGCTATTGGTTAAGACAGATGAGATGGGGATTCAGGTTAAAATGTTGGAATGGATAAGAAATTAGCTGAAGGATAAGAAATGATAGGAAGCTTGGGTTTTGTGGTACAGGACACTTCTGGGGTGCTCTGTCCACATTGTTACCTGCCAACGGGGAAAGGAAGATTACTCATTATGTGGTTAACTTGAGCTGATATTCAGAAGCTTCTAATCTGATGGTCTCAGTCCAATTTCAAAATCTCAAAAAAGGAAACTGTAAATATAGGTGATAATAGCCTGTGCTCATAGAATCATTGAAAGCATAGAAGGAGGCCATTCGACTTATCGTGTCTGTGCCGGCCGAAAAAGAGCTATCCAGCTTAATCCCACTTTCCAGCTCGTGGTCCATAGCCTTGTAGGTTACGGCACTCCCAAGTGCATATCCAATTACTTTTTAGATGTGATGAGGGTTTCTGCCTTTGCCATCCTTTCAGGCAGTGAGTTCCAGACCATCACCATCCTCTAGGTAAAAAAATCCTCCTTAACTCTCCTCCAATCCTTCTACCAATTACTTTAGATCTATTTCTCTTGGTTACTGACCTCTCTGCTAAGGAAAGTAGGTCCTTCCTATCCACTCTATATAGACCCCTCATAATTTTATACACCTCAATCAAGTCTCCCCTCAGCCTCCTCTGTTCCAAAGAAAACAAACCCAGCTTATCCAATCTTTCCTCATAGCTAAAATTCTCCAGTCCTGAAAACATCCTCTGTATCCTCTCTAATGCAATCACATCTTTCCTGTAATATGGTGACCAGTACTGTACAAAGTACCGTAGAGTACTGGATAGAGGATTGACTAACCGAAAACAGAGAGTTGGGATAAATGGGTCATATTCTGGTTGGGAAACGGTAACTAGTGGGTTGTCACGGGGTTTGGTGCTGGGCCCCAACTATTTACAATCTATATTAATGACTTGGATGAAAGGGCTGAGTGTAATGTTAATGATACAAAGATGGGTGGGAAAGCAAGTTGTGAGGAGGTCACAAAGAATCTGCAAAGGGATATAAATAAGCTAAGTGAGTGGGCAAACATTTGGCAGATGGAGTATAATGTGGGAATATGTGAGGTTATCCACTTTGGCAGGAAAAATAAAAAAGCAAATTGTTATTTAAATGCAGACAGATTACAAAATTCTGCGATACAGTGGGACTTGGCGGTCCTTCTGCTTGAAACACAAAAGGTTAGCATACAGGTACAGCAAGTAATCAGGAAGGCAAATGGAATGTTGGCCTTTATTGCAAGGGGATGGAGTATAAAAGCAGGGAAGTCCTGCTACAACTGTACAGGGTATTGGTGAGACCACACCTGGAGCACTGCGTGCAGTTTTGGTCTCCTTATTTAAGGAGGGATATACTTGCATTGGAGGCAGTTCAGAGAAGGTTCACGAGGTTGATTCCTGAGATGAAGGGGTTGACTTATGAAGAAAAGTTGAGCAGGTTGAGCCTATACTCATTGGAGTTTAGAAGAATGAGAGGTAATCTCATTGAAAAATATAAGATACTGAGGGGGCTCAATAGGGTAGATGCAGAGAGGATGTTTCCATTCGTGGGGGAATCTAGAACTAGGGGGGCATAGTTTAAGAATAAGGGGTCACCCATTTAGAACAGATGAGAAGGAATTTCTTCTCTCAGATGGTCGTAAATCTGTGGAATTCTCTGCCCCAGAGAACTGTGGAGGCTGGGTCATTGAATATATTTAAAGTGGTGATAGACAGATTTTTGAACGATAAAGGAGCGAAGGGTTATTGGGAACGGGCAGGTAAGCAGAGCTGAACGCAAGATCAGATCAGCCATGATCTTATTAAATGGTGGAGCAGTCTCGAGGGGCCAAATGGTCGACTCGTATTCCTATTTCTTATGTCCTTATGTACTCTAGCTGTGATTTAACTAGTGTTTTATACAGTTCAAGCATAACCTCCTCGCTCTTATACTCAATGCCTCGGCTACTAAAGGAAAGTAATCCGTGTGCCTTCTTAATCACCTTAGCTACCTGTCCTACTACCTTCAGGGATATGTGCTCTCTTCAGAGGCAAATGAAGGTTTACTTTCAGCCATCTCTTGCATCAGTGAGCAAAGAAATCAAAAATGAAGTTTTATGATTGTTTTCCCTCTGTGGCTGCAAAGCAAATACTAATCTTCACTGAACTGCATTACCTGACCTGTTGGTACTTGGGGCTAGATTTTCCACTTTTGTGCTTATTGCCCAAAAATGGGCATTATTTCCGGCGTGGGCGGTAAAAAAGGGTTTTCAGATCGCCGGCTTCTCGCCCATTCTCAAAGCACCTCGTCTCCATTTTTGAAAATGAGTGTTACCGCGAGCGATATGAAATGGGCGGCAGGGTTAAATATTTTGACCTTCTGCCATAAAGTGTCGCCATCCTTAGCAACGGCATGGCAACGCTCGATTCCCGTGATTCAGGAGGTCAACGGTCATCATGACATGCGCAGAAGAGGAGACAGAGAGAGAGGGAGCTGAGAGGGACTGAAGGCGTGTGTGGCTGTGGTGTGTGCTTGTTTGGCTGTTGTGGGAGGTATGAGGGAGATTCACCAGCAGCAAAAAGCCCACTAAACACCAAGAACATAGCTGGCACCGAGTTTTTGTCCAACAAATAAGATATAACATGGAAGGGATGGTGGAGGCCCTGGAGCTGGTAGCCAGGAACACTGGTGGCAGAGAGCTCCCAGTGGTCCCGGAGCATGGCACTGCACCCCAAGGTGCGGCACCCCCATTGCCAATGACACATGAGAGCCAGGAGCAACATCTTGCTTCTGGCTTGAAGAACGTTCCCACCTCAGGACCGTCATCTTCCGTATCCATCCAAGCAGCGTTTCGGCCGTCATCCCCTCCCCCCCCCAATGAAGCATTGCCTGAGGAGCTCCTCGGCCAGGCGGGTTGGAGTTATGAGGGGAAGGGGAAGGGGTAGAGGTGGGGAGGAGAAGTGGGGGGGGGGAGGGCGGGGGGAAGGGTTGGTTTTGACAAAAAATACTGATGATTTCAGGCAAATATTCGGTTTAAATGTTTTTATTTAACAAAACTTTGTTGCGCATTGGTTCAGATAACTGCACTGCTACACACTGGTGATTCCTTCACATCAAAGGGTATAATTACACTTAACTTCAATCAACTTAAACTTTAACTGTCACCAAGGTGATGTCCACCATTGATGTATCACCTGCACACCCAGCAGTGTGTCAACCTTGTAAATAACACCAACGTTCTTTCAGGCAAAGCGATCATTGATGAGCTCCTGACATAAGGCTCTTGCAGCTATCATGCCACCACGGGCCCTTTCCTGCGGTCTACAGGGGGCGGGGGCATGGCTTCAGCGTCAGCCTGATTATCTGCTCCGATGTCAGCATCCGCCTCCTCATCTTCCGCTTCCTCTCTCTGGTGAGGTGGACTGTCAGACTCATCAGGCAATTCTTGTCCCCTCCTGGTAGCCAAGTTGTACAGCATGGAGTACACCACCACAAACTGAGCTACCTGCTCAGTGATCCAGGCATCTAAAGTGCTGCTTCAGCACTCCAATGGTTTTCTCCACGATATTGCGAGTTGCTCTGTAGCTCTCATCGCCTCTCGGTTTCGATGTGGGGGTCATGCAGGGGGGTCATCAGCCAGGTGGCGAGGCCATATCCTTTGCCACCAAACATCCAGCTTTGACCTTGTGGCTGGTTGTTAAACAAGTCAGAAACAGTGCTCTCACGCAGGATGTGAACACCACGGATACTGCCTGGAAATTGAGCATTCACTGGCAGTATAATTTGCTGGTGGTCGACAAACAGTTGGACATTCAGGGAGTGGAATCCCTTGCGGCTCCTGAAAACCTCAGCATCCTGAAAAGGTGCCCGCATCGCGACGTGCATACAATCTATTGCTCCCTGCACCTTGTAATTCTAGTGCCCTCTCACTCCTTGCCTCCCTGGTCATAGGGAAGCTGATCAAGTCCCTCCTGCGTGCATACAGGGCTTCAGTGACCTGTCTAATGCAGCAATGTGTGGCATGCTAAAAAAGTCTGCAAATGTTGCCAGCTGTGGCCTGAAAAGAACCCGAGGCGTAGAGCGAGAGTGCCGCAGTGACTTTGACCTCGACGGACAGTGCAGTACTGATGGTGCTGGCAGGCTGCAGATCTCCCCTTATCAGCTGGCATACCTCAGTGATAACCTCTTTGTGGAAGCGCAGTCTCCGAAGGCAGGTGGTGTCGGGCAAGTCGAGGTAAGACTGCTTCTCCCTGTACTTGTGGGGGTTGTAACGTCTGGTCCTCCTCAATGTCTTACATTGGGCACATAATGCTGTACCTTCGGCGATCACGAGTCTGCTGCATGTAATTGGTCACCAAGAGAGGGTGAGAAAGGACAGGCCCTATTGCAGTAGCTCTCTGTTTTCCACCAATTGATCACAAACAATGAATGTCATGACGAAGGCACCTATTCAATTTCAATCGGTCACAGTGTGGTCAAGATGTTTGTAGAGATTTTCACATCAACTCCAACGACCTGCAGAGTACATCCGATCTCCCCCGAGGTTGAAGCACAGCAGAATTTTAAAGGATGCGACATGTGATATAGAACATGGTGTCCATAACGCTGTGATTAGTGGCGGTTAGTTCCACTTTTTCTGGCCGATTTTTTGGGCGAGCGATATTGTGGGCGATATGTGTGCGAGGTGGTGATAGTGATGCTCATCTCATGGTGAACGATCTCATGGCCGTTAGTTTTGGTAAATATGTTCTTTATGACAAAAAAAAGTGGGCGGGCGGCATTATTGAATCTCGACGTTAAATCTGTGCGGAAATTAGCGCTGGCCGATATTATGGGTGTTGATTTTGCCCATTCTGATGATTCCACCCAAAAAAAGTGAGCGGGCGGTATTATTTTTTCCCGGGGTTAAGCACATGGGGAAAGTAACGCTCGGTGATAAGTTTCTGAAAAATGCCCGACAGTTTCCATTTTGTGGCTAAATGGGCGATATCTGGGCGTTATATGTCATTTCAGCGGTAAAATGAACGTTAAGTGGGCATTAAGCATGCAGAAAAAGTGGAGGTTCTAGCCCTGGGGTTTTACAGCATCAATGATGTCCCCAGTGCCATTTGCTAAAGATCGACCAGAAACATTTAGGGGCCGAAATTGCTCCCTAACTGAAAGGGGGTGCACCCACCATTTTTAAAGATTTTTCTCCGCCCCAATCCATGGGGCAGAGGGTGGAGCGAAATTGAGTTCTTTATAAAAAAATTTCTTCTGGGTGATGTTCGGGGCAGAAGTTGGCGTGGAACGGGGCAGACATCGGTCGGTGTCACCAGTGTCGCGGACATCTCTTGTTGTGCTAACGCGTAGCAACTTCGCTCCCCTTCAGTTAAAGGGGAGGGTCGCTGTGAACACTGCAGCCATGTTAGTGGCACCTACTGGGCCACCAGGGAGGGATTCGGCCGGGCCAGTGCTCCGACACCCAAGTGCGGGTAGGCATCCACTTGAAATCGATTTCCTTCTGCGGTCGCCATTGTCGGGCCAAACTTGAAGTCGGCCGACAATTTCTTTTAAATGGCGGCCGTGGCAATGCGCTCTCCCCTTTAAGGGCGGACGCACCGCCCAGCTACTAACAGCTTCCCGCAGAGGAAAGCTGTCGGGGGCACCGAGTGGCAACTGATCCACTCCCGTGGGGTAATTTCCCACAGGGCAATTTCCCATGGGGGCGGAAAGGGGGTTGCCGCTGGTCGCTATGGGGTCGACAGGGCGGGAACACCGGCGGGGCGGGAATGTCCACCGCCCCAAAAATAAATGAGGGCAATGTCGCGATTGTCCAGGACTCCGCGCCGACCAAGCAGTGAATATTCCAAGTTGGCTGAATCTGGCTTGACCATTTTTAGTGCCCCACAAGGCTGCGAATTCAAAAGACTTTCTAGTGAGTTTTAACACCTCACAGCTGCAAAACATTGTGGAAAAAGACTGTCCAGGAGATAAGAGAATGAAAGACCTATTCATTGTGAGAGAGTGTCCCTTTGTTGTACACCTAGACAATTACGTACACGGTAGACAGACATCCAGAAAAATAGTATAAAATGGCTGTAACGGGTGAGGGCTAATGCTGCAGTCACGAGATTGGTAACCTGGTCAGTTACAAAGAGAAAGGGGGTTAATTTTCGATCGTTGACCATGGCTGGAATTAACCCTTTGTAAGTGTCTTGCTTTCTATTAATCAGTTAGGGGATAGGCAATCTTAACTGTTATAAGGTATTTTATTGGGTTAGATTGGTGTGGGCTAATAATTAGAAATTATTGTGCATTTGATGCTGTCGTAAATTGCTTGTATTTCTTTTGATTATTCTAAGTAAAGATAACCCGTGGATAGGGATGAGTGAAGAAATATCCTGTGTCTGTGTTGTTCTGTCTTACAAGTCCGAACTCTGAATGTGTAGAGTCAAGACATATATCTTACAGGCTAAAACCTGTTCTTATATTAGATAGGTCTTGACTCTGTTTTGTGGAAAGAAAAGACATATATCTTACAGGCTAAAACCTGATAAGTCTTACAATGGTGCCTGAATGAACATGGACTTGTGAGAGATGAACAATGTCGACAATGGATGTATCAGTTACAAGGTATGTGACTGAAAAGTTGCCCCTAAGAGACGGTTGTGTATGGGTCATTATAGATGGTGATGATGCGGATTGGGGGGTTGGACACTGGACAAGGTCTCCCTGTCAGCCTGAGTTGATGGAAGCCGTTTGGTTGTCAGATAAGAACAGTGCGGGTGCAAAGATTAAGTTACCAAAGGAGATAGAAGATGGTATGGCAAGAAAAACAAGTGAGGAAGAAGCAGTGATAATCTGACTTCGGACAGAGTTAGAAGGAGAGAGAGAGAGGAGAAATGAATTAGAGCAAGAGCTAGGGTTATTCAGAAGCAGGTTTTAAAGGAACGAAAGAAAATAAACTTAAAGTTGAAAACGACACTTAAAGCTGTCAGTGTTTGTGCCAAGAAAAAAAAAACAGGATTTCACTGAGTGAAAGAAGCTAATATAACTTACCGGCCATGAATATGTGGACAGTTGAAGAATTTTCGTTTGCTAGAAAGTATGTCTTTAAAAGAAAGTGTCTGTTATGTTAGTTTTAGCTCCACCCACTTTTCTGTGCAAAAGCTGTTTAATCCTTGGTAGTCTTGTCCTGGATGTTGGAAGTTTTAAGAAAGTGTGAATAAGTTAAGTGTTAAAATATTCATTGTGAACCTAGAATTGAATTACATTTTAAATTAGAAACGCAGGTGCAGATTTATTTTGATTATGATTTACGGAGCTATGAAATGCACAGAAGACCCTTTATTCCGCAAAAGATAAGCTTCAGCCTTGACGTTATTTGCTATGGTGTCAGCTAAAAAAAGAAAATGAATTTGACCGTTTAAAAAGCAAACCAGACAAAGTATTTTGTTTTGATTGGATTTTTTAAAAATTGCTATTGTTTTATGGTTTTAATTCAATTGGAAAATTTGAATCGTAACAAAGCATTATCTTTTCAATTTGGTTACTGAAGGTCCGAGACACCCACTCTCTCAGTTTTGACAAGTGGGAAGTAATATAAATTAGTTGTTCAGTGGAAAGATAAAATATGGGGATGATAAGAGGAAAGTGTTTAAAAAAACTTGTGCAGGAGGCAACAGGCTTTGGTTGTAGACAGAAAGGGAAAGTTTCTGTCTTTGCATGGTGTCCCTTTAAAATGTGAAAATTAATTTTCCTACTGTCATATTTGCAATTTTTACAGTCATCAGGCATGGTGCCAGAAGGAATAAAAAGAGAAAGTTGACATAATTTATTTGTTCTTTTTGAAACATAGAAAAATAGAAAGTAGGTGCAGGAGTAGGCCTTTCGAGCCTGCACCGCCATTCAATAAGGTCATGGCTGATCATGCACCTCAGTATCCCTTTCCTGCTTTCTCTCCATACCCCTTGATCCCTTTAGCCATAAGGGCAATATCTAACTCCCTCTTGAATATAAACAATGAACTGGCATCAACAACTCTCTGTGGTAGAGAATTCCACAGGTCAACAACTCTCTAAGTAAAGAAGTTTCTCCTCATTTCAGTCCAAAATGGCTTACCACTTATCCTTAGACTGTGTCCCCTGGTTCTGGACCTCCCCAACATCGGGAACTTTCTTCCTGTATCTAACCTGTCCAGTCCCGTCAGAATTTTATATGTTTCTATGAGATCCCCTCTCATCCTTCTAAATTCCAGTGAATACAGGCGCAGACGATCCAGTCTCTCCTCATATATCAGTCCTGCCATCCCAGGAATCAGTCTGGTGAACCTTTGCTGCACTCCCCCAATAGCAAGAACGTCCTTCCTCAGATTAGGAGACCAAAACTGAACACAATATTCCAGATGAGGCGTCACCAAGGCTCTGTACAACTGCAGTAAGACCTCTCTGCTCTTATACTCAAATCCCCTTGCTAGGAAGGCCAACATACCATTTGCTGTCTTCACCGCCCGCAGTACCTGCAGGCCAACCTTCAATGACTGATGTACCATGACACCCAGGTCTCGTTGCACCTCCCCTTTTCCTAATCTGCTGCCATTCAGATAATATTCTGCCTTCGTGTTTTTGCTACCAAAGTGGATAACCTCACATTTATCCACATTATACTGCATCTGCCATGCATTTGTCCACTCACCTAAACTGTCCAAGTCACCCTGCAGCCTCTTAGCATCCTCCTCACAGCTCACACCGTCACCCGGCTTAGTGTCATCTGAAAACTTGGAGATATTACACTCAATTCCTTCATCTAAATCATTAATGTATATTGTAAATAGCTGGGGTCCCAGCACTGAGCCCTGCGCGGAGCCCACTAGTCACTGCCTGCCATTCTGAAAAGGACCCGTTTATCCCGAGTCTCTGCTTCCTGTCTGCCAACCAGTTCTCTATCCACATCAGTACATTACCCCCAATACCTTGTGCTTTAATTTTGCACACCAATCTCTTGTGTAGGTCCTTGTCAAAAGCCTTTTGAAAGTCCAAATACACCACATCCACTGATTCTCCCTTGTCCACTCTACCAGTTACATCCTCAAAAGATTTTAGAAGATTTATCAAGCATGATTTCCCTTTCATAAATCCATGCTGAATTGGACCGATCCTGTCACTGCTTTCCAAATGCGCTGCTATTTCATCTTTAATAATTGATTCCAACATTTTCCCCACTACTGATGTCAGGCTAACCGGTCTATAATTACCCATTTTCTCTCTCCCTCCTTTTTTAAAAAGTGGTGTTACATTAGTTACTGTCCATTCCATAGGAACTGATCCAGAGTCGATAGACTGTTGGAAAATGATCATCAACGCATCCACTATTTCTAGGGCCAATTCCTTAAGTACTCTGGGATGCAGACTATCAGGCCCTGGGGATTTATTGGCCTTCAATCCCATCAATTTCCCTAACACAATTTCCCGCCTAGTAAGGATTTCCTTCAGTTCCTCCTTTTCACTAGACCATTGGTCCCTAATATTTCCGGAAGGTTATTTGTGTCTGCCTTCGTGAAGACAGAACCAAAGTATTTGTTAAACTTGTCTGCCATTTTTTTGCTCCCCGTTATAAATTCACCTGATTCTGACTGCAAGGGACCTACGTTTGTCTTCACTAATCTTTTTCTCTTCACATATCTATAGAAGCTTTTGCAGTCAGTTTTTATGTTCCCAGCAAGCTTCCTCTCATACTCTATTTCCCCCCTCCTAATTAAACCCTTTGTCCTCCTCTGCTGAATTCTAAATTTTTCCCAGTCCTCAGGTTTGCTGCTTTTTTTGGCCAATTTCTATGCCTTTTCCTTGGATTTAACACTATCCTTAATTTCCCTTGTTAGCCACGGTTGAGCCACCTTCCTCGTTTTATTTTTACTCCAGACAGGGATGTACAATTGTTGAAGTTCATCTATGTGATCTTTAAATGTTTTTCATTGCCTATCCATCGTCAACCCTTTAAGTATAATTCGCCAGTCTATTCTAGCCAATTCACGTCTCATACCATCGAATTTACCTTTCCATAAGTTCAGGACACTAGTCTCTGAATTAACTGTCACTCTCCATCTTAATAAAGAATTCTACCATATTATGCTCACTCTTCCCCAAGGGGCCTCGAAGAAAAAGATTGCTAATTAGTCCTTTCTCATTACACATCACCCAGTCTAGGATGGTCAGCCCTCTAGTTGGTTCTTCAACATATTGGTCTCGAAAACTATCCCTAATACACTTCAGGAAATCCTCCTCCACCATATTGCTACCAGTTTGGTTAGCCCAATCTATATGTAGATTAAAGTTGCCCATGATAACTGCTGTACCTTTATTGCACACATCCCTAATTTCTTGTTTGATGCTGTCCCCAACCTCACTACTACTGTTTGGTGGTCTGTGCACAACTCCCACTAGCGTTTTCTGCCCTTTGGTATTCCACAGCTCCGCCCATACAGATTCCACATCATCTAAGCTAATGCCCTTCCTTACTATTGCGTTAATTTCCTCTTTAACCAGCAACGCTACCCCACCTCCTTTTGCTTTCTGTCTATCCTTCCTGAATGTTGAATGCCCCTGGATGTTGAGATCCCAGCCTTGGTCACCCTGGAGCCATGTCTCCGTGATGCCAATTATATCATATTCGTTAATTGCTGCCTGCGCAGTTAATTCGGCCACCTTATTATGAATACTCCTCGCATTGAGGCACAGAGCCTTCAGGCTTGTCTTTTTAACACATTTTGCTCCTTTAGAATTTTGCTGTAATGTGGCCCTTTTTGATTTTTGCCTTGGGTTTCTCTGCCCTCCACTTTTACTTTTCTTCTTTCTATCTTTTGCTTCTGCCCACATTCTACTTCCCTCTGTCTCCCTGCCTAGGTTCCCATCCCCCTGCCATATTAGTTTAACCCCTCCCCAACAGCAAGGACAATGGTTCCGGTCCTGCCCAGGTGCAGACCGTCCGGTTTGTACTGGTCCCACCTCCCCCAGAACCGATTCCAATGTCCCAGGAATTTGAATCCCTCCCTTCTGCAGCACTCCTCAAGCCACGTATTCATCTGAGTTATCTTGCAATTCCTACTCTGACTAGCACATGGCACTGGTAGCAATCCTGAGATTACTACCTTTGAGGTCCTACTTTTTAATTTAACTCCTAGCTCCCTAAATTGAACATCCCGTTTTTTACCTATATCGTTGGTACCTATATGCATCACGACAACTGACTGTTCACCCTCCCCCTCCAAAATGCCCTGCAGCCGCTCCGAGACATCCTTGACCCTTGCACCAGGGAGGCAACATAACATCCTGGAGTCTCGATTGCGGCCGCAGAAACGTCTATCTATTCCCCTTACAATAAAATCCCCTACCACTATAGCTCTCCCACTCTTTTTCCTGCCCTCCTGTGCAGCAGAGCCACCCATGGTGCCATGAACTTGGCTGCTGCTGCTCTCCCCTGATGAGTCATCTCCCCCAACAGTACCCAAAACAGTGTATCTCTTTTGGAGGGGAATGACCGCAGGAGACCTCTGCACTACCTTCCTTTCACTGCTCTTCCTGTTGGTCGCCCATTCCCTATCTTTCTGTGTAACCTTTACCTGTAGTGTGGCCAACTCACTAAACGTGCTATTCACGATATCCTCAGCATCGTGGATGCTCCAGAGCGAATCCACCCGCAGCTCCAGTGCCACAATGCGGTCTGTCAGGTGCTGCAGTAGGATACACTTCCTGCACATGTAGTCGTCTGGGACACTAGAAGCGTCCCTGAGTTCCCACATAGCACAGGAGGAGCATGTCACATGTCTGAGCTCTCCTGCCATGACTTAACCCTTAGATTATCTTAATTTGGCAACAATGATAAAGGTTACCTACTGATAAAGGAAAAGAAAAAGAAAAAAAACTACTCACCAATCACCAGCCAATCACTTATCCCCTTGGCTGTGACGTCACCCTTCGATTTCTTTCTACTTCTTTTTTGCCTTCTCTCCCTGCGCTTGCACCAGCTGGCCTCACCGACGACGTTGGGCCTTTTATAGGCCGCCTCAATGCTGCCGCTCCGCCTCTCGACACATCGCTGGGCTCCCCGACGACTTTGTGCCTTTTATAGGCGTGTTCGATGCTGCCGCTCTGCCTCCCGACTCACCGCTGGCCTCCCCAACGACGTTGGGTCTTTTATAGCCCTCCTCGACGCTGCCGCTCCACTTCCCAACTCACCGCTAGCCTCCCTGACGACCTTGGGCCTTTTATAGGCCTCCTCGACGCTGCCGCTCCACCTCCTGACTCACCACTGGAACTAGAGACATTCTTCCCTATATCGTTGCATGTTGAATTAAATTTTGTTGATGGGTATTGTGTTTAGTTGCACTAATGCAATTGGTCTGAATTAAATTGGAGTTATTGAGGTTAATTAACCTATGAAAGCTTGACTTTCATTGTGGCCACGGTGCAATTCTGGTTATTTTAAATTATGAATGTCTCTAGTTCCGGACATGGGACTTTCACATTAGGACAAAACAAAGACACCCAGGGCTGGAAATTCAGTAATTATCACCAGCGCCCAAATCTCGGTGGTATTCCGGCGGTAAACACTGATCACGTTTTTAGTACTGCCGGAATACTGCTAAGAATGAAAGCCGCTAGTTTTGTGAACATTTGACTGGCAGTAATGGTATGTGTCCAGCAGTAGCAGTATGTTTGGTCGTGAAAGACTGGCGTCCGGGTAAACGGGCCTTCTGTGCATGGCCGTTTTTTTTTCTCCGACATTATTTTTTCCTGTGATTCGGGGTCAGGGGTTGCCCGCGCATGCGCAGAAGAGGGAGAGAGAGAGAGAGAGAGAGGAGATATTTCAAAAAGAGGTCGTCGAGTAGCAGAAATATTATTGATATTGAAAACTTGAATAATAGAATGATAAACAATTGTTTTGTCCAATCCACTACTATTTTGAATATTTTGTATATTCTTTGAATATTTTCCATACAAATAATGGAGATGGAGGAGAGGGAGAGGGAGAGGTGGAAAGAGAGGTAGGGGGAAGGAGGAGGGCAAAAAGATTTTTGTTGGACGCCCAGGGGCTTTGGTCCATGAAGTGGAAGCTAGATGGGTGGGCTTGGGAAACCCACCCCAACAATATATCAGCATATATGGAGTGAGATCTCGGAGGCGGTGTCCTCAGTGACGTAGGTGCGTCAGAGGGCAAACCAGTGCCGTAAGAGATGGAATGACATAGTTTCAGCCGCGAGATTAAGTAATAATTTTAATCATGCACTCCCTCATTACTTAAAATGTAAATCTGCCACATGTTAATGTCGGTAAACTTAGTGTCACGCAATATTTTCCATCAACAATCTTATTGTGATTGTTTTCTGAGATCTTGTACTTATATATGTTCATCATGCACCGCTTGCATGTTGATGGTGCATTAATGGGATGTTGAAGAAAGGATTGGGGATGGCTAATTGGGGATGTCCATCTGTGTGTTCCGTAAGAGTAGATGGGCAATTAGGTTAAACATTGCTATTGTCATCTTTGCAGAAGAAAATATCCAGCAATTGTGCTAAGCAGCGGCGCACGGGTGGGGCCCATCAAACCCAACGGAGTTGTCCGACCTGGAGGAGTGTGCTGCAGCCCTGGCTGGAGCACATAATTGCTCGGCTACCCATGGTGGTGCTGATCCGGTGATAGCGGTGGGTAAGTCCTACATAATCCCCGGGCTCCATGCAGTCATGTAATTAAATGTTATGTCAACATAATGTCAAAATAATGTAATGTAATATTGGGACCATGAAATGTAATGTCATGCAGTTTCTGTCCATTCAGTTAAGGTTAATTTCATGTATTGTCTCTCGGCGACATATAATGCAGTAGTGGTGGTGCTCTAATTAAGCCTGCACAACGTGAGCATACTCATGTCACCCTGACCCGTCCGCTGCTGCTAACCACTCATATTAAGTTTTCTAGTTGCACAGGAGGAGCAGCATGCTGTCCAGGCCATGAGCGCCTCTGCCTCCGTCGGACAAATATGGATATCTGAAGGAGATTCAACAGAAGAAGACATTCGCCCGGATAACCCTCCTCAAGCTGTTAGGTGGTGGAGGATACTCAGGGGTCTATTTTATCTGCGGCCACCTCTTCCTCGTCGGGATCCCTTTTTGTTGAGTTCCCGTCGGAGGAAGAAGCGGGACCAAGCGGTGTGTAGCAGCGCACCCCAAGTGTTCCAGCCTGTATGCCAAATCCGCGGAGGTTGATACGGCAAGGCAGGTATGCTCCATGACAGGCAGACGTCGACCTGGACATGGTGGGTCTGTCGAGGGTGAGCGTCGACGTAGGTTGAGAGCTCCTCCAGGTCATGGGTGGCATAGTCAGGAATCTGCACGTCAATCGGAGCATGTGGCGGAGCTGATTGCGGTGGTGCTGTGAGCCACTGATTCCATCGATGTCATGCGGCAATTGATGGAATTGGCATATGGCACTGCACCCCACAGTATCATACCACCCATGGCAAAAGCACCTGAGTGTCGGGAGGAATTAGTTACTTCTGACTCTGAAGCCGGGTCTTCCACACCCCGAGCTTCTCCAGTACCCTCACACATGACGCTGCCATTGTCTCTGTCATGTATGTACATGGCGCTGCTCGGGTATAAAAGGCCAGCCATTTTGTGAGTCAGACACTTTGGGACTACATAAAGCACAAGCAAGGTCGTGCCTTGCTTGGTTGAACAGTACTCAGTTTGAACCCTTATTGCATACATAACATTTGGCAACGAGAATAAAGAACCTTTGTTTGCAAAATGAGCATGATTGAATTTTTAGAGCAATTCGTGGAGGGAGAAGATTGGGCAGACTTCATGAGCCATTTGAATCAGTACTTCATGGCCAACAAAATGAAGGGGGCCGATGATGCAGATCGGTGCCGGGCCGTGTTTCTCACTGTGTGCGGTTCAAAGATCTGCGGTCTGGTAAAGAATCTACTGAAGCCTAGTGATCCAACAGAGAAAACTTACAAGGAGTTGTGTACATTGGTACGGGAGCATCTCAAGCCAGACGACGGCATCATCATCTCGAGATACAGGTTTTATACACACATTCGATTGGAGTGCCCGAGCGCGACGGAATTCGTTGCCGACCTGAGACGTCTAGCGGGACCGTGCAAGTGTTGGTAGACATGCTGCGGGACTTCTTTGTTATCAGTATCAACCACGAGGTGATCCTGCGCAAACTTCTGGCAGTGGAGGAGTTGGATTTAAAAAGGGCCATCCAGATCGCTCAATCATGTATGATGACGGACAGGAGTTTTAAGCAAATATCAGTGAAGAACCGAACCTCGGCAAGTAAATGCGATTGATTCGGCGTTCGACAGAGTAGCACATGGCAGGGCCTATCCGGCTGCATTCGCGAATGATTCGGATTTGGCAGAGCGGCACATGGCAGAGCCTATCCGGCTGCATTCGCGAATGATTCGGATTTGGCAGAGCGGCACATGGCAGGGCCTATCCAGCTGCATTCGCGAATGATTCGGATTTGGCAGAGCGGCACATGGCAGGGCCTATCCGGCTGCATTCGCGAAACCTGTGGCTGCACAAAGTCCGCCAGCGGGAATGTATCCGACCTCTCTGTGTTGGCGTTGTGGGGGAAATCATCGGCACCAGCAGTGCCAAGCAAAATAGTTACAAAGGCTATATGAGAGTGGGGCATCTCCAGCGCAAGTGTCCGCAGATGAGCAAGCAAGCTGTGACACACTATGTGGAGGATGAGAGTCAGAGTAGCATGGATCCGGATACGCAATCCGAGATGCCAGAGGAGGAAGTATATGGACTGTATTCTTTCATAACCAAGAGTAAACCAATTTTGATTAACGTGAAGTTTAACGGGATACCGATATCGATGGAACTGGACACAGGGGCGAGTCAATCAATCATGAACGAGAGGGCATTTAATAAGCTGTGGGATACTAAGACTGCGAGGCCCAGGCTGAGCCCTGTTAACGCCAAAATGCGCACATACACCAAAGAACTGATAAAGGTGATTGGCAATGCACAAATTAACGTGTCGTATAACGGTGCGGTTCACGAACTACCGCTGTGGATTGTCCCAGGCAATGGCCCAACGCTGCTCGGCAGGAGCTGGTTGGAGAAAATCAGATGCGACTGGTGTTATGTCCCGAATAAAGTAATGTGATTGAGTACGTGAGTAAGTGTGACCTTAGTCTCTTTATTCTAACTCCAGAGTACTGGTACAGCATGGGAGGCCTGCTTTTATACAGTGCTCCAAGGGATGCTGGGATCGCTTGGGACTCCAACAGATACACCCTCTGGTGGCGGTAGAATGCTGGTTATATAGGGTTGCATACATAACATCATTCCCCCGCAAAGTCAATAGTACACTTATTTAGAGGGTGAGACGATCTGGGGCTTTTCGCTTCCTAGTCGATCGACTCGGTACAAATGCAGGTGCAGGTGAGTTGGTTGGTTCTTCGCTGGGCTGCTGCGCAGCTGGTCTTGCTGGGCTGCTGGGGATTATGAGTTCAGCTTCGTGATCAACCGTGATGTCGGTTGCCACTTGTGTGTGTGTCGGAGGGTCGAAGTTGGTGGTGTCCTCTTCAGGTTGCTCGAGGCAGTCTGTGAATCGCAGTTTGGTTTGGTCCAAATGCTTTCTGCAAGTTAGTCCATTTGCGGGTTTGACCTAAAACCCGTGCCTGATGACCATGCCAGCAAACCATTTGGGACCATGTCCATAGTTGAGTACAAGTACAGGGTCATTGACTTCAATATCGCGTGACAAATTTGCGTGATCATGGTACATGCTTTGTTGATGCCGCTGCCCTCGACGTGATAATGGAGATCAGGTTGGTGAGAGAGAGCCTTGTTTTCATGAGCAGCTCGGCTGGGGGAACCCCGATGAGCGAGTGGGGTCTGGTGCGGTAGCTGAGCAGGACTCGGGACAGGCGGGTCTGCAGGGAGCCTTCTGACACGCGTTTCAAGCTTGCTTGATGGTTTGGACTACCCGTTCTGCCTGGCCGTTGGATACGGGCTTGATCCCATTGCGGGTCATACATAAGAACATAAGAACATAAGAATTAGGAACAGGAGTAGGCCATCTAGCCCCTCGAGCCTGCTCCGCCATTCAAAAAGATCATAGCTGATCTGGCCGTGGACTCAGCTCCAGTTCCCGCTCCCCAGAACCCTTAATTCCCTTATTGGTTAAAAATCTATCTATCTGTGATTTGAATACATTCAATGAGCTAGCCTCAACTGCTTCCTTGGGCAGAGAATTCCACAGGTTCACAACCCTCTGGGAGAAGAAATTCCTTCTCAACTCGGTTTTAAATTGGCTCCCCCGTATTTTGAGGCTGTGCCCCCTAGTTCTAGTCTCCCCGACCAGTGGAAACAACCACTCTGCCTCTATCTTGTCTATCCCTTTCATGATTTTAAATGTTTCTATAAGATCACCCCTCATCCTTCTGAACTCCAACGAGTAAAGACCCAGTCTACTCAATCTATCATCATAAGGTAACCCCCTCATCTCCGGAATCAGCCTAGTGAATCGTCTCTGTACCCCCTCCAAAGCTAGTATATCCTTCCTTAAGTAAGGTGACCAAAACTGCACACAGTAATCCAGGTGCGACCTCACCAATACCCTGTACAGTTGCAGCAGGACCTCCCTGCTTTTGTACTCCATCCCTCTCGCAATGAAGGCCAACATTCCATTCGCCTTCCTGATTACCTGCTGCACCTGCAAACTAACTTTTTGGGATTCATGCACAAGGACCCCCAGGTACCTCTGCACGACATCATGTTGTAATTTCTATCCCATTCAAATAATATTCCCTTTTACTGTGTTTTTTTCCAAGGTGGATGACCTCACATTTTCCGACATTGTATTCCATCTGCCAAACCTTAGCCCATTCGCTTAACCTATCTAAATCTCTTTGCAGCCTCTCTGTGTCCTCTACACAACCCGCTTTCCCAATAATCTTTGTGTCATCTGCAAATTTTGTTACACTACACTCTGTCCCCTCTTCCAGGTCATCTATGTATATTGTAAACAGTTGTGGTCCCAGCACCGATCCCTGTGGCACACCACTAACCACCGATTTCCAACCTGAAAGGACCCATTTATCCTGACTCTCTGCTTTCTGTTAGTCAGCCAATTCTCGATCCATGCTAATACATTTCCTCTGACTCCGCGTACCTTTATCTTCTGCAGTAACCTTTTGTGTGGCAACCTTATTGAATGCCTTTTGGAAATCTAAATACACCACATCCATCGGTACACCTCGATCCACCATGCTCGTTATATCCTCAAAGAATTTCAGTAAATTAGTTAAACATGATTTCCCTTTCATGAATCTATGTTGCGTCTGCTTGATTGCACTATTCCTATCTAGATGTCCCGCTATTTCTTCCTTAATGATAGCTTCAAGCATTTTCCCCACTACAGATGTTAAACTAACCAGCCTATAGTTACCTGCCTTTTGTCTGCCCCCTTTTTTAAACAGAGGCGTTACATTAGCTGCTTTCCAATCCGCTGGTACCTCCCAAGAGTCCAGAGAATTTTGGGAGATTATAACGATTGCATCTGCTATAACTTCCGCCAACTCTTTTAATACCCTAGGATGCATTTCATCAGGACCAGGGGACTTGTCTACCTTGAGTTCCGTTAGCCTGTCCAGCACTAACCCCTAGTGATAGTGATTATCTCAAGGTCCTCCCTTCCCACATTCCCGTGACCAGCAATTTTTGGCATGGTTTTTGTGTCTTCCACTGTGAAGACCGAAGCAAAATAATTGTTTGAGGTCTCAGCCATTTCCACATTTCCCATTATTATATCCCCCTTCTCATCTTCTAAGGGACCAACATTTACTTTAGTCACTCACTTCCGTTTTATATATCGGTAAAAGCTTTTACTATCTGTTTTTATGTTTTGCGCAAGTTTACTTTCGTAATCTATCTTTCCTTTCTTTATTGCTTTCTTTGTCATCCTTTGCTGTCGTTTAAAATTTTCCCAATCTGCTAGTTTCCCACTAACCTTGGCCACCTTATACGCATTGGTTTTTAATTTGATACTCTCCTTTATTTCCTTGGTTATCCACGGCTGGTTATCCCTTCTCTTACCGCCCTTCTTTTTCATTGGAATATATTTTTGTTGAGCACTATGAAAGAGCTCCTTAAAAGTCCTCCACTGTTCCTCAATTGTGCCACCGTTTAGTCTGTGTTCCCAGTCTACTTTAGCCAACTCTGCCCTCATCCCACTGTAGTCCCCTTTGTTTAAGCATAGTACGCTCGTTTGAGACACTACTTCCTCACCCTCAATCTGTATTACAAATTCAACCATACTGTGATCTTTTACTCGGAGATCGTTTATTATTCCTGTCTCATTACACAGGACCAGATGTAAGATAGCTTGCTCCCTTGTAGGTTCTGTAACATACTGTTCTAAGAAGCAATTCCGTATGCATTCTGTGAATTCCTGCTCCAGGCTACCCCGTGCGATTTGATTTGACCAATCGATATGTAGTTTAAAATCCCCCATGATTACTGCTGTTCCTTTTTCACATGCCTCTATTATTCCCTTGATTATTGTCCGCCCCACCGTGAAGTTATTATTTGGGGGCCTATAAACTACGCCCACCAGTGACTTTTTCCCCTTACTATCTCTAATCTCCACCCACAATGATTCAACATTTTGTTCATTAGAGCCAATATCATCTCTCACAACTGCCCTGATATCATCCTTTATTACCAGAGCTACCCCACCTCCTTTCCCTTCTTGTCTATCCTTCCGAATTGTCAGATACCCCTGTATGTTTAATTCCCAGTCTTGGCCCCCCTGCAACCACGTTTCTGTAATGGCCACCAAATCATACCCATTTGTAATGATTTGTCCTGTCAACTCATTTACTTTATTTCGAATGCTGCGTGCGTTTAGGTAGAGTGTTTTAATACTCGTTTTTAAACCATGATTTTTAGTTTTGACCCCTCCTGCAGCCCATTTATATTCACACATATTGTCCCTTCCTATCACCTTGTGGTTTACACTTACCCCAGTGCTACTCTGCTCTATTGCCTGCTGCCTTTTGCATTCTTTCTTGGGGTCCTGTTCATCTGCGCTCTTCCCCCACTCTAACTAGCTCAGAGCCCTCTCCTGGGTTCCAAATACTCCTCGCATTGAGGCACCGAGCTTTCAGGCTTGCCTTTTTATTACACTTTGACCCTTCAGAATTTTGCTGTACATTGGCCCTTTT
Organism: Pristiophorus japonicus; assembly: GCF_044704955.1. Classification (NCBI taxonomy): domain Eukaryota; kingdom Metazoa; phylum Chordata; class Chondrichthyes; family Pristiophoridae; genus Pristiophorus; species Pristiophorus japonicus. The sequence goes on from NC_091978.1 coordinate 283,598,272, forward strand.
TGATTTTTGCCTTGGGTTTCTCTGCCCTCCACTTTTACTCATCTCCTTTCTGTCTTTTGCTTCTGTCTCCATTTTGTTTCCCTCTGTCTCCCTGCATTAGTTCCCATCCCCCTGCCATATTAGTTTAACTCCTCCCCAACAGCACTAGCAAATACTCCCCCGAGGATATTGGTTCCGGTCCTGCCCAGGTGCAGGACCGGAATACAGCGCTGGTGAAGCGTGGCCCGTTGTTGCTGACAAGGATATCAGGCAGGCCATGTGTGGCAAACATGGCTCGTAGGTTTTTGATGGTGGCAGTGGATGTGCTTACAGACATTATTACACACTTAATTCACTTTGAATAAGCATCCACAACAACCAAGAACATTTTGCCTAGAGACGGGCCAGTGAAGTGAACGTGGATCCTAGACCACGGTTTGAAGGGCCATGACCACAAACATAGCGGTGCCTCCCTGGGTACATTGCTCAGTTGAGAGCAAGTGTTGCATTGGCGCACGCAAGACTCCAAATCTGAGTCGATGCCGGGCTACCACACATGGGATCTGGCTATAGCTTTCATCATTACTATGCCTGCGTGGGTACTGTGAAGGTCACGTATGAACGTTTCCCTGCCTTTCTTGGGCAAAACCACGCGATTACCCCACAAAAGACGGTCCGCTTGTATGGATATTTCATCTTTACACCGCTGGAACGGCTTGATCTCTTCATGCATCTCCGCTGGGACGCTGGACCAGCTCCCATGGAGGACACAGTTTTTTACAAGGGACAGTAAAGGATCCTGGCCGGTCCAGGTCCTGATCTGGCAGGTTGAAATCTGGCGTTTTCAAATGCATCCATCACCAAGAGCAAGTCTGCAGGCTGTGCCATTTCCACCCCGTTGGTAGGCAATGGTAGCCGACTGCGGGCATCAGCGCAGTTCTCTGTGCCTGGCCTGTAACGAATTATATAATTATATGAGTGAGCGTCCATCTTTGGATGCGAGCTGAGGCATTGGTATTGATACCTTTGCTCTCTGATAATAGCGATATGAGCAGCTTATAGTCAGTTTCTAACACGAACTTGAGCCCAAACAGATACTGATGCATTTTTTTTACCCCGTAAATGCATGCCAGAGCTTCTTTTTCAATCATGCTGTAGGCCCTTTCGGCCTTGGACAAACTCCTGGACGCATAAGCGACCGGTTGCAATGTTCACGATTCGTTTGCTCGTTGTAACACACATCCGACCCTGTACGAAGACGCATCGCAAGTAGCATTAAACATTTACGAGGATCATGCAGGACAAGCAGTTTGTTGGAACAAAACAGATTTCGGGCTTTCTCAAAAGCTGTCTCTTGTGATTTCCCCCATACCCAGTCATTTCCCTTACATAGCAACATGTGTACAGGTTCTAGCAAGGTGCTTAACCCGGGTAGGAAATTACCAAAATAATTGAGGGGTCCCAGGAATGATCGCAGCTCCGTCACGTTGTGTGGTCTCGGTGCTTTCTTGATGGCCTCAGTCTTGGCGTCGGTGGATCTGATGCCGTCTACCGCGATTCTTCTCCCGAAGAACTCGACCTCTGGCGCCAGGAAAACACACTTCGAGCATTTCAACCTGAGTCCCACACAATCTAGCCGACTTAGAACCTCTTCCAGGTTCTGCAATTGTTCGATGGTGTCCCGACCTGTGACCAGAATGTCGTTCTGAAAAACCACAGTGCGCGGAACTGACTTTAGCAGACTCTCCATGTTCCTTTGAAAAATAGCCGCGGCCGATCGAATCCCAAATGGGCATCTATTGTAGATGAACAGACCTTTGTGCGTGTTGATGCAGGTGAGGCCTTTCGAAGATTCCGCCAGCTCATAAGAACATAAGAACATAAGAATTAGGAACAGGAGTAGGCCATCTAGCCCCTCGGGCCTGCTCCGTCTATCAACAAATCATGGCTGATCTGGCCATGGACTCAGCCCCGCTTTCCCGCTCGTTCCCCATAACCCTTAATTCCCTTATTGGTTAAAAATCTATCTATCTGTGATTTGAATACATTCAATGAGCTAGCCTCAACTGCTTCCTTGAGCAGAGAATTCCACAGATTCACAATCCTCTGGGAGAAGAAATTCCTTCTCAACTCGGTTTTAAATTGGCTCCCCTGTATTTTGAGGCTGTGCCCCCTAGTTCTAGCCTCCCCTACTAGTGGAAACAACCTCTCTGCCTCTATCATGTCTATCCCTTTCATGATTTTAAATGTTTCTATTCGATCACCCCTCATCCTTCTGAACTCCAACGAGTAAAGACCCAGTCTACTCAATCTATCATCATAAGGTAACCCCCTCATCTCCGGTATCAGCCTAGTGAATCGTCTCTGTACCCCCTCCAAAGCTAGTATATCTTCCTTAAGTAAGGTGACCAAAACTGCACACAGTACTCCAGGTGCGGCCTCACCAATACCCTGTACAGTTGCAGCAGGACCTTCCTGCTTTTGTACTCCATCCCTCTCACAATGAAGGCCATCATTCCATTCGCCTTCCTGATTACCTGCTGCACCTGCAAACTAACTTTTTGGGATTCCTGCACAAGGACCCCCAGACCCCTCTGCACCGCAGTATGTTGTAATTTCTCCCCATTCAAATAATATTCCCTGTTACTGTTTTTTTCCCCAAGGTGGATGACCTCACATTTTCCAACATTGTATTCCATCTGCCAAACCTTAGCCCATTCGCTTAACCTATCTAAATCTCTTTGCAGCCTCTCTGTGTCCTCTACACAACCCGCTTTCCCACTAATCTTTGTGTCATCTGCAAATTTTGTTACACTACACTCTGTCCCCTCTTCCAGGTCATCTATGTATATTGTAAACAGTTGTGGTCCCAGCAGCGATCCCTGTGGCACATCACTAACCACCGATTTCCAACCCGAAAAGGACCTATTTATCCCGACTCTCTGTTTTCTGTTAGCCAGCCAATTCTCGATCCATGCTAATACATTTCCTCTGACTCCGCGTACCTTTATCTTCTGCAGTAACTTTTTGTGTGGCACTTTATCGAATGCCTTTTGGAAATCTAAATACACCACATCCATCGGTACACCTCTATCCACCATGCTCGTTATATCCTCAAAGAATTCCAGTAAATTAGTTAAACATGATTTCCCCTTTATGAATCCATGTTGCGTCTGCTTGATTGCACTATTCCTATCTAGATGTCCCATTATTTCTTCCTTAATGATAGCTTCAAGCATTTTCCCCATTACAGATGTTAAACTAACCGGCCGAAAGTTACCTGCCTTTTGTCTGCCCCCTTTTTTAAACAGAGGCGTTACATTAGCTGCTTTCCAATCCGCTGGTACCTCCCCAGAGTCCAGAGAATTTTGGGAGATTATAACGAATGCATCTGCTATAACTTCCGCCATCTCTTTTAATACCCTGGGATGCATTGCATTAGGACCAGGTGACTTGTCTACCTTGAGTCCCATTAGCCTGTCCAGCACTACCCGCCTAGTGATAATGATTGTCTCAAGGTCCTCCCTTCCCACATTCCCGTGACCAGCAATTTTTGGCATGGTTTTTGTGTCTTCCACTGTGAAGACCGAAGCAAAATAATTGTTTAAGATCTCAGCCATTTCCACATTTCCCATTATTAAATCCCCCTTCTCATCTTCTAAGGGACCAACATTTACTTTAGTCACTCACTTCCGTTTTATATATCGGTAAAAGCTTTTACTATCTGTTTTTATGTTTTGCGCAAGTTTACTTTCGTAATCTATCTTTCCTTTCTTTATTGCTTTCTTAGTCATCCTTTGCTGTCGTTTAAAATTTTCCCAATCTGCTAGTTTCCCACTAACCTTGGCCACCTTATACGCATTGGTTTTTAATTTGATACTCTCCTTTATTTCCTTGTTATCCACGGCTGGTTATTCCTACTCTATTCTCGCCCTTCTTTTTCACTGGAATATATTTTTGTTGTGCACTATGAAAGAGCTCCTTAAAAGTCCTCCACTGTTCCTCAATTGTGCCACCGTTTAGTCTGTGTTCCCAGTCTACTTTAGCTAACTCTGCCCTCATCCCACTGTAGTCCCCTTTGTTTAAGCATAGTATGCTCGTTTGAGACACTACTTCCTCACCCTCAATCTGTATTACAAATTCAACCATACTGTGATCACTCATTCCAAGAGGCTCTTTTACTAGGAGATCGTTTATTATTCCTGTCTCATTACACAGGACCAGATGTAAGATAACTTGCTCCCTTGTAGGTTCTGTAACATACTGTTCTAAGAAACAATCCCATATGCATTCTATGAATTCCTCCTCAAGGCTACCCTGTGCAATTTGATTTGATCAATCGATATGTAGGTTAAAATTCCCCATGATTACTGCCGTTCCTTTTTCACATGCCTTCATTATTCCCTTGATTATTGTCCGCCTCACCGTGAAGTTATTATTTGGGGGCCTATAAACTACGCCCACCAGTGACTTTTTCCCCTTACTATCTCTAATCTCCACCCACAATGATTCAACATTTTGTTCATTGTAGCCAATATCATCCCTCACAACTGCCCTGATATCATCCTTTATTAACAGAGCTACCCCACCTCCTTTCCCTTCTTGTCTATCTTTCCGAATTGTCAGATACCCCTGTATGTTTAATTCTCAGTCTTGCCCACCCTGCAACCACGTTTCTGGAATGGCCACCAAATCATACCCATTTCTAATGATTGGTGCCGTCAACTCATTTACTTTATTTCGAATGCTGCGTGCGTTTAGGTAAAGTGTTTTAATACTCGTTTTTAAACCATGATTTTTAGTTTTGACCCCTCCTGCAGCCCCTTTATATTCATACATATTGTCCCTTCCTATCACCTTGTGGTTTACACTTACCCCAGTGCTACTCTGCTCTGTTGCCTCCTGCCTTTTGCATTCTTTCTTGGGGTCCTGTTCATCTGAGCTCTCACCCACTCTAACTAGCTCAGAGCTCTCTCCTGGGTTCAGAATACTCCTTGCATTGAGGCACCGAGCTTTCAGGCTTTCCTTTTTATTACACTTTGACACTTTCGAATTTTGCTGTACAGTTGCCCTTTTTGTTTTTTGCCTTGGGTTTCTCTGCCCTCCACTTTTACTCATCTCCTTTCTGTCTTTTGCTTCTGTCTCCATTTTACTTCCCTCTGTCTCCCTGCATTGGTTCCCATCCCCCTGCCATATTAGTTTAACTCCTCCCCAACAGCACTAGCAAACACTCCCCCTAGGACATTGGTTCCGGTCCTGCCTAGGTGCAGACTGTCCGGTTTGTACTGGTCCCACCTCCCCCAGAACCGGTTCCAATGCCCCAGGAATTGGAATCCCTCCCTGCTGCACCACTGCTCAAGCCACGTATTCATCTGAGCTATCCAGCGATTCCTACTCTGTCGTTATGCGTCATGTAGGCCGAGGTCAGGTCCAACTTGGTGAACGTCTTTCCTCCTGCCAGCGTCGCAAATAGGTTGTCTGCCTTGGGTAGCGGGTACTGGTCCTGCAGTGAAAAACGGTTAATCATTACTTTATAGTCCCCGCAAATTCTGACCGTGCCTTGAGAACTTGAAAAATCAGACTGGCCCACTCGTTGAACTCCACCGGCACGATGATGCCCTCTTGTTGCAGCCTGTCTAGCTCGATCTCCACTTTCTCTTGCATCATATATAGCACCGCCCGTGCCTTGTGGTGCATGGGTCGTGTACCGGGAATCAAGTGGCTCTGCACCTTCACCCCCGAGAAACTTCCGATGCCTGATTCAAACAATGACAGAAACTTGCTCAGAACCTGGGCACATGAGGCGTCGTCGATGGATGAAAGTGCTCGGATGTCGTCCCAGTCCCAGCCAGCTACTGCCGAACAGTGTGGGGCCATCTCCTGGTACTATCCATAGTGGTAGTTCGTGCACTGCTCCATCATAGGAGACTTTTACTGCTGCGCTGCCATTTACAGGGATCAGCTCTTTGGTGTAAGTTCTCAGCTTGGTGTGAATGGGGCTCAGCTTGGGCCTGTGTGCCTTGTTGCACCACAGCCTGTCGAAGGCCTTTTTGCTCATGATGGACTGACTCGCACCCATGTCCAATTCCATGGATACTGGAATTCCATTCAGTTCAACTTTTAACATGATCAGTGGACATTTCGTGGTGAAAGTGTGTATCCTCGGTTTGAGACTCTAGTTCAGTTTGATCCGCCATGGATCGGTCTTCCTCTGCAATGTGGTGGTTTGCAGGGTTTGTGGCTTGTCTGCACATTCGCTGGAAGTGTCCCATTGTTCCACAGCCTTTGCACGCATAGTGTTTGAAGCGGCATTGATGGGCTCGATGATCACCTCTGCAGCGCCAACAAGGTGTTAATTGCCTCACATTAACGATTGATGGCAGACTCTGAGTCATCTGAGGTCGTGCAGCTGCAGACGTGTACATTCTGCCATATGCATTCCTGCCTGAAAATGACGTTACTTTGTGTACAATACTTGCCAAAACATCTTTATGCTGTGAAATTTGTTTGGTGTTATCGCTAGTGGACATAAATGCCTGGGCTATCATTATGGTTTTGCTCAGATTCAGTGTTTCAACAGTCAATAGTTTGCGAAGGAAAACCTCATGGCCAATGCCAAGCACAAAAAAGTCTCAGCATTTGTTCCAGGAATCCATCAAATTCGCAATGTCCTACAAGGCGCCTTAGTTCGGCGATATAGCTCACCACTTCCTGGCCTTCAGACCGTTGATATGTGTAAAATCGATACCTTGCCATCAGAACTCGCTCCTTTGGATTAAGGTGCTCCCGGACCAGCGTACACAGGTTGTTGGTTTCACCGGAGCAAGAAGATTCTTCATGAGGCCATAGGTTGTTGCCCGGCAGATGGTGAGGAGGATCGCCCTTCGTTTAGCAGCGTTCACACGCCCTTCCAGCTCGTTGGCCACGAAGTATTGGTCGAGTCGCTCCACGAAGGCCTCCCAATCGTCCCCTTCTGAGAATGTCTCCAGGATACCAACAGTTCTCTGCATTTTTGCGTGATGGTTCGTTATCTCGTCGCCAGTTGTTATGTCCCAAATAAAGTAATGTGATTGAGTACTGTAGACGTGAGTAAGTATGACCTTAGTCTCTTTATTCTAACTCTAGAGTACTGGTACTGCATGGGAGGCCTGCTTATATACAGTGCTCCCAAGGGATGCTGGGATCCCTTGGGACTCCAACAGATATGCCTCTGGTGATGGTAGAATGCTGATTACATAGGGTTGCATACATAACAACTGGAAAGACAGAAAGGCTTTGTCGTCGGAGGAAGATACATATGCCCAAATATTGAGCAAGTTCCCCATGCTGTTTGAACTAGGTATCGGCAACTTCACGGGAGCCAAGGTGCAGATCCACATGAACTCAGATGCAAGACTTGTCCATCATAAAGCTCGGGCAGTGCCATATATGATGAGGGAGAAAAGGGATCATATCACCGGTCGAATTTAATGAATGGGTGAGCCCCAGTGTTCCTGAAAAATTATGGCACAGTCAGAATCTGTGGCGACTACAAGGCTACGATCAACAGGGTTTTGAAACAAGATTAGTGCCCATTACCGAAGGCTGATGACTTGTTTGCGACGCTAGCCGGAGGGAAGTCGTTCACAAAACTGGACTTGACGTCGACTTATATGACGCAGGAGTTGGTCGAGATGTCGAAGAGACTTATGTGCATTAACACGCACAAAGGACTGTTTATTTACCACAGGTACCCGTTTGGAATTCGCTCGGCTGCAGCAATATTCCAGAGGAATATGGAAAGTCTACTGAAGTCCAGTCCCAGAACCGTCATGTTTCAAGATGACATCCTGATCACCGGTCGTGACTCCAAGGAACATCTGAACAACCTGGAAGAGGTTCTACTGCGTTTGGACAGAGTGGGACTCAGACTTAAACGCTCGAAGTGCGTCCTCATGGCACCGGAGGTCGAATTCCTCGGGAGGAAAATCACCGCTGATGGCATCAGACCTACTGTTGTGAAAACCAAAGCTGTCAAGAATGCACCCAAGCCGCAGAATGTGCTGGAGCTGCATTCGTTCCTGGGTTTACTCAACTACTTTGGTAACTTTCTACCTAAATTGAGCACCTTACTTGAACCACTGCACATGCTATTGAGAAAAAGCAACAACTGGGTGTGGGGCGCATTGCAAAATAGAGCTTTCGAGAAAGCCACCAATCTGCTTTGCTCAAACAAGCTGCTGGTACATTATGACCCATGTAAACGTTTAGTTTTGGCCTGTGACACATCGTCATATGGAATTGGTTGCGTGTTACAACAAGCCAATGAGTCAGGGAAACTTCAACCTGTCGCGTATGCATCCAAAAGTTTGTCTAAAGCAGAAAGAGTCTACAGTATGGTAGAAAAAGAAGCTTTAGCGTGTGTGTACGGTGTTAAAAAGATGCATTAATACCTGTTCGGTCTGAGGTTCGAATTAGAGACTGATCACCAGCCGCTCATTTCGTTGTTTTCCGAGAGCAAAGGTATCAATACCAACGCTTCATCCTGCATCCAAAGGTGGGCGCTGACATTATCTGCCTATGATTATGTCATTCGCCACAGACCTGGCACAGAGAATTGTGCCGATGCTTTGAGCCGGTTGCCGTTGCCCACACCAGAGGTGGAAACGCCACAACCGGCAGATTTAATGTTAATCATGGATGCTTTTGAGAGTGAAGGTACCCCTGTCATGCCTCAACAAGTTAAGAAGTGGGCCAGCCAGGACCCGATATTATCGGTGGTAAAGGGTTGCATCCTCAAAGGGGATTGGGCTGCCATACCTAAGCAAATGTGCGAGGAGGCCAAACTGTACATTCGTCGCAAGGACGAACTGTCTCTTCAAGTAGATTGCATATTGTGGGGCAATCGTGTTGTAATGCCTAAGAAAGGGAGAGAGAAGTTTGTGCGTGAGTTACATGGCATACATCCTGGTATAGTGCTGATGAAGGCCATCGTCAGATCCCACGTATGGTGGCCAGGAATTGATTCTGAGCTGGAAGCATGTGTACATCAGTGCAACACCTGCATGCAGCTCAGCAAAGCACCAGCGGAATCGCTGCTGAGTCTGTGGTCATGGCCATTCAAACCCTGGTCCAGGATCCATGTAGATATTGCAGGTCCCTTCCTGGGCAAGATGTTTTTAGCGATGGTGGATGCTTATTCGAAGTGGATAGAATGCACAATCATGTCATCCAGAACGTCCACGGCAACCGTAGAGAATCTCAATGTCATGTTCGCGACACATGGTCTGCCTGATATAGTGGTGAGCGACAATGGGTTGTGCTTCACCAGTCAGGAATTTCAGGAGTTAGTAAAACTTAACGGCATAAAACATGTAAGGTCAGCACCGTTCAGGCCTGCGTCCAATGGGCAAGCAGAACGTGCAGTACAAATTATCAAGCAAAGCATGAGGAGGGTAACCTAAGGGTCACTGCAGACCCATTTGTCTTGCATACTGCTGAGTTACAGGACAAGACCCCACATACTCACAGGGGGTCTCGCCTGCTGAACTCATGATGAAAAGAGGTCTTAAGACCAAGTTATCGCTTGTACACCTGGATTTAAGTAATCATGTTGAATACAGAGCCAACAAGGGTACCACAATCGCGCAACTGTGTCACGCGAGATTTCTGTGAATGATCCTGTATATGTGTTGAATTATGGTCAGTGTCTCCAAATGGATCGCTGGTATGGTCATGGCCAAGGAGGGCAACAGAGTATTTTTTATTAAGCTCAAGAATAGGCAAACTTGCAGGAAACACATGGATCAAACAAAGCTGAGGCACACAGACGAGCCAGAGCAGTCGGACAAAGAAACCGTCGATGACCAACCAACCTACCAGCAGTCTTCGGTGGATTCAAGGGTCATCAGTGAAACCAGAATTTCCATCACGGACTTGTTCAATCAAAATGGACTTGCGATTCCTGACATGGCCACTGCCACCCCCAACAAGTCAGCCATTCAGCCACTAGCCATAACAGACTCCGCACACTCGCCCAAGGCCGGAATCGAACTGAGACGGTCAACCTGGGAGCGTAAAGCACCAGACCGTCTCAACCTTTGAAAAACTGTGATAAGATCTCAGAGGAGGGTATTGTCATGTATATGCATGCTGTTTGTAGCCACCAGATGGTGTCATTGTTAGAGGCCACTGAGCAGCACGCACATGGTGTTGCTCTGGTATAAAAGGCCAGCTATTTTGTGAGTCAGAAACTTTGAGACTAAATAAAACACAAGCCAGGTCATGCTTTGCTTGGTTAAACAGTACTCAGTTTGAACCCTTATTGCATACATAACAGTTCCCCCCCCCCCCCCCCCCGCCACCCACCCCACCACAGCAATAGCACTCGAGGTGCTCTACTGCACAATGTCGTGGTCCCAACGTGGCTAGGGGCAGGGGTAGGGGTAACAGGAAAAAGCAATCGGGGGTAAGGTGAAAGGGGGGGGGGAAAGGCGGCAGGAAATGTGGCCACAGATAGAATTGATGCCGGCTGGGGGGTGTTGTGGATGTTTGTAGTTTTTACTGTTTGTACTTTAAAAATTTGATTTCAATCAAAAATTGTTGCAGATTGGGGGTTGTTGTGGGTGTTTGTTGTTAATGTTTGTTTTGTGTTATATTTCAATGAAAAATTTTATTTCGCATATTTTATTCAAAAAGATTTATTAATTTTAAGTTTTACAACGTTCTTCAAAATTTTAAATTTTATAAAAATATTTTATTCAACTTAACCATTCTTATGCAGTGTCTCACTCACTTTTAGAAAATGAGGGGTAACAATCATTATAAGGATTGCATACAATGGCCAGGCAAAGGTGAAACGTAACTTTCACTGTTCAAACAAAGCGTTTATTTCTGAGCTGCTGACGTAGCAGTTTTGCAGTTGTGAAAGCTCTACGAGGCTTCCCCTGTCAAAGTGGTGGGGGTGGTGGTATGGGTTCATCGCCAGGCTCCTCGTCCTCCTCTTCCTCCTCTCTCTCCTGAGGTGGTCCTACAGTCCCCTGTGGCAATTCCTGTCCCCTCATTATGGCTAAGTTGTGCAACATGCAACACACCACAATGAACTCAGCGACCTGCTCAGGGTAGTATTGCAGGCTGCCTCCAGACTGGTCCAGGCATCGGGAGCGTTGCTTCAGCACTCCAATTGTCTCTTTGACGATATTGCGTGTGGCTATATGGCTGTTATTGTAGCGATACTCGGCATCTGTCTGAGGCGTCCAGAGGAGGGGGTCATGAACCAGATGGCGAGGCCACATCCTTTGGCCCCCCACATCCAGCAGTGATCTTGTGGCTGACTGTTAAACAGGTCAGAGACAGTGCTCTCATGCAAGATGTACGCATCATGGATGCTCCCTGGAAAATTGGCATTTACTGCCATGATGCGCTGTGTGTGGTTGACGACGAGCTGCACATTCAGGGAGTGGAATCCTTTTGGTTTCGGTACACCTCTGGCTCCTCTAAAAGTGCTCGCAGAGTGATGTGCGTACAGTCTATGGCACCCTGGACCTTGGGGAAGTTATAAATTCTTGAAAAACCAAAGCCCTCTCACTCTGTGCCTCCCTGGTCATTGGGAAGTTTATAAAGTCCATCCTGTGTGCGTATGCAGCAATGTGTGGCGTGCTGAGAGATGCAGCATATGTCGCCAGCTGATGCCTGAAAGGAGCAGGATGCATTGAAGCCAAGTGCCACGGTCACCTTCACCTCGTTGGGTAGTGCGGTCCTGTTGCTGCTGGTAGATTGCAGGTCTGCCTTTATGAGCTGACATATCTCATTGATCATCTCTTCTCGGAAGCGTAGCCTTCTTAACGCACTGTGTATTGGACAGGTGCAGGTAAGAGCATTTCTCCCTGTAAATTCACTGGGGGTATGGCCTCCTCCTCCTAAGTCTGCGACCTCTTTGATTGGGCACATAATGCTTTTCATAAACCTTCTTACAGCTCTATTCCGCAGAATGTAAGTAGTCAGCAATATTGGCACGGAAATTACAGGCCCCATTCCTTTTAATGTCCTAAAATGTCCTCATATATCCTCAAATAACTAGAAATGTCCTTTAAATTAACCACAATGTCCTCTGATTCTCTTAAATATATTTAAATACCCTTTAAATCTTCTCACAAATAACTTTTAAGCTCTCATTGACTTCAAACGGCCTTTCCTCAAGATTCTCCGATTTGAAAAATGGTATCCGTACCGCTGGGTTAGGATCAGGTAAGACCCAGGTTTTCTGGGCGGTATTTTAGTCCGGCGGTAAAATGTATGATTTAATGAATTTACCACCGGCAGTATTTTTGGGCAATATTTGGGCGTCGCATGAAATAGGCCGTCAAAATAACTATGAAAAAATGGGTGGGCGGTATTGTTTACCGCCGGCGTTAATTGACTGACAAATTTACCGCTGGCGATATTTGGGCGGTAAATGGGCAGTAATTTCAAGTTTAGCCATCATTTCAGCGGTAAACTGTTTTCCAGCGGTAAATGGGCGGAGAAGTGATGAATTTCCAGCCCCCAATGTTGATAATGGTGTGGAAAGGCATCGGAAAAGCCGGTTTTCAGCGCGCAATGCGCATGCGCTGAAAACCGGCTTTTCCGATCTGTCAAGCTGGACAGATCCTAGACAGATCGGGAGAGAAGACATTTGCACGGGCAAGATTGCGGGATTTACGCATATCTTGCTCGGCAAATGTCCTCAAAACTCTTGCGCCTGATAAAACATAAAAAATAAAATTTTAAAAACACATATTGGGCCCAAGTTTCGGCGCAGCCCGGACCTGGACGCCCATTTTTCGTGCCACTAAGTGCGCCTAAAAAAAACTTACCTGTTCTCCGGCTCCCTGCAGGTCCTTTGCAGCTCGGCGCAGCGCAGTACGAGCTGTGGGGGGCGGAGCCAGGTCCCTGCGCTGAAAACAGTGCCGGGACCCCGCTACATGGGTGCGCATGTGCAGTAGCTCCAGGCGCCCAAAACTGTGTGGGAGGGGCCCGAAGCACGCAGCCCCTAGCCCTGGCAGAATGGTCTCAATGGGGCTGCGTGGATAAGGCTCCTCCCACCCGACCGGACCCGACCCGACCCCCGCTCAACCCCCTCCCCCCTCCCCCTCCCTCCGGCGACTCGATCTCTGCTTCCCCCCGCCCCTGGCGACCCGACCTCCGCTCCCCCCCTCCCGACCCCCCCCACCTCCGCGCCCCCCGTCCCCGGACCTCCGCGACTCTCCCACCCCCCCGAGTCCCGACGCCATCTATGTGTAAATCCAGCCCGAAGTCTTGGGCCCAGCCGTTCAGCCTCCTTCCCCCCACTCTCCTTCCCTCCCCACCTCTCCTTCCCTCCCCCCTCTCCTTCCCTCCCCCTTCTCTCCTTCCCTCCCCTTCCCTCCCCCCCCCTCCTTCCCTCCCCCCCCTCCTTCTCCCTCCCTCCTTCCCTCCCTTCCTCTCTCCCTCCCTCCTTTCTCCCTCCTCTCTCCTTCCTCTCTCCTTCCCTCCCTCCCTCCTCTCTCCTTCCCTCCCTCCCTCCCTCTCCAATTCCCTCCCTCCCTCTCCAATTCCCTCCCTCCCTCTCTCCCTACCTCCCCTATCCCTCCCTTCTCTCTCCCTCCCTCCTCTCTCCTTCCCTCCCCTCTCCTTCCTCTCTCCTTCCCTCCCCTCTCCTTCCTCTCTCCTTCCCTCTATCCCTCCTCTCTCCTTCCCTCCCTCCCTCCTCTCTCCTTCCCTCTCTCCCCTTCTCTCCCTCCCTCTCCCCCCCCTTCCCTCCCTCCCTCTCTCCTTCCCTCCCTCCATCCTCTCTCCCTTCTCCCCTCTCCCCCCCTTCTCCTCCCCCCCTTCTCCTCGCCCCTCCTCTCCCCCTCCCACCCCTTCTCCCCCTCCCCTCACTGTCAGAAACACAAACACTGACAGACAGAGAGTGAGAGACACACACACAGACAGACAGAGATAGAGACTGACAGAGACACACTGGGGGGCCATCCCAGCACACTGTTGGAGGACTCCCGGTGCTGCAGTCGGTAAGTAGAAAATGTTTTATTTATTGATTTTTTTTTGGATTTTTTATTAATTTTTTTTGATTGATTTATTGGTTGATTTATTGATGTATTTATCATTTATTATTGATGATGGCTCTTTATTTGTAAAACTGAAGTGTTTAATGTTTGTAAACTTCCCTTTAAACTCCCCCCCCATTCCCTACGCCTAATTTGTAACCTACGTCTGATTTTCTAAAGTGTAGACAAGGTTTTTTCGAACGTACAAAAATCTTCACTTACTCCATTCTAAGTTAGTTTGGAGTAAGTTTTCACTGCCTAAACTTTGAAAACAGGCGTAAGTGGCCAGACGCGCCCCTTTTGAAAAAAAAATTCTGTTCCATAGTGAAACTGTTCTAACTGACTAGAACTGGAGCAAACTAAATGCAGAGAATTCAAATTTCTAAGATACTCCATTCTAAACCAGTTGTTCCAAAAAAACAGGAGCAACTCAGGCCGAAATTTGGCCCCATTATGTTTTAAAATCCTGCCCAATACATTACATTTATTTTTAAGCAGAATTAAAACTTTTTTTAAAAATCGGCAAATTTTTTTTCTTTAAAAAACATTTCTAACAACTTTAATTTCTATTAGTGTATTTATGTGAGGTGTTTTTTAAATGTTCTATGTAGTGTTTGTGTGTTTTGGGGTGTTTCAGACTTATGAATCTCCTATTACTATGAATGAGAATATACTTACCTGTGATTGGGTGTCCAGGCCCACGTGACTCCTGCGGACGTCCCAACATGAACGGCTGTGACGCGCAGTCACGAGAAACCTTCGGATCGGGATCTCGAGCGGGTCTAGCAGCTTCAGGTATGTGTGCATTTTCTGTCCATTCTTTAGTGGTTTGCCCGCAGGGAAGACCTCGAGAGGGATTTCTGCCACGATGATTTTTGTCAGGAAAAATAAAAAGATGGGGTTTGGTTGTGTGAAAAAGTTTTCTTAAATTTACATGAAGTGACATAATAATGTCAGACAATGTTTTGCTCCGCCTAGAAAGAAGTTTAACCCTTTCCGCTGACAGGTGTTTTCTTAATTCAGCAAGGAACCATTTTTGAATTGCTGAATGACATTTTAAAGATATTGGACATCATTAAACGAAAGTTTCTTAATTTTAAGTGACTATTTGCTCCATGGGGCAGAAGAAATGTTATGATTTGACAATTTAACCTCTTAAGCGGAGTCACAATGGCTTCTGTGTTTCTTTTGTTTTAATTAGGTGACTATTGGGAAGAAGTAGTGGAATTGGCGATGTTCACCTGTAATTCCTGTATGGAATGTTGGCAACTATAGTGGAAGCTGTAAGAAAAGAGGTTGAAGACTATTACTTACACAAAGTAAAAGCACATTCTAAGACTGAACCTAAGTGGGAGGGTAACAGAAAAGCAGATGAACTAGGTACGATGGGGGCAGAGAAAGGGGACCCGTGGGATCCATACCAATCAGGAATGGTAGCCGCCGCAATCCTGGTGGCTACTGCAATTCCGCTTCCCCCAGATCTTAAAATGTTACAACTGAAGGATATAATGCTGAAAGCTGTCCATAAGGAGAAAGAAGCAGGTCAGTCGGTGAAATGACCCTACGGCGCCAGTGACGTAGAGGTCAGGGAAGGCTTGCTGTTTACAGGGGATAAGTGGATTGTGCCTGAGGGATATAGGGAGGGCACACCAACATAACCAACTACACCTGGCCCTTAATAAACCACAGGAGTGGGAGGTGGGAAGCCAGGTAATGGAACAAAACCATGGAAGGGTGGGAGTATTTGAAACCCTGTACAAGGGGCCGTATAATATCATTGATAAAGCTAGTCCCATGGTATATGCAGTCTGGTTACCTAAGAGAACTAAATGATTTCATATTAACCAGATGAAGGTTTTTCAGCCCACTAGCAGGTCACCGAGACGACAGGAAACGATTATGAGCATGGTGATCCTCTCCAGTGGGATACCCCCATTTAATCAGGTATAGTATGATCCAAATGAAAGTGGACAGGACACGGGAGCTGTAAGAACCTCCCTGGCCCCATATCTAGAAACTTGCCTTCAAGTCTATCAAGTGTGATTGTGACACTAAGTGCTTGGGTACAGTAAAGGTGGCCACCTATGAGGTCCAAGAAAGTTGAGGCGTGTGCCATAAGATGTCACGAGTGACCACCAGTGTGGTTTGTGCGGATGGAAGTGAGTGATCAGTCAGGGTATCACCAGATAGGGAACCCCAAGAGAAATGAAGGGAGCCCGACCCAATCCCAAAGCACTGGATATATCCAGTTATATCAAGGGATGCAAGGAAGGTGATTGTACAAGCAGTAGACTTAAAAACTCATCCAAAGGTTCCTCCTCCTGTGAATAAAACAGATTTGTGGGAGAAGCCAATTGTTTGTCCTAAACACATCCCAGGACCAACAAACGGGCTAGTGGTAATCCCAACTCAGATAATATTGTACCATGATGTGCATCACGAAGTGGTGCCTGTAATATTGAATCTGACTGAAGTGGGACTACCTGGGTGGTGTAAGCCTGAGACAGCACGATTATATGGGAGAATAATACGGAAATTAATCAAGGTATTTTGGCAGAGGGTCAGTACAACCTTAACGGAATCAGAATTAGAACAGTTATATTACACCGAATCTATGGAAAATAATAAGCTTGATCATACCCTCAACAAGAAAGGTACCGAATCTATTAAAGAGAATCATGACAGAAGGCAGCGATTAATGATGCCGCAACTGTTTTTAATACAGGAACCTCCCTCGTTAACAGTCTTGATTTGGCTAGCCCAGACCAGTCCGTAAAGGCAGTCAGGAATCAATTAAAGAAAATTTTGAATGAACTGAATGGCCTTGAGCAAGAGGAATTGGGGGAGGACCAAATAATGACCATTCATTTTCAGGATATGGTTAAACATTTAGAATCCCATGCTAAAAAAGTAAACCAGATTATAGAAGAGAACAAATAGTGGATGCATTGGTGATCATTTTCCAACAGTTTATCGACTCTGGATCAGTTCCTATGGACTGGAGGGTAGCTAATGTAACACCACTTTTTAAAAAAGGAGGGAGAGCGAAAACGGGTAATTATAGACCGGTTAACCTGACATCAGTGGTGGGGACAATGTTGGAATCAATTATTAAAGATGAAATAGCAGCGCATTTGGAATGCAGTGACAGGATCGGTCCAAGTCAGCATAGATTTATGAAAGGGAAATCATGCTTGACAAAACTTCTGGAATTTTTTGAGGATGTAACTAGTGGAGTGGACAAGGGAGAACCAGTGGATGTGGTGTATTTGGACTTTCAAAATGCTTTTGATAAGGTCCCACTCAAGAGATTAGTGTACAAAATTAAAGTACATGGGATTGGGGGTAATGTACTGACGTGGATAGAGAACTGGTTGGCAGACAGGAAGCAGAGGGTCAGGATAAACAGGTCCTTTTCAGAATGGCAGGCAGTGACTAGCGGGGTACCGCAGGGCTCAGTGCTAGGACCCCAGCTCTTTACAATATACATTAATGATTTAGATGAAATCATTGAGTGTAATATCTCCAAGTTTGCAGATGACACTAAACTGGGTGGCAGTGTGAGCTGTGAGGAGGACGCTAAGAGGCTGCAGGGTGACTTGGATAGGTTAGGTGAGTGGGCAAATGCATGGCAGATGCAGTATAATGTGGATAAATGTGAGGTTATCCACTTTGGGGGCAAAAACACGAAGGCAGAATATTATCTGAATGGCAGCAGATTAGGAAAAGCGGAGGTGCAACGAGACCTGGGTGTCATGGTTCATCAGTCATTGAAAGTTGAAATACAGGTGCAGCAGGCGGTGAAGAAGGCAAATGGTATGTTGGCCCTCATAGCTAGGGGATTTGAGTATAGGAGCAGTGAGGTCTTACTGCAGCTGTACAGGGCCTTGGTGAGGCCTCACCTGGAATATTGTGTTCAGTTTTCATCTCCTAATCTGAGGAAGGATGTTCTTGCTATTGAGGGAGTGCAGCGAAGGTTAACCAGACTGATTCCTGGGGCTGAACTGACATATGAGGAGAGACTGGATCGACTGGGCCTTTATACACTGGAGTTTAGAAGGATGAGAGGGGATCTCATAGAAACATATAAGATTCTGACGGGACTGGACAGGTTAGATGCGGGAAGAATGTTCCCGATGTTGGGGAAGTCCAGAACCAGGGGACACAGTCTTAGGATAAGGGGTAGGCCATTTAGGACTGAGATGAGGAGAAACTTCTTCACTCAGAGAGTTGTTAACTTGTGGAATTCTCTACCGCAGAGAGTTGTTGATGTCAGTTCATTGGATATATTCAAGAGGGAGTTAGATATGGCCCTTGCGGCTAAAGGGATCAAGGGGTATGGAGAGAAAGCAGGAAAGGAGTACTGAGGGAATGATCAGCCATGATCTTATTGAATGGTGGTGCAGGCTCGAAAGGCTGAATGGCCTACTCCTGCACCTATTTTCTATGTTTCTATGTAAAAAGGCCCTTGATGAAACTGCTCGAAATGATAAGAACATAAGAACATAAGAACTATTAGCAGAAGAAGGCCATTCGGCCCTTCGAGCCTGCTCTGCCATTCAATAAGGTCATCGCTGATCTGATCATGGACTTAGTTCCACTTCCCTACCCATTCCCCATAACCCCTTATCCCCTTATTGTTTAAGAAACTGTCTATTTCTGTCTAAATGTATTCAATGTCCCAGCTTCCACAGCTCTCTGGGGCAGAGAATTCCACAGATTTACAACCCTCTGAGAGAAGAAATTTCTCCTCATCTCAGTTTTAAATAGGCGGCCCCTTATTCTAAGATCATGCCCTCTAGTTCTAGTCTCCCCCATCAGTGGAAACATCCTCTCTGCATCCACCTTGTCAAGCCCCCTCATAATCTTATACATTTCGATAAGATCACCTCTCATTCTTCTGAATTTCAATGAGTAGAGGCCCAACCTACTCAACCTTTCCTCATAAGTCAACCGCCTCATCTCCGGAATCAACCGAGTGAACCTTCTCTGAACTGCCTCCAAAGCAAGTATATCCTTTTGTAAATATGGAAACCAAACCTGCATGCAGTATCCCGATGTGTGGCCTCACCAGTAAATAACCTGTATATCTGTAGCAAGACTTCTCTGCTTTTATACTCCATCCCCTTTACAATATAGGCCAAGATTCCATTGGCCTTCCTGATCACTTGCTGTACCTGCCTGCTATCCTTTTGTGTTCATGCATAAGTACTCCCAGGTCCCGCTGTACTGTAGCACTTTGCAATCTTCCTCCATTTAAATAATAACTTGCTCTTTGATTTTTTTTCTGCCAAAGTGCATGACCTCACACTTTCCGACATTATACTCCATCTGCCAAATTTTTGCCCACTCACTTGGCCTCTCTATGTCCTTTTGCAGATTTTGTGTGTCCTCCTCACACATTGTTTTTCCTCCCATCTTTGTATCGTCAGCAAACTTGGCTACATTACACTCAGTCCCTTCTTCCAAGTCATTAATATAGATTGTAAATAGTTGGGATACCAGCACTGATCCCTGTGGCACCACACTAGTTACTGATTGCCAACCAGAGAATGATTCATTTATCCCGACTCTCTGTTTTCTGTTAGTTAGCCAATCCTCTATCCATACTAATATATTACCCCCAACCCCATGAACTTTTATCTTGTGCAGTAACCTTTTATGTGGCACCTTGTCAAATGCCTTTTGGAAGTCCAAAAACATCACATCCACTGGTACCCCTTTATCTACCCTGTTCGTTACATGCTCAAAAAATTCCAGAAAATTTGTCAAACATGACTTCCCCTTCATAAATCCATGCTGACACTGCCTGACCGAATTATGCTTTTCGAAATGTCCTGCTACTGCTTCTTTAATAATGGACTCCAACATTTTCTCAACCACAGACGTTGGGTAACTGGTCTACAGTTTACTGCTTTTTGTCTGCCTCCTTTTGTAAATAGCGGCGTTACATTTACAGTTTTTCAACCTCCCCAGAATCCAGGGAATTTTGGTAAATTACAACCAATGCACCCACAATCCTTGCCGCTACTTCTCTTACGACCCTAGAATGCAAGCCATCAGGTCATGGGAATTTATCTATATGTATGTGTAATGTACGGATCTTGGTTAGTGGAACAATCCCGAGAAAACCTGCAGCATATTGCCGAGGGAAAACTCCCCTCATGGGTAACTGATCGAGACCTGAGGGCAATGTCCACTTACCAACTTACTAAGACTCTCTGCCAAGTTAGAAGGTTGGTACAGATGTATCCGGTGAAGCACGAGTGTCATCTACAGGAACAGAACGACATCACCCTGTTAGGGATAGTATTGTATTACCCAATCATGCCCAAGGAAATAATCCCAAGTCCTTTGTTCTGCTTGGAGAACATAGGTGTGCTTCAGGGAGACCATTTAGTAGGATAAAATGAACCCGGGTGGCCCGGGTGGATAAGATAACATGGTAGCCCCAGACCTAACTGAGTGTGCTCAAGCTCGGGATATGTTCATTTGCCCCTACAATGTGGTAGAACATGCAGTCCCTGGATACAGATTTAATTGGGATGGGATAGCATGGAACTGCACCATGAAGGTAATTGCGGGACAGCATTTTTCCGTACGATCTGCATATTGTGTTCCCACCATACACCGGGAATACCAGTACGGTACTAACCTGTCCCATCGCGGCAGGAACTTTTTGTTTTACCCCAGACCGAACTTTGATGCTTCAGGCATGGGTTTTATTAAGCATTTATTCGCATAGACAAGTAGATATTGCTGTAGAAGATGATTTAAAGGAGCAATTACACCAGTACGTGACGCGATTTGGCTATGACATCTTGCCTCTACCAGGACACTTGGTAGATTTAATGAAACATGTTAAACAGTCCCAAGACCATTATTATACCCTATCCCAGAAGAACTGTGAACCACGTACTGAAGTGTCTAAGATTGGGGACGATTCGTCCTGATGGGACATTGTTACGAAAATCGAATTGTCTCGCATGTGTTGGTCGTTGTGCAGCTGATGATTGTGTTGTATCTTCTGATAATAACCTACTGTATTAACAGGAACTGCCAACAGCAGGAGTGGCTCAAGATGATCCAGGAAACACCGATGAAAGTGAAGGGTTACAAACTGAACTAAAAGTGACTGAGAATCAAAACGTTTGAGTCAGTTAAGAGTGGCTCTGTAAGACTACAGCTTTTTTTTGTCTCATTTTCTGCTAATAACTGCTTGCAAACAGCTCCAAGATGGTTAAACCTGGCTTGACCATTATTAGTGACCCACAAGGCTGTGTGAATTCAAAAGACTTTCCAGTGAGTTTTAACACCTTACAGCTGCAAAATAATTGTCTGGGAACTGTAGAAAAAGACTGTCCAAGAGATAAGATAATGAAAGACCTATTCATTGTGAGAGAGTGTACTTTTGTTGTACACCTAGACAATTACGTACACGGTAGGCAAACATCCAGAAAACTGTATAAAATGGCTGTAACACATGAGGTCAAATGCTGCAGGCAAGAGATTGGTAACCTGGTCAGTTACAAATAGAAAGGGGGTTAATTTTCGATTGTTGACCATGGCTGGAATTAACCCTGTGTGAGTGTCTTTCTTTCTATTAATCACTTAGGGGATAGGTAATTTTAACTGTTATAAGGTATTTTAATAGGATAGGTTGGTACGGGCTTATAATTAGAAATTATTGTGCATTTGGTGCTATCGTAAATTGCTTGTATTCCTTTTGATTATTCTAAGTAAAGATAACCCGTGGATAGGGGTGAGTGAAAAAATATCCTGTGTCTGTGTTGTTCTGTCTCACAAGTACGAACTCTGAAAGTGTAGAGTTTAAAACCTGTTACAGGCTAAAACCTGTTATTATAAAAGAAAGGTCTTACAATCAGAGGTACCATCTTTCTGATGAGACATTAAACTGAGGCCCCACCTGCGCTCTCAGTTGAACCAGTGCCATTATGAAGAAGAGTACTTGAGGTCTCCTAATGTCTTGGCCAAAAGTTAGCCTTCAACCAACATCATTAAAACAGATTATGCAATCGTTATCTCATTGCATTTGTGGGACAAATTGGCTGCCACAACAGTGATTACATTTCATAATTACATAATTGGCTGTAAAGCACTTAGGGACAACCTGAGATTGTGAAAGGCGTTATATAAATGGGTGATATCTTCAATAGCAATGACCATGTCTGTATGAAGCATCAACTGCTTCCATTTTAACCTACATTTAACTCAGTAGAATTTCCTCAATTTGTATATCTTTCCAGAAAAATAAAAAGGAATTGCAACAAGCTAACTTTAGAGAATTACCGGTACTGCGAGGCACTCAATGTTCTGCTCTTTTCTTCCATTTACAATGTTTATAGTTTCCGACTTTGGCCAGGGTAGTCTTGGTGCTGTGAGCAGGGTAGAAGCTGGAATGAAGAGATTCAAATGGAGTTTTGGTAGAGATAAGCATGGAGTAGGGGCAATGACATGTTTGAGAACCTTTGAGTGAAAAGGGCTTTTAGAAAGGTAATAGTAATTAGAGAGGATGGGCAGGTTGCGGTTTGGATTTTTGAGAGAGGTTGAAGATGGCACATATAAATAGGAGAAGAATGATGTTTGAGGAAAGAGAGCCATTAATAACATTGGCAAGTTAAGGGTGCAGCAGATATAATTGAGTGGTAAGGAGTTAAGCAAAAAGGGAATTGAGAAAGCAGGGGATGCGTCTTACAGAAGAGATGAACTTGGACAGAGCACAGGAAAATGGAAGGGAAACTGCATTGGTGTAGGGTTAGAGGTCGGGTGCATGGAGTAATCTGGGGTTGGTTAGGAACAGTGTGGGAGAGAATGGAGAGGTGATGACAAACAACTGCATGGGTGGTTTCAATCTTGGAAACAAAAATAATCCATGAGCTCTTTGTGTTTGATGTTGAAGGTGAAGGTAGAGGGGAGCAGGAGAAAGGGGTTTGAGGAAATGAGTTGTCATGCAGGAATAAATCTTGGGTTGCCCTTGCCCTCCAAATAATCTTGGAGTAGTAGAAGAATTTGGCTGAGGAAAGAGAGGCATGATAGTGCTCAATGTGGTCAAGCTAGGGTTGATAATGCTTATCTACACGAGTCATGTCCCAAGTTTGCATAAGTTTGCAGCCCTCACATTTAAGAGAGCAAAGATAGGGACCAAACAGCGTGATGGCAAAGGTGGGAGCATTGACTGCTTTGCTGGGAACAGGGCATTGAAGCCAGAGGTAAAGGAGTAGTCAAGCAAGTCAACTGGGGGGTGGGGAGGGGACGGGGATTCATGATGGATGGAGGAAGAGAGGGAGTTGGGAGTTTAAGAGTGAATTAGTGAGGGAGATGTGGGAGAGAATTTTCCAGGGGCAGGTGGTGTAGTTCAGCAATGTGGGTGCCCATTACCACCTGACCAGGATGCAGATAAACTTAGTTGATAGAGCAACTGGGGCACTTTAGAGAATTTCACCCCCGTTGTGGTTGAATTCCTTCTTTTTTGCATGAATGTGAGGCTGGGAATTCTGGTCCTTTTTTTCCTACTTTAAAGACACTGGTTTCTTTCCCCCCCCTAACTGCTTCTCCCATTTTCCCCTCTCCTTTTCTGGAAGTGTTGACTTTTACTGTGGTCCATTGTCATGAGCACCAGCAGCTTTGTAGTTCAAACTGCTGTTCAGCTGATATTAGTCAGCAGCACAGACCGGGAATTGAACCTGTGTTGATCTTAATCTGGATGGCTCAGTCTGAACATCCTTTGTGGTGCATTTATCTACTGAGTAATCAGGCAACCGTAAACTGGACCCTCTTGTTTGCAACTATTTGTTTGGCGGAATATAGATTTTGGAATCATTGTTTTTGCAGTTTCTGACCCATTTTTACTAAAGAGCTTAAATGTAAGTGCATTTTCCATGCTACTTAGTATTGTAGCATATTATAGTGTCCATGTCTGAATCAACATCACTGTGGAACTTCCTGCCTGAAGGTTCATGAGATGTATATTAATGGTGTTAACAGCCAGTCCCCCATGGCTGTCTTCAGTACCGAGCTGCCTAAAATAGCCTCCCGAAAGGTCATTACAAGTATGGTTGATGCGGGAAATGTGAATGTCACATTGATACAGTACAGGATGCGTTTTTTAGAGCTGAGTTAAGGGATGTTGTTGAGGCAGAGGAGTGGGAGAGCTACACTGAATTTAACCCATCCAACACCTGCTTCTAGATTCCTTGCATTAGCATCCCTCGCAAACTGTCAAAAAAAATCCCAACTGTTAGAGCAAAGGGCTGTCAAGTCCTACAAAACCACTTGGAGCAAAACACTTAAAAAAAATGTACTAAATAGCATCAATAAATAAAACAGTGAATAAACAATGGTAAATTTATGAAAGCTTGGGTATATATTTCAAACCTCATCGAGGTCTGTTTTCACCTCATGGAGCACGTGGACCTGAAAGGTTTCAAAGCATGGATTTGGGTCCTAAAGCAGTATTTACGCGTAACCTTCAATGTCCAGGGCTGCTTCACTGAATTAACTGTCTCCCAGTTATTTCAACTTCTTCATTGCTACTTTTGTTACTGTGACTTCCATAGTGCCTCAATCCAGTATTTGCTGCCTTTATTATGGTCATCTTTCTCTCGTCAATGTCTCTTTTCTCTGGCTTGTGCATTCCTATTGCTACGGCCACTGGAGAGGAAACATCAAGAGAAGAAAAACTTTCTATAAGGGTGATATATTTAAAACAATGTTCTCCATCCTTCATCCACCCAGCATAGCTTTCAATTACAAAGCTGTCATGTGCTGAATGTATTAAAATTTAAACTCAAAGACTCCTCCAATGGTTGAGTTGTTAAATGCACACCCTGATGTAGTGCTGAGACATACAGACCAGGAAGCATCCAGATACAATCCCTGGTCTCTGCCAGGTGCTACAGTGACCGGAATATCTTAGGCTAAGAAAAAATAAAATCAGCCAGGGTTCCCACTCCTGCTCCTTTGCTCGGTGATATACATCTGAGTGAATGCAATAATACATTTATATAGCACCATTAACATAGTAAAAGATGCAAAAGCAGTATACAGGAGCAGTATCAAACAAAATTTGACAAAGCCACGAGAGATATTAAGACACGTGGCCAAAAGCTTGGTCAAAGAATTAAGTTTTACGTAGGCTTTTAAAGGAGGAGAGCTAGAGAGGCAGAGGTTTAGGGAGGGAATTCCAGTGCCGACCCTCTAGGCAGCAGAAGGCACAGCCGCCTGTGGTAGCGTGATGAAAATCGGCAATCTGCAAGCAGGCATAATTGGAGGAGCGCAGAGTTCTTGCAGGGTTGTTCTCTGGAGGAGGTTACAGAGGTAGGGAGGGGTGAGGCCATGGAGGGATTTGAAAGCAAGAATAAGAATTTTAAAATTGAGGTGATGCTGGACCAGGAGCCAATGTAGGTCAGTGAGACGTGCGAGTTAGGATACCGGCAGCAGAGTTTTGGATGTGCTCAAGTTTACAGAGGGTTCAAGGTGGGAGGCCATCCAGGATAATTGGAATAGTCAAGTCTTGAGATAACAAGGGCATGGATGAGGCTTTCAGAAGCAGATGAGCTGAGGCAGGCGTGGAGTGTTATGGAGGTGGAAGTAGGCACTCTTGGTGATGACGAGGATGTGGGACTGGTAGCTCAGCTTGTGACTGAATAGGACACCAAGATTGCAAACATTCTGGTTCAGCCTCAGACAGTGGTCAGAAAGAGAGATGGAGTCAGTGGCTAGGGAATTGAGTTTGTAGGGGAGGACTGAAGACAATGGAGGGAATTTCTGCTCATCCAGTACTAGATGTCGGACAAGCAGTCTGACAATTTAGAGACCGTGGAGGAGTTGAAAGAAGTGGTGGTGAGGTAGAGCTGGGTGTCGTCAGCGCACATGTGGAAACTGACGTGTTTTCAGATAATGTCGGCGAGGGGCAGCTTGCAGATGAGCAATAGGAGGGGGCCAAAGATAGATCCTTGAGGGACACCAGAAGTAACGATGCGGGAATGGGAAAAGAGAGCACAACTGGGTTTGGCTGTGATGCCCTACATAATCAAATAACCTACCCTGACGAATAGCCATTTGGGTACGGCACCAGAAACTTTCAGCTCATAAGGTATTGGAGTCCAGCATGAGAGTTAAACATTGCTAACCTTTTATTTAACTTCCACACAGACGATGCTTTGTGTAGTGATGTATAACATGCATTGCCATTTCTCTGGATCTGCTGCAAGAGCTGTGACACTGATCTATGATGTTTATGAACTGTGATGGGGAATGGAGCTGAGAATGTCTTTGGTGAAGGGGGAAGGGATTTGTCTGAGAAGAAGCTTTGTATGACCACTACCGTGTAAACATTTATCATTTTATTAATTGGTAAGTCAATTTGTCAAAAAGCAATGAAATGACTAACGAACAGAAAGAGCAGTTCCTGCCTTCCTATAAGGGGCACCTCATGTAATCCAAAATCGAAGAGATTAGCTTTACAACAACAACAACAACAACTTGTAATTATATAGCGCATTTAAATTAGTAAAACATCTCAAGGCACTTCACAAAAGTGTTATAAGACAAAAAATTTAACACCGAGCCACATAAGGAGAAATGAGGGCAGATGACAAAAAGCTTGGTCAAAGAGGTAGATTTTAAGGAGCATCTTAAAGGAGGAAAGAGAGATAGTGAGGCGGAGAGGTTTAGGGAAGGAATTCCAGAGGTTAGGGTCTAGGCAACAGAAGCCACAGCTACCAATCGTTGAGCGATTATAATCAGGTATGCTCAAGAGGGCAGAATTTGAGGAGCGCAGACATCTCAGGGGGTTGTGAGGCTGAAAAAGATTATAGAGATAGGGAGGGGAAAGGCCATGGAGAGGTCAAGAGAAGTGGTATGAGGCTTGAACACTAGAATGAGAATGGTGAAATCGAAATGAGGGGGCCATATAAAGGCCATATAAACGGGACTTGCTACGAGTTCGGACATGGGCAGCCGAGTTTTGAATGACCTCAAGTTTACGTAGGATGGAAGGTGGAAGGCCAGCCAAGGGTGCATTGGAATAATCAAGTCTAGAGGTAACAAAGGCATGGATGAGGGTTTCAGCAGCAAATGAAATGAGGCAAGGGTGGAGATGGGCAATGTTACAGAGGTGGAAATCGGTGGTCTTAGTTATGCTGCAGATATGTGGTTGAAAGCTCATTTCTGGGTCAAATATGACACCAAGGTTGCGAACAATGTGGTTCAGCCTCAGACCGATGTTAAAGAGAGGGATGGTATCAGTGGCTACGGAACGGAGTTTGTGGCGGGGAATGAAAACAATGGCTTCGGTCTACCCAATATTCAATTGGAGAAAATTTCTGCTCATCCAGAACTGGATATTGGACAAGCAGTCTGACAGCTTAGAGGCCATGGAGAGGTCAAGAGAAGTGGTATGAGGTAGAGCTGGGTGTCATCAGTGTACATGTGGAAGCTGTGTTTTTGGATGATGTCACCAAGGGGCAACATGTAGTTGAGAAATATGCAATTATTAGTCTTCAGGAGTGTTTATTGGGTCAGTCTGAACTGACAAAGTGAGATATTTTCTACCGGTTAATTGTTTGAGTGCAGCCTGTTACCTCATATGCTCAGATTAAGGCGAGTTGTATAACCCTCTCACTGTTTAGGAGTAAAATAGATTTATGTTGCACCTTTGGATTTCCAAAATACAGCTATCCTCCTAAGCTACAGAAAATCTGGATGGAGCTTTTCAACATGAACAGACACTTCTTCCTCCTGCTGCTGATGTTGATAGCAGGATTGGCCATCATGTTCCGACGACTACACAAGCTGTCCATGGCTAATCATATTCTTTGAAAAGGAGGTTCTGAGGTTCAGGAATGGTCTGTTTCCAAAACAGCCAGAATGTTTCAACTCCATTACTAAACAGAACATACCATCCTGAAGCAAAGCTTCAACATTATTGCAGAGATTTATTTTCCTTAATTTAGGATGGGTGCACATTATTACATAGAATCTACAGCACAGAAACTGGCCATTCATCCTAACTGAGCTATACCAGTGTTTATGCTCCACACGGACCTCCTCCCACTCTAATTACCTCTTCCCACTCTGCCCCGTATCCCTCAATGCCCTCCTCCCTCATGTATGCATCAATGCTATCTGCTTCAACCAGTCCATGTGCCAGCGAGTTCCAAATTCTCACCACTCTCTGTGTAAAGAAATTCCTCCTAAATTCTTTATTTCATCTGTTTGTGGGTATCTTTTTTTTTATGCCCCCTTGTTCTGGACTCACCCACAAGTGGAAACACTGTCTCCACATTCACACTATTGAACCCCTTCATTATTTTAAAGACCTCTATCAAGTATTTTCTTAGTTTACTCTTTTCGAAAGGAAAGATCCCCCAGCCTGCTTAATCTTTCCTGGCAGTTGCATTCTGGTAACATCCTTGTAAATATTTCCTTCACTTTCTCCACTGTTTCAATCTCCTTTCATAGCATGGAGACCAGAACTGCACACAAAATCCAAGTGTGGCCTAACCATGTTTCTACATAAATTTAAAATTATCTCCTTGCTTTTATATTCTATTCATCTAGAAATGATTTTGTTTGCAGTCTTTATGGCCTTATCAACTTATGTCGCTACTTTTAGTGTTTTATATATCTGTATTTATGTACCTCAGATATTGTCTGTGCAATAGGCAACACCTCTGATCAGGTCCTATATGAACTGGTCACTTTCCAAGGATCTATTTTAATTGGAAGAATGACTCATTGCAGTCTGTGAGGAACTTGGATGGAAACAGTTTCAGGCATTATACCATATTACTGAAAAAAAACACTTGGACTAAACTGTCGCTTTTCGTCAATCCAAATGTAGCTAGTAAAACAAAAAGATCATCATAGGCAGTCCCTCGGAATCGAGGAAGACTTGCTTCCACTCTTAACATGAGTTCTTAGGTGGCTGTACAGTCCAATACGAGACGATATCAAAGCGTCTAAGTTCCCGACAACTATGGCGGTGCGATGTTCCGGCCTGTCACTGTTGGAGTTGTCCATGAGGGTCCTGACGTTCCAGGACCCGAACTTCATGTTAGAGGAGTGGAAGATGCCTGTGTGTGAGTTCTTTTAACGTGGGATGGCCGTTGCACACCGGCTACCACACGGGCTTAGTTGAGCAAGGTCTTGATCCAGTGGCAAGGGGCAAAAAGATAGGTCACTGATGACTGCCTGTATCTTTGGGGAGTTCCTCTCATTAACATCATTTTAAATATCATCATATGCACATGCTTCTTCAATTATGTAGTAAAATTCTCACTGTGATCCTTTTATGGGATTTGCCTCGTATGTTCCCAAGATTTAAATGGTTACTCAGTGTATTTTATTGACTGGAAAATATTCATGAATTAGCTGAGAGTGGAAAGACTGAACATTGGAAAAAAAGAGTCGAGGAGCCCCAGAACATTTCCGCCTGCATAAAGTTTAATCTAAAATGTACTGATTATTTTAACTTTTTTCGCTGATTCAAAAGTTGATCAAAACCCTTGTTAATTAATTGTATAAAATGTACAAACCAAATAAAAATACCCCTAATCACTGAACCCAATTTAAGGAGATGGGTAAATAGTTGTGAAAAACTCAAGCAATTCACCTGAATGTAACTAAAGGGTCCAGGTTATAAATGTGTTAAGGCCGATGTCAGTGTCCAAGAGCAATGGAAGGATGCTGAAACAAACCATGTAGCATAGAAATATGGTTTCAAGTAATCTTTCCACGTTGCTTGTCATTGAAATGACTCTGACAGAAACTACATTTTAAGATCTGAAATTAGGTCAGCTGTTCCAGACTGCAATGTAAACGGATCAGTGCACACCGCAGCTTAGCTGAACAATGGGAGTTGTGCAGCCCAGCAGGATATTCTAAAACAAATTTCTTAATGTTCTTTGCAGAAAAGCAAGGAGAGATAATGAACCGCTAAGATTTCGGGAATGGGTTTACTGTCTGTGCTTTCAGTGTGGAAATGATAAGAGCATAGGAACGGGATGCCATTCAGCCCCTCAAGTCTGTTCTGTCATTCTGGTAGATCAACTATATTTACCTGCCTTTGCTCCCCATCCCTTGATACGGTTAGCTAACAAAACTATCAATCTCGGGTTTGAAAATTTCAGTTGACCCAGAATCCACAACCTTTTAGAGGAGAGAGTTCCAGATTCCCATTACCCTTTGTGTGAAAAATGCTCTCTGATTTCACTCCTAACCGGCTTAGCTCTAATTTTAGGATTATGCCCCATATTCTGGAATCCCTCACCAGAGGAAATAGTTTCTTTGCATTTACCCTATCAAATCCGTTTACCAGTTGAACACCTTTGATTATATCACCCCTCAACCTTCTAAACCCAAGGAAATACCAACTAAGTTTATACAATTTGTCCTGATAATGTAATCCCTTAAGCCTCAGTATCATTCTGATGAATCTCCACTGCACCCCCTCCAAGACCAATATATTCTTCCTGAGGTTCGGTGACCAAAACTGAACGCAGTACTCCAGATGGGATCTAACCAAGGCTCTGTACCCTTTTGTATTACAGCCCCATTGAGATAGAGGCTAAGATTTACTTAGCCTTTGTGATTGCTTTTTGTACCTGTGCACTAGTTTTTAGTGATTTGTGTACATGGACACCTACTTCCTAGCCTTTCCTCATTTGGAAAATATTTTTCAAAATGAAAAACCTCATACTTCCCTACATTGAACTCCATTTGCCAGTTTCCCCCACTTTTTCTATGTCCCTTTGCAACTTCCTGCTTCCATCTATACTGGTTACTGTGCCTCCTAACGTAGTGTGATCTGCAAACTTGGTTAGAAAACTCTCAATTCTTTTATCCAAGTCATTAATGTATATGGTGAAAAGCTGAAGCCCCTGTACAGATCCCTGATACGTACCACTTATCATATCCTGCCGATCAGAGAATGTTCCCTTTATCTCTGCTCTCTGTCTTCTATCTCCCAACCAATTACCAACCTATGTCACAGGGTTATCTCCAATTTCATGCACATTCATTTTTGATAATCTCTTGTGCGGGTAGGTGGCATTGGGGAAGGATGAAAAATAAATGGAATTCCTTCCACCGTGGATTTTCCTACCAGTGTGTTTGTTCACTGCGGGTACATTCTTATGCACTATCTGTCAAGCATCTATACATATAATGTGACCTGCAGTCCTGCAGATTTGCTGTGTACACTGGGGATCTTTTCCAACCTTCAAATCATATCAGATATGTGTGAAATAGATAATTCAGTGAAAGAAACAGACCACTGCAGTTGAAGGAGGAGAAACTTTTATTGTATGAATTTCTAATACAAAAACAAAACTAGCATCAGGACTGAAGAACAGAAGACAGGACCGAAAGACTGCAAAGGAGAAAGATGAAAAAGCTTATACCAGCCAATGTTTCAGGAACCAGTTCTTATAGTTTTCTACACCACAGATGACAAGATATCGCAATTAGCTAAAATTGAATAAGAATGGTAAGATTGAGAATTTAGTATCTATTATATGAATGCTTTGTCTTTTTAATTCATTTACTGCACTTCCATTAGGTATTCACTTACCACAGCCTGCGCCCACTTGCACAGCTGTAACCCCACCACAGTACAGCAACTTCCTGGCATCAGTAACCTCAATGCATGAGGTGCCAAACAGCATTCTCAGTTGTGAATGAATTAAATAGCAGAATTGCCAATGTTTGTGTAACATGCAGAATAGTTTACTCAAAACTGTAGAGCAATAACTGTTTATTTTAAAGTTTGTAATGTAACAATGAGGAAAATGCTGAAGAATCAGACAAATAGCTAAAAAGAATAAATTCTTTTAGAAAACTAGTGCACTTCCTTTGCAGGCTTTACAGATATAAATACCTTTTTATAAATTACCCCCAATAAATAAAACTCCAGTTCTTTTTATTCACATTCAGTGAGGCTGAATGCTAGTCACATTTCTCTGACTTGCACATGATAAACATGGTCTGAAAGGCCTTTATTAGGAAGATGGTTGTAAGTGATTAGACTGTATCCAGAAACAGTGTTGGAATATTTCTGGAATCCCTCGAGTGTTTCGCCGAGTGTTGTACATAACAAATGCATCACTCTTTACATTTATAAAGAGCTTGTGTTTCAAAATGCAAATAGACACATATAACATATTTTGATTTACTAATAATAATAAACAGTTAATTATGATTGGCATTTTCCTGAAATTTCAGGAATATTCATGTTCTAAATAAGAACTCACCAATCATTTTTCAGTTGGGTAAAGGGCCAATCTTTATAAATCAATCAAACCAGCGGCCACATTCTGATCCGCTACATGGCATAGCTGCATTACTTGTGCCAATGAGTCGCTCACCTCATCTACATGGGAGTTAATTAATTGCTGCAAAGTGAGAACCATGTGCCCAGACCTGTGAAAGTGCAGTGAGACATTGTGCAAGGAGTGCATTAAAACAACAAAACCTTCCTTCAATGAATCTGAGGGAAAGGCAATTCATCAACCAGCAATCTTGCTGCCTATGTTTCCTTCACTTGATTGCCAGGCACATATGGATAAAAAAAGATATTGTAATTTTAACTTCAGTGTGATTTAACAACCCATTTATGACATTATCAGGATCCGATTTGCATATCTGCCATCTTGCATGTGTCCTACTCGCTTGCTCAAAGGAGCAAGTTAATATGGGTACCTGGCGGGAAGGCAGCGGGATCATGGGGGTAATGCTAAGTTGGTGTCCTTATTTTAACTGCTCCCATTCAGTTTTCACTAAGAAGGCGGCAGGGAAATATGGGTCCATATCTGAGAAAGCAGCAGCATTGTCTAGAGCCCCTGGCCTGGAGTTTCTGCTCCATTGCACTGTTTTTTTCGGCACAATTCCCTGGATATTGCCGTAAACGGCACAAAAGATCGTGGAATTTTTTGCGCAAATTGCGTTCAACGCAACTCGAGTTTCCGCATTCTTTTGCGCTAGTTTTTAAAACATTGCGCTAGAAGCAGGCCTCGCCCACAAAACAGGCTGTGCCCCAAAGTGAATTAATCACCGTTGGGAATTTCCGCTAGTTGCACGCGACTGCAGGCTTTCGAGCAGGCTCCAAAAATTATATTGGAACTTTTGGGCACAAGGACACTAATAGGTATGTTTTGAAAGGTTTTGAATTTAAAAAAAAATTAAGAAGAAACTCACTACTGTACCCAAATCTAATTAGAAAATAATTTTGTATATTTTTCTAAAAGTCATTTTCAGTAATTTAAAATTTAATTACTCACAGGGGCAGATTGACACACTGATTTAAAATGCTTATTTTTGTGATAAAATCTATTTTCAGCTGTATCAAACTTTATCAAGTTACCATTCTTAAATATATTAAGGAATTCTTTTAAAGCAAAATATTTATTTTGAATTATTTAAAAAAAATGCTTCCTGATTGCGTTGGTTCATCACAGATTTTGCATTCACCAATATGCAAATGAATTTGATCAGAAACTTGGGAAAAACCCACTTCAAAACTAATGCAATTTGCGCTGGAATTGCCTTTTGTATCCAAAGTGGAAACTCTACCTGCTTAAATATAATGTTTTTATTTGTTCCGGGGATGTGGACGTCGCTGGCAAGGCCAGCATTTATAGTCCATCCCTAATTGCTCTTGAAAAGGTGGCGATGAGTCACCTTCTTCCACCACTGCAGTCCATGTGGTGAAGATAACCACACTGCTGTTAGGGAGGGGGTTCCAGGAGTTTGACGCAGTGACAATGAAGGAACAGCGATATATAATTCCAAGTCAGGATGGTCTGTGATGTGGAGGGGAACGTGGAGATGGTGATGTTCCCATGCGCCTGCTGTCTTTATCTTTCTAGGTGGTGGAGGTCGCGGGTTTGGGAGGTGCAGTTGAAGAAGGCTTGGCGAGTTGTTGCTGTGCATCTTGTAGATGGTATACACTGCAGCCACAGCATGCCGGTGGTGGAGGGAGTGAAGGTTTAAGGTGGAGGATGCGGTGCCAATCAAGCAGGCTGCTTTCTCCTGGATGGTGTCAAGCTTCCTAAGTGTTGTTGGAGCTGCACTCATCCAGGCAAGTGGAGAGTATTCCATCACACTCCTGACTTATGCCTTGTAGATGGTGCAAAGGCTTTGGTGAGTCAAGAGGTGAGAAACTCACTGCAGACAATCTGACCTGCTCTTGTAGCCACAGTATTTATGTGGCTGGTCCAGTTAAGTTACTGGTCAATGGTGACCCCCAGGATGTTGATGGTGGGGGATTTGGCGATGGTAATCCTGTTGAATGTCATGGGGCGGTGGTTAGACTCTCTCTTGTTAGAGATAGTCGTTGCCTGGCACTTCTATGGCGTGAATGTTACTTGCCACTTATCAGCCCAAGTCTAAATGTTGTCCACGTCTTGCTGCATGTGGGCATGGACTGCTTCATTATCTGAGGAGTTGTGAATGGCACTGAACACTATGCAATCATCAACAAACATCCCCACTTCTGACCTTATGATGGAGGGAAGGTCATTGATGAAGCAGCTGAAGATGCTTGGCCAAGGACACTGCCCTGAGGAACTCCTGCAGCGATGTCCTGGGGCTGTGATGATTGACCTCCGACCACCACAACCATCTTCCTTTGTGCTAGGTATGACTCCAGCCAGTGAAGAATTTTCACCCTGGTTCCCATTGACTTCAATTTTACTGGGACTCCTTGATGCCACACTTGGTCAAAGGCAATCAAGGGCAGTCACTCTCACCTCTGGAATTCAGCTCTTTTGTCCATATTTAGACCAAGGCTGTAATGAAGTCTGGAGCTCAGTGGTCCTGGCAGAACTGGAACTGGGCATTGGTGAGCAGATTATTGGTGAGTATGTGCTGCCTGATAGCACTGTCGATGCCACCTTCCATCACATTGCTGATGATTGAGAGTAGACTGATGTGGCGGCAATTGGCCGGATTGGATTTAGAAACATAGAAAATAGGTGCAGGAGTAGGCCATTCGGCCCTTCGAGCCTGCACCGCCATTCAATGAGTTCATAGAAAACAAAGAAAAATAGGTGCAGGAGTAGGCCATTCGGCCCTTCGAGCCTGACTGAACATGCAACTTCAGTACCCCATTCCTGCTTTCTCGCCATACTCTTTGATCCCCCTAGTAGTAAGGACTACATCTAACTCTAATTTGTCCTGCTTTTTGTGCTCTGGACATACCTGGACAGTTTTCCACATTGTTGGGTAGATGCCAGTGTTGTAGGTGTACTGGAACAGCATGGCTCGAGGCGTGGCTAGTTCTGGAACACAAGTCTTCAGCACGACAGCCTGGATGTTGTCAGGGCCTGTAGCCTTCGCTGTATCCAATCCACTTAACCGTTTCTTGATATCATGTGGAGTGAATCAAATTGGCTGAAGACTGACTTCTGTGATGGTGGGGACCTCGGGAGGAGGCCGAGATAGATCATCCATTCAGCACTTTTGGCTGAAAATTATTGCAAATGCTTCAGCCTTGTCTTTTGCACTCGCATCCTGGGCTTTGCTATCATTGAGAGTGGAGGTATTCATGGAGCCTCCTCCTCCTGTTAGTTGTTTAATTGTCCACCACCAATCACGACTGGATGTGGCAGGACTGCAGAGCTTTGATCTGATCTGTTGCTTGTGGGATTGCTTAGTTCTGTCAATAGCATGTTGCTTTCACTGTTTAGCACGCATGTAGTCTGTGTTGCAGCTTTCCCAGGTTGGCACATCATTTTTAGCTTTGCCTGATGCTGCTCATGGCATGCTCTTCTGCACTCCTCGTTAAACCAGGGTTGGTTGCCTGGCTTGATGGTAATGGTAGAGTGAGGGATATGCCGGGCCATGAGGTTATAGATTGTGATGGATGAGGTTATAAAATTCTGCTGCTGCTGTTGGCCCAAAGCGCCTCATGGATGCCCAGTTTTGAGCTGTTGGATCTGTTCTGAATCTATCCCATTTAGCACGCTGGTAGTGCCACACAACATGATGAAGGGTGTCCTCATCTCCACAAGTTCTGTGCGCTGGTCACTGCTACCAATGCTGTCAAGGACAGGTGCATCTGTGACAGGTTAATTGGTGAAGACAAGGTCAAGTAGGTTTTTCCCTCATGTTGGTTCTCTCACCACCTGCTGCAGGCCCAGTCTGGCAGCTATGTCCTTCAGGACTCAGCTAGCTCAGTCAGTAGTGCTGGTACCGAGCCACTCTTGGTGATGGACATTGCAGTCCCCCACCCAGTTTACATTCTGTGCCCTTGTTACCCTCAGTGCTTTTTCCAAATGGTGTTCAACATGGAGGAGTACTGATTCATCAGTTGAAGGAGGTTTCCTTGCCTATGCTTGACTTTATGGGGTCCGGAGTCAATATTGAGAACTCCCAGGGCCAATTCCTCGCTCCTGACTGTATACCATTGTACCACCAGCTCTGGCGGGTCTGCCCTGCCAGTGGGACAGGACAAATGGAATTCAATCCGGAGGAGTGTGAGGTAATGCATTTGGTGAGGGCTAACAAGACAAGGGAATACACATTAAATGGTAGGACACTGAGAAGTGTAGAGGAACAAAGGGACCTTGGAGTGCATGTCCACAGATCCCTGAAGGTAGTAGGCAGTTAAGAAGGCATACGGAATACTTGCCTTTATTAGCCGAGGCATAGAATAGACGAGCAGGGAGGTTATGCTTGAACTGTATAAAACACTAGTTAGGCCACATGTACTGTGTGCAGTTCTGCTCACCACATTACAGGAAGGATATGATTGCACTAGAAAGGGTACAGAGGAGATTTACGAGGATGTTGCCTGGACTGGAGAATTTTAGCAATGAGAAAAGATTGGATAGGCTGAGTTTGTTTTCTTTGGAACAGAGGAGGCTGAGGGAAGACCTTATTGAGGTGTATAACATTATGAGGGACCTAGATAGAGTCGATTGGAAGAATCTATTTCCCTTAGCAAATGTGTCAAAAACCAGGCGGCATAGATTTAAAGTAATTGGTAGGAGGTTTAGAGAGGATTTATGGGGAATTCCTTCATCCAGAATGTGGTGGGGGCCTGGAACTCACTGCCTGAAAGGGTAAGAGAGGCAGAAACCCTCATCACATGTAAAAAGCAATTGGATATGCACTTAGATTGATGTAATTTACAAGGCTACGGACCACGAGCTGGAAAGTGGGATTAGGCTGGATAGCTCTTTTTCGGCCGACACAGACACAATGGGGTGAATGGCTTCCTTCTGTACCATAAATATCTATGATTCTATGAGCACAGGCTAGCATCACCTATATTTATGGTTTCCTTTTTTGAGATTTTGAAATAGGGCTGAGACCATCAGATTAGAAGCTTCCAAATATCAGCTCAAGTTAAACGCATAAAGGATAGGCTGGATAGCTTTTTGTTGGCTGGCGCGGAAACAATGGGCCGAAATGGCTTCCTACCATGCTGTAAATTTCTATGATTCTATTGTTCTATACCGAGGGATGGTGATGGAGGAGTCGGGACATTGGTAGAAAGGTATGATTTTGCCACCTTAGAATTGCTACATCTGTAATTAATGACAAGCAGGGATCTATTTGTTGGTTGGCAATGAGGAAAAGAGGCCAATCAAAAAAAATTGTGCACCACAATGGATGGAGGTAGTCATGATAATCAGTGTCACCTCTAACATTCCCTGCAGTGACCTAGTGCTGGAAGCTGAGTGGCTTCGTCAGGCTAGCTATGCTAAGAGGAAGCAATGACACCTTAAAAGAATGATATGTAAGAAGCATGTTTCAGAGTTGAAGCCACTTTGCCCTCGCTGTGGATGAGCACCATATATAACTTATCAGAAACATGCACTGGGCACCACTAGATCCTTCGCACACCCTTTCTTCGCTTGAAGGCCTGCTGGCTACCCAGCAAGTGGCTATTCTTCATGTGCGGGACAAAACAGAGCAAGTCTGCAGGTTATTCACACCAAAGCTTGATCCTATCCTCACCTGACATATGCACAGGGGCCAATGGAAAGCCATTAGAAGCTAGAGCTCTTGCTGTAGGATAGCACAATATTAAGACGGGTGGGCGTATGCTTGCAGACTTGGCAATGGTGCACCTTACTGCTGACAGAAATTAGCTGTGGTGTCCACTGGTTTTAAGTTTTGGCAGTAAAAAACCAGTCTGAATAATTTAATTTTTTGCTGGCAGCAAATCATAAGAGCTACTACAGAGGCATGTGAGAAATGGCATACTGCTTTGGGGTCAAATTGATAAAACAGCAGTATCCATAGTGCCAACCTGAAAATATCTCTCCTCTGAATCACCCGATCCGGGGATGTGATTATGTAGGTCATTATTTTCATCTTTTACATAATTTTCTTTATTTTTCCTTCCCCGCCAAATCTGTATACCACAACCCAACAAAGGACAGTCAACATGTTCCTGGACTCTTGACAATAGCATCTTGAAATTGAGCTTGGCCCAAGTTGATTCTTGCCTCAATTTTCTCTCCCGAGTCTCAGTTCAGAGCTTCCCCCCACTTAGCACATCCCTCCAGAATGTCACATGGGAATTAGCTGATGAACCAATATCCTACTATAGTGAAATACAGAGTTATACAGTTTAATTTTAATCCCTGACAATTCAGTCCAAGCTTACCACAATTTATCACAAAGTTTTCTTAGGACTTCTCCCGCTCCACTGCTGTAATTTTGGCGTAATTCCCGTTTGCCCGAGTAAACGGGGTTTCCGTTGAAGTTATGGCGTTGGAGAAGGAGACGTTCTGAGGAAATTCTCGACGCCTAAGTTTAACTGAATCTCTTAGCCCCAAATAATCTTGGCTAAAAGAAAGAAGACTTGGATTTATATAGCGGTACCACCGGACGTCTCAAAGTGCTTCACAGCCAATGAAGTACTTTTGGAGTGTAGTCACTGTTGTAATGTGGGAAACAGTATTGGAAAGGGATTTGTATCTTTGTCCCTACTCCCTTCAATCTGCTGCCCGCCTCTGGTACCTCACCCAAATGGTCACACTTCACGTGTGAACATAGACAGTGAGCGTCGGCAGGCTATTGAACTGTGTTGGGACCTGAGTATGGTTCACTCGATGTTGGAAGTCTACATACGCACTTCCAACTGAGATGACTGGATAGTGATCAGCAGGAACCCGAGCTGATTTTTCTCCTCTCTAGCCTAAAGATGCTGACATGAATTGCAGTGTCACTAGAGTCACCTCTGCTGAGATGCTCTGACTCAGCAAAGACCAGGGATAGAACCTGGAACCGTTTGGATCGGTATGGCTCAGTATCGCTGTGCGCTTTGAATTTATCCACATTTCTATGTTTTTCCTGTCTCTCAATCACAACACTCCAGCCAGTTCGCTACTTGTAATGGCTCTTCTGTAGAAGACCAGCAGAAACCCCCAAGTAAACAGGGAAGATTCAGTTACATCAGGTCTTTTGTTGTTTCCACCTTTTACAAGACAATGAATACCTGGGGAGGGAGTGGAGTCAAGGGAGACTTCTGAAACCAAAATTCGCACTCCTGAGGCTCACAGGTGACTTGGTGTAGTAGTACGGTTGATACTGAGTGATTTGAGGAATACCTGCCTTCGCAAGGGTGCATGTTGGCCCCATCGGTGGGGTCCAGGCAAGCATCTCGATTTTACATGAAGAGTAAGCTCTTTCATCGATCTGGAATTTAATGGTGATGCCTGTTGTGCTGCCGGTTTGCACCTCCTGCCATTCATCAGTTCGGGAAGACATTTACACCAAGAGACACTTCGGCTGATCCAGGTTTTTCCTAATCAGATGACCTGCTTCGGTCTAACATCCACTAGACTGATTATTTTCTAACATAGAATCAGAGGTCCTCTATTGATGTGCCATCACCACACCCACTTAGTAAGGAAAGTTAATTCACAAGGTACCACCTCTAATGAAGTACACCAACTTAAAGCAGCCCTGTGCTGATTAGCCTCGATTTAAATCAGCTCTCTAATTGGTGGCCCTGAAATTCGGTGGGCGTTCTCCTCATCTCCTGCCATAACTTCGGCAGGAAATCGTCAGAATCCCCCATAGAAACGCATCAACACTGAGAGTAGCTGTGTCCTCTATTTTTCTGTGGGAGGGTCTGCCAGTATCCTGCTGAAGTTGCAGCAGGAGATCAGATGATTGTTCAGACCCAGATTGCAGAAATAGTAACTCTGTTAAATCCAACAAGAAGTAGATAACTTTCCGACCATACAACTCTCTCCTTTATCCCACACTGGGCAGGCCACAAGAGGATATAATCCATTTATTGAACAGCATAGTGCGTAGTCTCAATCAAATGAGCACTCTACTGTGGAAATTGATGAGGGTTTGAAAAGTGGGAGTGTTGATGGAAGGTAACACATCTAAACCCGTATCAAACCTTACTGAAGCTTCTGGTGTCAGAGTTCAATCTCACTCTCATGCTTGCTGCTGAGGAACCCTGACTCTGCCGAATGCAATTCACAGGTTACAGGAGGGTGGCAGAAAGCATTTTGACACAAAACCAACACTTTACAAGCAAGTTTGTTTAACACCGACTCAGCTGTAGCTTCTCTTTAAATCTTAGTTGTTTTATGAAAAGGGTTTTTTAACACGTGCTTCTAGAAAGCACAATACTTTTAGTTCTTTGAGGTGTTGCTGTATCAGACCCGCACAGCATTCTCAGACAGCGGGTGCAATGGACACGGCTGGCTCAGATGAATTAGGGGAAAAGGTCATGGACCCAGACATGGAATGATCTTCGGCCGGGGTGGGTTGAGATGTTTGCTCCGTACCAACTCCTTCAATATCTCGGTGGGGTTTACCACTGAATATTTGACTTTCTTTATCGAGAGCTGTGTACTGGAAAATAAAAAGGAAAGAAAGAATGAGCGAGCGTATAAAAATATAGAATGGATCGATGTACTGACAGTTTTGATTATTGGATTATGTTGGAAAATGCAAAATAAAGAAAAGGTGAGCATCAAAGAGGAATCTTCTTTGTGAGCCTGTAAAGTTTTTAAACATCTTCTCCAAATTGTGGATGGTGTGCATTAGAAGGCCAACCTGTGGAATTTTCTACCACAGAAAGATGCCAGTTTGTTAGATATATTCAAAAGGGAGTTACGGCTAAAGGGATCAAAGGGTATGGAGAGAAAGCAGGAATGGGGTACTAAAGTTGCATGATCAGCCATGATCATATTGAATGGTGGTGCAGGCTCGAAGGGCAGAATCGCCTAGTCCTGCACCTATTTTCTATGCCGAATTCAATATAGTTAGACTTTGTTGAAAATTATGGGACAAATTCAATGCATTTTAGATGTGAAGCACTAACAGGCTGTTTGATTAATGCTGAAGTACTTTGTGAAATGGACTAACTGAGAGGTGTACATTATTTTGGCCATACTAAGGCATCTGGGCAAGCCTACACTGGAGTATTGTCACTCCATGGATACGTAAAGCACTAATGCTGCTTGATTTAAGATATGTTCTTTGTATGGAAACAATGGTTATCTATTAGGCAAACTGTAACAGTGTTGCATAATAGGAGAGTGGCTGTAATATACATGTTACTATATTTTCAGATATGGAAGGAAATAAAAGCAAAGAAGAAAAATAGATTACTCACCAATCTGCACAATCACGAATAGGCTATTTGATTAACCTTGGGGTGGGGTTGGGGGGGGAGAATATGTGTCCATTTACAACAATTTACATTTCTATCAGCTCCTCAGAGCACTTAACAAGATGGAAATGACGGACATGAATGGAAAATATACTTTTGCGAGTAATCATGTGATGTGCCCTCCTGTACTCCCATTATTATAGGGACACCCCAGAGCTATTACTTTCAATTCTCTTGAGACATTGGAGATACCAGCATGAGGGTAGCAGTTCCCCAGCCACTAGAATCCAACATCTTCAACAACAACAACAACCTACATTTCAATTGTGTTCCTCATGAACAGACATCTCAACCGCTTTTCAAGATAAAGGCAAGACAATTAATGCAGATCAGAATGGAAAAATTGTGGAGGGTGAAGACAAAGTCGGGAGTTTTCAGGAAACTTTTGAAACAGGGAGGGAAGCGGCAAGTGGAGGAATCTGTCACAAGGGAGCCCAGAGACAGGGGTGCAATAACTGAAACAGGCCAACAATGATGGAGTGGAGAACAACGAGTAACGTGACATCAGAGTTGTGTTCACGCAAAGACACATGCCTGGAAAATTTACAATATACGTCAATGATTTAGATGAAGGAATTGAGTGTAATATCTCCAAGTTTGCAGATGACACTAAGCTGGGTGGCGGTGTGAGCTGTGAGGAAGATGCTAGGAGGCTGCAGGGTGAATTGGACAGGTTACATGAATGGGCAAATGCATGGCAGATGCAGTATAATGTGGATAAATGTGAGGTTATCTACTTTGGTGGCAAAAACAGGAAGGCAGAATATTATCTGAATGGCGACAGATTAGGAAAAGGGGAGGTGCAACGAGACCTGGGTGTCATGGTACATCAGTCATTGAAAGTGAGCATGCAGGTTCAGCAGGCAGTGAAGAAGGCGAATGACATGTTGGCCTTCATAGCTAGGGGATTTGAGTAGAGGAGCAGGGAGGTCTTACTGCAGCTGTACAGAGCCTTCGTGAGGCCTCACCTGCAATATTGTGCTCAGTTTTGGTCTCCCAATCTGAGGAAGTACATTCTTGCTATTGAGGGAGTGCAGCGAAGGTTCACCAGACTGATTCCCGGAATGGCAGGACTGACATATGAGGAGAGACAGAATCAACTGGACCTGTATTCACTGGAGTTTAGAAGAATGAGAGGGGATCTCATAGAAACATATAAAATTCTGACGGACTGGAC
This sequence comes from Pristiophorus japonicus, assembly GCF_044704955.1. NCBI lineage: Eukaryota > Metazoa > Chordata > Chondrichthyes > Pristiophoridae > Pristiophorus > Pristiophorus japonicus. Next base: position 283,641,155 of record NC_091978.1, read on the forward strand.
AGGTTAGATGCAGGAAGAATGTTCCCGATGTTGGGGAAGTCCAGAACGAGGAGTCACAGTCTAAGGATAAGGGGTAAGCCATTTAGGACCGAGATGAGGAGAAACTTCTTCACTCAGAGAGTTGTTAACCTGTGGAATTCTCTACCGCAGAGAATTGTTGATGCCAGTTCATTAGATATATTCAAGAGGGAGTTAGATATGGTCCTTATGGCTAAAGAGATCAAGGGGTATGGAGAGAAAGCAGGAAAGGGGTACTGAGGTGAATTATCAGCCATGAATGGTGGTGCAGGCGTATTTTCTATTTGCTAAGACTGCAGGTTTAGAGTGGGATGATGTTATGGAACAATTTGATAATGAGAATTTGAAGTCAGAATGCTGGGGCATGGGAAGCCAATGCAGCTTGGAAAGAACAGGAGTGATGGCAGTACAGAACTCTGTATGGATGAAGACATGGGCCAAGTCATTGAGTGAATTGCAATTTATGGAGTGAACATGATGGACTGGCTAGGAAGGCATTACAGGTCAAGCTTTGTGGTGATAAAGACATTGATGAAAATCTTGGCAGCAGTAGGAGGTAGGCAACAAAAAAGGCAGATCATCTTGCAGAAGTGGAATAAAGTGATCTTGATAATGGAATCGATGTGGGGAAGGTTCCTTTTGTAATTATGTACATAAATAAACTATTTACAAAAACAGGTAAAGCACCAGGGTTGCACTAAATTATTTACTTACTAGCCCACAAAAAGAAAGGAAAAGATTGCATTTGTAAAAGCTTTCCATGACCTCAGGATGTCCCAAAGTCCTTCACAGTCAATGAAGTACTTTTGAAGTGTAGTCACTGTTATAATGTAAGGAAACATGTCAGACAATTTGCACATAGCAAAGTCCCACCAATAGCCATGAGATAATGACCAGATAATCTATTTTAGTGATATTGGCTTTAGGATAAATATTGGTCAGGACACCAGGGAGAATTCCCCTGCTCTTCTTTGAATAGTGCCATGGTATATTTTTCATCCCCGAGAGAGCAGATGTCTCCTTTGTTTAACATCTCATCTGAAAAACGAAGGTTAACACTCATCCATCTGGAGAGCAGGTGAGTGGGAGCTTTGGTGTATGGAGTAAAGTTTCACTTGAAAACAATGACTACATTTTTCATCCCTTCCACTCCATATTGCATTGATGGCCTTTACAGCAGTAATAACTTAAGAATGAAGGGGGACTTGTTCGGGACTTGAATTGAGGCTGAAGTGACCAAAGCTCTGCTGAACTGTGTGTCAACAAGTTCAAAGTTAGATTGTTGTGGCAAGTCTGCACAGCACTCTGGGCAATTGCCTGGCAGCTGTTCGGACTACACAGTAACAATTAACCTATTAATTACCCAGCAAATGAATGGAGTCCATCACTAAATTCTATATTATTAGTGGGAACCAATTGGATCAGGTACCATGTGTAACATCAAATGTAAATAGTGCTGCTGCTATTGCCTCATGCTGGTAATTGTATTCTGGAATCTCAAATCAGGTTGAATATATGTGGCTTAGCCTTGAACCTTGGTTTCCATTACATTGGTACCATTCATTGCTCTGGCTCCGTTTGTGGTAGATATAGTTTGTCCAACATACCTGATAACCTGCAGTGGGAATGGTGTACCCCATCGTTTATAGTATCTTTTACAATGTAATCATTCTGCAGTTCTAGATGCTTTAACATAGAGAGTACTAGCTTCTTCCTGAATCCCTGATGAAATGTCAAGTTGTCTCAACATTCTAGCTGGTCTGGACTCTGCAGACAGGAATTTATATAGCTTCTTCGATCAATTTCCAGGAATCTGGTATAATCTATCCAGTCAAATAGGGACCATGGCAAGTGCTGGGAGATTTCAAACCACTGCTCATACTTGTTGATATTACATAAAAAATCTTGTGAACATGGGAAGCCATGAAGAGGTATTGGATCCATACATAGGATCCAAGTCAATTGCGATACAGTGGTCAAATATATTTCAATTCACACCAAGACTATAATGTTTCCTTCCTCTTCCTCCTTTGCCTTGACAAGTGCCCTTCACTTTCTCTTACTCTGTGGAGAAGCATCTATTTTGTGTCCCTCTAACAGTGATGGTGAAGAATCTTAATGCTTAGGCAATGAAGACACCGAAATCCAAGGAGCCCACGCTTTATGTTTAGTTAGCATAGACTAATTCAGCCAACCCATCCTATGATTGTGTAGAGGGCCTAATGTTGAAGCCTGAACCTCAATGTCAGAATCATGAAGAGTCATCTGCCAATCCCTCTTGTGCTCGACATTGAAGCCTGTGCCAGGTTGGAAGGAAAGTAGGGTGAGCATGTCTGAGGTATTTTAACAAGGTTTTGCCTGAAGTCGATGGTGGCACTGAAGCTTAGGTCCAAAAATACGGAAATGAATCACACATAGCTTAATCACGATCCTTTAAATGATTTTGGCATCTCAACCAGCTTAATTCTGAAGAACGGTTATAGCATTTGAAGTATTTAAAAAAAATGTCACACTCTTCTGAAAAGATTGGCACACAGCAATGTTTAGAGAGAGAAACAGACAGATAGACAAAGACAGCATGTGTATGATCATTGGGTAGACTGGAAGGTTTCTGCATTCAAAGATCTGCTTAAACTTCGGCATAAAATACAGAAGAAAATTCACTACTACAAAGTATAATTTTTAAACATTTCATGCCCAAAAGAGAGACAAAGCTGATTGGTTTGAATGACACGTTTCTCTGTCAACAGAGTAGGCACAGGATGATCCCAATGACTGCAGGAGGGGTCACAACTCCTAAAGATCATATTGTACATTCCTATAAGACAGAAACAATAATACCAGGTGGTTCCATCCAAAGCTCTCTCAAAGGGAGTAAGATGCCCATATGTGAGTGTTTGTAATATGTGAGTGAAGGAAGTACCAATGCTCTTCAAATGTCACTGTCTTCCTCAGACCTAAAAGTCCAATCTAAAATCCTAAGACACTTACAGTCAAATAAAGTGATTATTTTTTCACACAGCCTTTCTATGGATCTTAGTATGTGGAATTATTATTGCTCAAGTTGACAAAAAATGAATTTCTAGTGCATGACCACATATTGAAAGTGCAGCTAGAAATCATTTCACCTCTATGACCTTATAATAACAATCTGACATGAATTAATACTATGTTTGATCACAGTTCCTCATATTAACTGTGTTAATATTTTGCATTAAAATCAGAATGCTGGAAATACTCAGCAGGTCAGGCAGCGTCTGTGGAGACAGAAACAAAGTTAATGTTTCAGGTCGATGACCTTTCATCAGAACTGGAAAAAGTTAAAGATGTAACAGGTTTTAAGCAAGTACGGAAGCAGGGAAAGGGGGAGGGAAGATCTGTGAAGGCAGGAGAGATTAAATAACAAAAGGGGTGATGGTGCAAGGCAAAAGGATGTGATAAAGGGACAAGTAGTGAAACAAAAGATGGGTCTACAGGAGGTGTAAATGGGAATGGCAGAATCATTACCAATAGCTGCCGTCCAAAAAAATCGGAGCAGTGGTTATGATCTGAAATTGTTGAACTCAATGTTGAGTCCGGAAGGCTGTGAAGGCTGAGGTGCTGTTCCTTGAGCTTACGCTGAGCTTCATTGGAACAGTGTAGAAGGCCAAGGACAGAGGTCAGAGTGGGAGTGGGGCGGAGAAATAAATGACAGGCGACCGGAAGTTCAGGGTCACACTTACGGACTGAATGGAGGTGTTCCACAAAGCGGTCACCCAATCTGCATTTGATCTCCCCAGTATAGAGGAGACCGCATCGTGAGCAGCGAATATAGTATATGAAATTGCAAGAAGTTCAAGTAAATCGCTGTTTCACCTGGAAGGAGTTTTGGGGCCCTGGACTGTGGGGAGAGATAAAAGGCAGGTATTGCATCTCTTGCGCTCGCACAGGAAGGTGGGAAGGGAAGGAGAGCGGGTGTTGGGGGTGACTGAGGAGTGGATCAGCGTGTCACAGAGGGAACAGTCCCTTGGAATGCTGAAAGTGGAGGGGAGGGGAAACTGTGTATGGTGGTGGCATCATGCTGTAGGTGGCGGAAATGGCAGAGGATGAATGTGGAGGCTGGTGGAATGGAAGTTGAGGCCAAGGGAAACTCTATCAAGGTTCTGTGACAGTAGGGAAGGGGTGAAAAGCAGAAGAAAGGGAAATAGGACGGACATGCTCAAGGACCCTGTCAACCACGGTCGAGTGGAATCCTTGGTTGAGGAAAAAGTAAGACATACCGGAAGCACTAGTTTAGAATGTGGCACTCTCAGAACAGATGTAACAATAACGAAGAAACTGGGAGAATGGAATCGAGTCCTTCCAGGAAGTGGGGTAGGAGGAAGTGTAGTCAAGGTAACTATGGAAGTCAGTGGGCTTAGTGGATGTTGGACGATAATCTATCCCCAGAAATGGAGATGGAGAAGTTGAGGAAGGGAAGGGAAGAGTGAAGGTGAGGGAAGGGTGGAAATTGGAAGCAAAGTGAATGAAATTTTTCAGTTCGGGGCAAGAGCAGGAAACGATACCAATATAGTCATCAATGTACTGAAAAAAGAGGTGAGGGAGGGGACCCCAGTAGGATTGGGAAAAAAAATGTCCCACATATTCCAGAAAAGGCAGGGATAACTAGGCCCCATACATGTTTTGAGGAAGTGAATGGAGTCAAAGGAGAAGTCAATGTGAGGACAAGTTCAGCTAGGCGGAGGAGGGTGGTGTTGGATGGGGATTGGTTGGGCCTCGTTCAAGGAAGAAACAGAGCACTCTCAGGCTATCCTAGTGGGGGATGGAGATGTAGAGGGATTGGATGTCCATGGTGAAAAGGGGACGGTTAGGGCCAGGAAACTGTTAAAGTGGCGGAGGGTGTTGGAAGCATCTTGGATGTAGGTAGGAAGAGACTGGACAAAGGGAAAAAGTAGAGTTGAGATGGGAAGAAATCAGTTCAGTGGGGCAGGAACAGGCTGAAACGATGGGTGTACCAGGGCAATCCTGTTGATGTATCTTGGGAAGGAGGTGGAAACAGGCTGTAGGTGGATGGGGGACTATGAGGTCGGAGGCCGTGGACGGAAGAGCTCCAGAGGAGATGAGGTCAGTGACGGTCTGGGAAACTATGGCCTGACCGGCTGAGCATTTCTAGGATTTTCTGGTTTTATTTCAGAGTTTCAGCATCTGCAGTATTTTGCTTTTGCATTAATATTTTGCATGATTGCCAAAGGGGTACAGTTTCCATGAAGAAATGTTCAACCAGCTGTCGTTTTAACAACTTGTAGAACCATGCATCATTTTCATCACAATGATATCACATGCAAATGATGCAATTGTGCATTTTAATGGAACATGTCTTTGCATCATGCCTTTATAAATATGCCAAAAAGGGTTGTTAGATTTTGCTCCATTATTTTCAATTGATCTTCCATGTCACAGAGAACTCTTATTGAACACAACAGAGCTAAAGGAGTAAAATCATGCTAAAGAACATTTTAATATGGATTGTCACACTGCACTCGCTATCACACTGTTCTGAAACTCAGGTTGGTTGGATTCCTAAATAATGCACACCTCCTTGCACAATGTGGTTCCAGCACACATCTCCAAAAACAGAAATATAGAACAGGGTTCACCCACTCTGTCAAAACATTCACAAACGAAGTGTTAAATTGGTGGATCGAGAAGCATGCAGGTTAAATAAAAGTAATTCCGAACAAATTGTTTCTCCTTTTTCCCTACATTTGAAATTGTTTTTAAAATGATGAAGCAGCAGAAAGGTGAGCGGTGCTGATGCCATTAATACGTGCCATTAGCTTGGACCAATTCGGAGAGAAGCAATGCAGGTGTGGGCCAGAGACGGGAGGGAAGAAGCACAGGGATAGAGACTAGTCACATTTCACACACATTTATACTTGTATATCTAAAAGAAAACACACCACTAAAAGTGGCTGCGAGCGGCTTTTTCAAATCAGTGTGCTGATCCCACTGTGAATGTTTTAAATATTACCGCCTGCCGATTAGATTCCAATTACTTTACTGAATACATAAAACTCAATGCAGTTCTACTGCAGACAGTGATACTGGAGTGGGAGTTTGTCCAATTCTGTCATCTTCTATTTTTTGTAATGACATCATGTCAATTATTTGCACATAATTAAAAAAAAAGGTTTGTTTATGGAAGCAGACAACTGTACTTGCAGTTTAAAACAGTTAAAGTGAAATGGGATGAAGTAGCCCCATACCAAATATCAGACTCTGTTGTAGGGCTGTATTATAGGACAATCACTACAGCTCGTACCTCATTGTAACATGCAAAATACTTGGCTCCCAAGAACTGTGCTTTAATAAAGGTGGAGTGCAATTGCTTTTGCTAGCTAATATAGATAACCCTGCAATTAAAAAAAAAATCACTTTGACCACATAAACATATCCTAGAGAACCAAGCATTCACATGAACATAATACATAATGCAAAGCACTGTAATAATCAGGGCTAAATGAAACATTTTGAAAAAAGGGACATAGATTTAGTAGAAAGCAAAGAATTTTTAGCAAAGCTTTTGACATAGCAACTGTAGCAATTTAGCCTTGCTAACACCAGATGGCACTCAAACACCACTCTGCCTACTTGAAATAATTTCAGGTTGTCTTCCTTTTTCGGAAGTTCTTGGTTTCTTCTGTTATTTCTGGAGAATTTGTAATACCGGTGCTTATCTTTAAAACCAATTCTTGTCCATGTACAGTTATGGAATATATTTTTGGCCTTTCAAATCAAGAGTTCACATGAGGTCTATTATGCGGTATTTTTCTGAAGTTCCTGTCAAATATTCAGCAGTCCAGAAATTTTTGATTCTCGAGTGAGTCTGAGGTGAACCAGTATAAGCAACAGAAAAGAAAAGTATGTGCTCTCCCGTACACAGCAGCATCAGCCTGAATCCACACCATGAAAAGTTCTGCCTTGTGTGAGCTGGAAAAGCTTAGAAAAGAGCTGTGAGGCACAAGGCGACAGGCCATGCAAATTTGGACCGGCTGGGAGTTAGTGAATGGTCCCCTGATAGGGCACTGCGTTCTATACCATAGTGTTGTTCCAGGTTTATCCAGTGTCTCAGTATGAGGATTGGAGCTCACCCTTTCCCTTTTACACTTCAAACTGTCAAAAAAAACGAAACATACAAAAAGAAAACAAACATCAAGGCCATTTTCAGATGCAAATGTTGGTTAGAACTCCAATCAAATCCATGTCTGAGCAATCTCAAGTATGTCCGTACTCTACAATGGATGAAAATGTAAGACACAATTACATTCCTTTAGCTCCACCTGTGGAAACACTCTCTGCACAGTGGAGTTGTGTTTAGTACAAATTGTTAACAAGAACAGGTGGCATAAGCTCTAGAGTACTGTATTACCCACCAGATGGTGGCAGTTCAAAAACCCATGGTTTTCCTCTGTTATAGTTGAGCCATTTTGCCAGGCCTCAGGTCAGTCGTTAGCTGCGAGGCTCATCCCTTTGCCAAAGTGGCATATCCTACTTCCTAGGAGGAAAAACTTTTATTACAATTCCTCACCCTGTGTTGCATGTTGATAAAATGGTATAGCAGATGGTAGTTTTGACTGTTCATGCTTCAAGCAAATACTGAGGAGTTGGGCTAACTTGTGGGTTAGAGAAATCAAATGTTTAAATTTAAAGTACTTAATCTGTTATTGCAGTTTTCTCCTCTCCTGATGGTAATGGCTCGTGCTGGAATATTGACAGCCCTCTGGCACCTCGTCCAAGTGATGCTGTTCTGTTCCTTCCCACTAGGAGGTGCACTAATAGGCCTCTTCCCCACACCACCTCCCCTGACCTGTCCTGTCCTTTTTCCCTCCCCTAGTCATGAATTAGGGGCTAACCAAATTGGTAGCAATGTGGTGGAGGAGGATTTCCTGGATTGTATTAGGGATGGTTTTCTAGACCAATACGTCGAGGAACCAACTAGAGGGCTGGCCAGCCTAGACTGGGTGGAGTGTAATGAAAACAGACTAATTGACAATCTTGTTGTGCGAGGTCCCTTGGGGAAGAGTGACCATAATTTGGTAGAATTCTTTATTAAGATGGAGAGTGACACAGTTAATTCAGAAACTAGGGTCCTGAACTTAAGGAAAGGTAACTTCGACGGTATGAGGCGTGAATTGGCTAGAATAGACCGGCAAATGATACTTAAAGGGTTGACGGTGGATAGGCAATGGCAAACATTTAAAGATCACATGGATGAACTTCAACAATTGTACATCCCTGGCTGGAGTAAAAATAAAACGGGGAAGGTGGCTCAACTGTGGCTAACAAGGGAAATTAAGGATAGTGTTAAATCCAAGGAAGAGGCATATAAATTGGTCAGAAAATGCAGCAAACCTGAGGACTGGGGGAAATTTAGAATTCAGCAGAGGAAGACGAAGGGTTTAATTAAGAGGGGGAAAATAGAGTATGAGAGGAAGCTTGCCAGGAACATAAAAACTGACTGCAAAAGCTTCTATAGATATGTGAAGAGAAAAAGATTAGTGAAGACAAACGTAGGTCCCTTGCAGTTGGATTCAGGTGAATTTATAATGCGGAACAAAGAAATGGCAGACAAATTGAACAAATACTTTGGTTCTGTCTTCACGAAGGAAGACACAAATAACCTTCCGGATATACTAGGGGACCGAGGGTCTAGTGAGAAGGAGGAACTGAAGGATATCCTTATTAGACGGGAAATTGTGTTAGGGAAATTGATGGGATTGAAGACTGATAAATCTCCGGGACCTGATAGTCTGCATCCCAGAGTACTTAAGGAAGTGGCCCTACAAATAGTGGATTCATTGGTGAACAGTCTATCGACTCTGGATCAGTTCCCATAGACTGGAGGGTAGCTAATGCAACACCACTTTTTAAGAAAGGAGGGAGAGAGAAAATGGGTAATTATAGACTGGTTAGCCTGACATCAGTAGTGGGGAAAATGTTGGAATCAATTATTAAGGATGAAATAGCAGCGCATTTGCAAAGTAGTGACAGGATCGGTCCAAGTCAGCATGGATTTATGAAAGAGAAATCAAGCTTGATAAATCTTCTGGAATTTTTTGAGGATATAACTAGCAGAGTGGACAAGGGAGAACGAGTGGATGTGGTGTATTTGGACTTTCAAAAGGCTTTTGACAAGGTCCCACGTAAGAGATTGGTGTGCAAAATCAAAGCACATGGTATTGGGGGTAATGTACTGACGTGGATAGAGAACTGTTTGGCAGAGAGTCGGGATAAACGGGTCCTTTTCAGAATGGCAGGCAGTGACTAGTAGAGTGCCGCAGGGCTCAGTGCTGGATCCCAGCTCTTTACAATATACATCAATGATTTAGATAAAGGAATTGAATGTAATATCTCCAAGTTTGCAGATGACACTAAACTGGGTGGCGGTGTGAGCCGTGAGGATGACGCTAAGAGGTTGCAGGGTGACTTGGACAGGTTAGGTGAATGGGCAAAAGCATGGCAGATGCAGTATAATGTGGATAAATGTGAGGTTATCCACTTTGGGGGCAAAAATACGAAGGCAGAATATTATTTAAATGGCGGAAGATTAGGAAAAGGGGAGGTGCAATGAGACCTGGGTGTCATGGTTCATCAGTCATTGAAAGTTGGCATGCAGGTACAGCAGGCAGTGAAGAAGGCAAATGGTATGTTGGCCTTCATAGCTAGGGGATTTGAGTATAGGAGCAGGGAGGTCTTACTGCAGTTGTACAGGGCCTTGGTGAGATCTCACCTGGAATATTGTGTTCAGTTTTGGTCTCCTAATCTGAGGAAGGACGTTCTTGTTATTGAGGGAGTGCAGTGAAGGTTCACCAGGCTGATTCCAGGGATGGCTGGACTGACATATGAGGAGAGACTGGATCAACTGGGCCTTTATACATTGGAGCTTAGAAGGATGAGAGAAGATCTCATAGAAACGTATAAGATTTTGACGGGACTGGACAGGTTAGATGCGGGAAGAATGTTCCCGATGTTGGGAAAGACCAGAACCAGGGGACACAGTCTTAGGATAAGGGGTAGGCCATTTAGGACTGAGATGAGGAGAAACTTCTTCACTCAGAGAGTTGTTAACCTGTGGAATTCCCTGCCGCAGAAAGTTGTTGATGCCAGTTCATTGGATATATTCAAGAGGGAGTTAGATATGGCCCTTACTGCTAAAGGGATCAAGGGGTATGGAGAGAAAGCAGGAAAGGGGTACTGAGGGAATGATCAGCCATGATCTTATTGAATGGTGGTGCAGGCTCGAAGGGCCGAATGGCCTACTCCTGCACCTATTTTCTATGTTTCTATAAGTACATTGTTTCTGTCTAGAATGAAATCCAGAGTCATTGTCAGCGGAGACCCCTGTAAGAGACTGGATGAGGAAACTCTATTTGAAGTGTACTGGCACTGCAATGTACAGAACCACTGGGCCACCTCACTGCACGTTTTAAAGGACAAGTTACCGTTTGCCTTTAATCACAAATCTATTCGAAAACACGAGTGGCTGAAATTTCCACGGTTCCCCAATCTTCCACCGTGACTTTGGCAGAAACCCTGGCTCTCTGGGGCTTCTGCTAAAGTTACAGCCTGAAATCAGGAGAACCACCCCTCACCATGGGAATTCTACCTCGTAATCTTGATGGGGCGGCGGATTGGTGATCCCAGCTGAGGCCACTCACAGTTCCTGGGTTCAGACCCGCCATCAAGGAGGAAAACAACGTGGGACAGGATTTCCCTTAAACTTCCGTCTGCTGCCCTGATCTCGACCACTAGGTCATGGATCATTATGCATTCATGGCAGGGTCCCAGCATGCTTCCCGCAACAAGTGGAAGCGTGCTGCAAGTCTCGGTTGAGACCATGGTCTTCAGCAGGTCAGGGGCTGCAAGGAGAGGTGGCCTTTACTAGGCCCTTTCCCTCCAATACAGCATCCGGGGACATAATCTCTGCTACCCCAAGCCTCCGCCACTTTTCTCAACATGGTCTTTGGGGGAGGGGGGGGGGGGCAGTGGTGAAAGTGGCGGAGGCGACTGAAATGGGCCAAGAACCCGGGCACCACCCCACCCTCCTAGCATTTAGATGTGGTTACTGGGAAAGGGAAGCTAGCAATAGTCCTGGCTTGGGTGGGAGGCAGAAAATCAAGGTCATTGAGGGGAGGTGTTGATAGGCCTCGCTGTTTCTGCCAGTATCAGGCCTGATTTCGAATGGGATAATGGAGGAGAAAGCAGGCCATGTAGAGCATAAACTGCATCATATGAGAGAAGGGAGCTGGAAGTGAAATTATAAAGAAGTAAAACTTTAAAAACAAAAGTAATTCATAGTAATCCTGTTTTCAAATAAACAGTGTTATCTGGTACATGCTACATTGATTTATATCAGTTTCTAAGGCAGTGGTAAAGTAGAAAATATAAAAATCAGCCCATTAAAGAATTACACTGTTTTCATGTAATACAGGCATCATTTTATACACCATTTCGTAACTTTACTCGCTGGACATTAAGAATTCATTCCAGAGAAAGATTAATTGCAGCTCTCCCGTGCTTAGATGATGAAGCAAACATTTAACTGAACAGTACAGACCAGAAGGTCCCAGGTTCGATACCCAGTCTATGTTGAATTAATTACTCTAAGTGTGGTGATAGGCACCCCTACAACTGGCTTTACAGGTAGGGAGAGGGAATTCATCCAGGATTGCTGCTCCTGATCACCATCCAGTAACACCTGCTGGAAGTGCTTGTCTATGAATGTTGACTAAGGTCAGAATTAGGCTTGGTTGTGATGCCCCTCTGTGATTGAATGGCCTGCTGGCCGGCTTAAAGAGTGACTGTTTTGGTGAGGTGCTGGAGGATTACTGGCAGCTATGCATCTGTACCCTGCAGTACACAAAAAAGGGGAAAAAATAACTAATTATACCCGCCTTCTTTCTGTATCCTCCTCTTATCATAGTTCCTTTTTCCTTCACATGTCTACAGGTCATAGAACACAGGGCAGCAGCTGGTGGATAGCTTATTGAAACCAGCAACGGGTGGAATTGGATGATCTGGTGGGTCCTTACACCTCTGGGACCTGGGATCAAATCCAATGCAAACAAAAGGTAATGGAAGTCTCCTCTCTGATGTTCTTGCAATTTAAATAAATGCTATGACAAGCACACCATGTGATGGTAATCAAGAGATCTTAGGGTGTCTAGTCAGAGGATCAGACACAATATCCCAAATAATATTTTTGGCACAATCACAAACTACAACACTACAGCCTCAAGCTCAGGTGGGTTAGATGTAACTACTTAACACAAAGGGTGGTGAATATATAAAATAAATTATTCAGGGAAGCAGTGGAAGCTGACAGGGCAAGCAGATACTTGGTAGAGAAAGAGGAATATGAGAGACATAGTGACATGAAGTATATTTTCAACTTTGAGACCAGCCAGATGGACCACAATAGCGTCTTCTGATGCTGCACATTCCTTTGTTTCTAGGCATATAGTGGACTTTTGCACCCCTGTTCTCAATGCTTCCTCATGATTCTCTGAAGAGAGGTGTATTTTCACAATCACCAATCATGTCTCTCCAGGTTTTTGTCTTTCTAATTGAACAATGGGCTGCCTTTAAAGAGGAGATGGCTCGAGTACAGTCGACGTACATTCCCACAAGGGGGAAAGGTAGGGCAAGCAAAGCCAGAGCTCCCTGGATGACGAAATTGATAGAGAGTAAGATGAAGCAGAAAAAGGGGGTGCATGACAGATGTCAGGCCGAGAATACAAGTGAGAATCAGGCTGAATATAAAATGTTCAGAGGGGAAGTGAAAAAGGAAATAAGAGGGGCAAAGAGAGGGTATGAGAATAAAATGGCAGCCAACATAAAAGGTAATCCAAAAGTCTTCTATATGCATATAAATAGTAAAAGGGTAGTAAGAGGAGGAGTGGGCCGGTTAGGGACCAAAAGTGAGACCTATGCATGGATGCAGAGGGCATAGCTGAGGTACTAAATGAGTACAGGTTGAACCTCTCAAAACCAGAACTTTTTTATCTGGCAACCTCCCTTGTCCGGCATCAATCTCGGTCCCGGGGGGAATGTGGCCGGGTCTTTGATAGCAGCGTTGTCAGCATTACCTGGTAAGAATTATCTTCTAATTCATCGACGTTTAATACAACAGCCGCTTTCTGTTCAATAAATCGTTCCTCCTCTCTCCGGCGCTCCCCCCGCCCCCCAACGGTCGCTGGGCCCGAAATGCTGCGCAATAGCCTTCTGCGCAGCGCATGCGCAAATCCAGCTTCGGGGTTGGGACGCCATCTTGCGAAGCAACATTCAATAAAGCAGCGTGGAGAAGGAGCGTGGCGGGAGTTCTGGAGCCGAAGCGTGGCAGAGGTGGTCAGGGACATGAGCGTGTCATCAGGACTGGGTAAGTCGAGGGTTGGCGTGACCTCTCATCGTCTGGCACACGCCAGGTCCCGAGGGTGTCGGATTTGAGGTTCAACCTGTACTTTGCGTCTGTCTTCACCAAGGAAGAAGATGCTGCCAAAGTCAGAGTGAAAGTGGAGGTAGTTGAGATATTGGATGGGATAAAAATTGGTAAAGATGAGGTACCAGAAAGGCTTGCTATACTTAAAGTAGCTAAGTCACCACGATGGGATGGAATGGATTGTTATGGGAATGATAGCACAGTCGTTAAGTTACGTGGGTAGTAATAACTGGACTAATAATCCAGAAAGGTGAGTTCAAATCCCATCACGGCAGCTGGGAAATTAGTTAATTAAATAAAAATCTGGAATAAAAAGCTAGTCTCAGTAATGGTGGCCATGAAGCTACCGTATTGTTGTAAAAACTGATCTGGTTCACTAAGGGTTGCTTTAGGGAAGGAAATCTGCTACCCTTACCTGGTCTGGCCTATACATGACTCGAGACCCAGAGCAATGGGGGTTCTTAACTTCCCTCTGAAATGGTCCAGCAAGCCACTCAGCTGTAACAAGCCACTACATGAAACAATAACAAGAATAAAAGCGGACGGACCACCCTGCATTGGCCTCGGCTACGGACACGACAACGGCACACCCAGCCCAGTCGACCCTGCAAAGTCCTCCTCAGTAACATCTGGGGACTTGTGCCGCAATTGGGAGAGCTGTCCCACAGACTAGTCAAGCCACAGCCTGATATAGTCATACTCACAGAATCATAACTTTTAGCCAATCTCCCAGACGTCTCCATCACCAATCCTCAACATTGACTCTGGACTCCTTGAAGTTTCATGGCTTCAGGTCAAGCATGGGCAAGGAAACATTCTTCTGATTACCACCTACCACCGTCCCTCAGCTGATGAATCAGTAATCCTCCATGTTGACCACCACTTGGAAGATGCACTGAAGGTAGCAAGAGCACAGAATGTATTCTGGGTGGGAGACTTCAATGTCCATTGTCAAGAGTGGCTCGGTAGCAGCACTACTGACTGAGCTGGCTGAGGTCCTGAAGGACATAGCTGCCAGACTGGGCCTGTGGCAGGTGGTGAGAGAACTGACATGAAGGAAAAAACTACTTGACCTCGTCCTCACCAATCTACCTGTCGTAGATGCATCTGTCCATGACAGCATTGGTAGCAGTGATCACCGCACTGTCCTTGTGCAGACGAAGTCCCGTCTTCACAATGAAGATGCCGTCCATCGTGTTGTGTGGCACTACCACCGTGCTAAATGGGATAGATTCAAAATAGATCTAGCAGCTCAAAACTGGGCATCCATGAGGTGCTGTGGGCCATCAGCAGCAGCAGCAGAATTGTATTCCACCACAATCTGCAACCTCATGGCCCGGCATATCCCTCACTCTACCATTACCATCAAACCAGGGAACATAGAAAAATAGGTGCTGGAGTAGGCCATTTGGCCCTTCGAGCCTGCACCGCTGGTTTAATGAGGAGTGTAGAACCCTGGTTTAATGAGGAGTGTAGAATAGCATGCCAGGAGCAGCACCAGGTGAACCTAAAAATGAGGATCCAACCTGGGGAAGCTGCAACACAGGACTGCATGCATGCTAAACAGAGGAAGCAGCATGCTATAAACAGAATTAAGCAATCCCACAATCAATGGATCAGATCAAAGCTCTGCAGTCCTGCCACATCCAATGGTGAATGGTGGTGGACCATTAAACAACTAACAGGAGGAGGAGACTTCATGAATATCCCCATCCTCAATGATGGTGGAGCCCAGCACGCAAGTGCAAAAATCAAGGCTAAAACATTTGCAACCATCTTCAGCCAAGTGGATGATTCGTATCGGGCTCCTCCTGGCATCCCCACCATCACAGAAGCCAGTCTTCAGTCAATTTGATTCACTCCACGTGATATCAAGAAACGGCTGAGCGCACTAGATGCAGCAAAGGCTATGGGACCTGACACCATCCCAGCTGTGGTGCTCCAGAACTAGCCGCGCCTCTAGCCAAGCTGTTCCACAATGGCTACAAAACTGGCATCTATCCGACAATGTGGAAAACTGCCCAGGTATTTCCTAGCACAAAAAGCAGGACAAATCCAATCCGGCCAATTACTGCCCCATCAGTCCACTCTCAATCATAAGCAAAGTGATGGAAGGTGTCGTCGATAGTGCTATCAAGTAGCACTTACTCACCAATAACCTGCTCACCGATGCTCAGTTTGGGTTCCGCCAGGACCATTTGGCTCCAGACTCCATTACAGCCTTGGTCCAAACATGGACAAAAGAGCTGAATTCCAGAGGTGAGGTGAGGGTGACTGCCCTTGACATCAAGGCAGCATTTGACTGAGTGTGGCATCAAGGAGCCCCAGTAAAATTGAAGTCAATGGGAATTAGGGGGAAAAATCTCCCCTGGTTGGAGTCATACATTGCACAAAGAAAGATGGGTGTGGTTGTTGGAGGTCAATCATCTCAGCTCCAGGATATGGCTGCAGGAGTTCCTCAGGGCAGTGTCCTAGGCCCAACCATCTTCAGCTGCTTCATCAATGACCTTTCCTCCATCACAAGGTCAGAAGTGGGGATGTTTACTGATGATTGCACGGTGTTCAGTGCCATTCGCAACTCCTTAGAAAATGGAGCAGTCCATGCCCACATGCAGCAAGATCTGGACGACATTCAGGCTTGGGCTGATAAGTGGCAAGTAACATTCGCACCACAGAAGTGCCAGGCAATGACCATCTCCAACAAATGAGAGTCTAATCACCTCCACGTGATATTCAACAGCATTACCATTGCCAAATCCCCCACCATAAACATCCTGGGGGGGTCACCATTGACCAGAAACTTAACTGGACCAGCCATATAATTACTGTGGCTACAAGAATAGGTCAGAGGCTGGGTATTCTGCGGTGAGTCTTTCACCTCCTGACTCCCTAAAGCTTTTTTTAACCATCTACAAGAAACAAGTCAGGGGTGTAATGGAATACTCACCATTTGCCTGGATGAGGGCAGCTCCAACAACACTGAAAAAGCTCGACACCATCCAGGACAAAGCAAGCTGCTTGATTGGCACCCCATCCACCATCTTAAACAATCAGTCCCTCCACCACTGGCACACTGTGGCTGCAGTGTGTACCATCTATAAGATGCCACTGCTTCTTCGGCAACACCTCCAAAACCCTTGGCATTTACCACCTGGAAGAACAAGGGCAACAGGCGCATAGGAGCACCATCACCTGCAAGTTAACCTCCTGACTTGGAAATATATCGCCTTCATCATCGTTTGCTCAAAATCCTGGAACTCCCTCCCTAACAGCACCGTGGGAGTATCTTCATCACACGGACTGTAGCAGTTCAAGAAGGCGACTCACCACCACCTTTTCAAGGGCAATTAGGGATAGGCAATAAATGCTGGCCTTGCCAGCGACGCCCTCAGCCCGGAACAAATAAAAAAAAATTTTAGGATGCTGAGTGAAGTAAAGGCCGAAATTGCGGTGGTATTGGCCATAATATTGCAATCCTTCTTGGATACGGGGTTGGTGCCAGGAGACTGGAGAATTGCAAATGTTACACCCTTGTTCAAAAAAGGGTGTAAAGAAAGACTTGCATTTCTATAGCGCCCTTTTATGACCACTGGAAGTCTTAAAGTGCTTACAGCCAATGAAGAAATTTTGGAGTGTAGTCACTGTTGTAATGTGGAAAAGGTAATGTAAGAATAAACCCAGCAACTACAGGCCAGTCAGCTTAACCTCTGTAGTGGGGAACCTTTTAGAAACGATAATCCAGGACAAAATTAACCAACTTGATTGAATTTTTTGATGAGCTAACAGAGAGTGCAATGCAGTTATTGCCACATAATAGGCTTGCCAGCAAAGTTGAAGCCCATGGAATAAAATGGACAGTTTGCAGCATGGACACAACATTGGCTAAATGACAGGAAACAGAGAGTAGTATTGAACCAAAAACAGAAAACGCTGGAAATCTCAGCAGGTCAGGCAGCATCTGTGGAGAGAAACAGAGTTAATATTTCAGATCTGTGACCCTTCGTCAGAACTGGAAAAGTTTGCGATGTATCCAATACTTAAGGAAGTACAGGGGCAGTGAAAGTGGGAGGGGAGGAAAGAACAAAAAGGAAGGTCTGTGATAGGATGGAAGGCAGGAGAGATTTAGGAGACAAAAGGGATGATGGGCAAAAATGACATGATAACGGCATAAGTTAGGAAACAAAAGATGAATCTAGATGGGGTGTGAATGGCGGAATTATCACAAGCTGCCATGGGAAAGAAAAAAACGGGGGTGGGGGTGGTTTCTATAAAAAAAGGAAGGAAAGGGAAAAAAAAATATGAGCAGAGGTTATGGTCTGAAATTGAGACCAGAAGGCTGCACAGTGCCTAAACGAAAGATGAGCTTCATTGGAACAGTGTAGGAGGCTGAGGATGAAGAGATCAGAGTGGGAGTGGAGCGGAGAATTAAAGTGACAGGTGACCAGAAGCTCGGGGGTCATGCTTACGGATTGAATGAAGGTCTTCTGCAAAGCGGTCACCCAATCTGTGTTTGGTCTCCAATGTAGAGGAGACCACATCGTAAGCAGCAAATACAGTATACGAAATTGAAAGAAGTACAAGTAAATCGCTGTTTCTCCTGGAAGGAGTGTTTGGGGCCCAGGACAGTGGGAAGAGAGGAGGTAAAAGGGCAGATGTTGCATCTCCTGCACTTGCATGGGAAGGTGCCGTGGGAAGGAGGGAGTGCTGGGGTGACTGCGGAGTGGACCAGGGTGCCGCGGAGGGAGTGCTGAGAGGGGAGGGGAGGGTAAGATGTGATTGGTGGTGGGATCATGCTGGAGGTGGCAGAAATGGCAGCGGATAATTTGTTGAATGTGGAGACTGGTGGGGTTAAAGGTGAGGGCAAGGGGAACCCTTTCGTGATTCTTGGAGGGAGGGGAAAGGGTGAGAGTAGGTGCAGGAAATAGAATGGACATGGTCAAAGGGAATCCTCGGATGAGGAAAAAGGAAGACATATCAGAAGCACTAGTGTGGAGGGTGGCATCGTCAGAGCAGATGCGACGGAGACGGAGAAACTGGGAGAATGGAATGGAGTCCTTACAGGATGCGGGGTGGAAGGAAGTGTAGTATAGGTTCATGTGGGAGATAGTGGGGTTATAGTGAATGTTTGTCAATGGACTATCCGCAGAAATGGAGACAGAGGAGTCGAGGAAGGGAAGGGAACAGCCGGAGATGGACAATGTGAAGGTGGGTGAGGGAAGGGTGGAAATTGGATGCAAAGTGAATGAAATTTTCAAGTTCAGGGCGAGAGCAGGAAACGGCATCGATACAATCATCAATGTACCGGAAAAAGAGGTGAGGGTGGGGACCCGAGTAGGACTGGAACAAAGAGTGTTCCACGTGTCCCACGAAAAGGCAGGCATAACTAGGACCCATGCAGGCTCCCATAGCAACACCTTTAATTTGGAGGAAGTGAGTGGAGTCAAAGGAGAAGTTGTTCAATGTGAGGACAAGTTCACCCAGGCGGAGGAGGGGGGTGGTGGATGGAACTGGTTGGGCCTCTGCTCGAGGAAGAAGTGGAGTGTCCTCAGGCCATCCTGGTGGGGGATGGAAATGTAGAGGGATTGGATGTCCATGGTGAAAAGGAGATGGTTGGGGCCAGGAAACTAGAAACTGTTAAAGTGGCGGAGGGCACCGGATGAGTCGCAGATGTAGGTGGGAAGTGAGTGGACAAAGGGAGAAAAAATAGATTCGAGATAGGAAGAAATAAGTTCTGTGGGGCAAGAACAGGCTGAAACGATGGGTCTACGGGGCAATCCTGTTTGAGGATCTTGGGAAGGAGGTAGATGTGGGCTGTGTGGGGTTGGGGAACTATGAAGTTGGCGGCTGTGGAGGGAAGATCTCCAGAGAAAATGAGGTCAGTGATGGTCTGGGTAATGATGCCTTGATGTTCGGTGGGGTCATGATCCAGGGGGAGGCAGCAGGAGGTGTCAGAGAGTTAGCGATCAGCCTCTGCAAGGCAGAGGTCAATTTGCCAAAGAACAACAGCGCCACCCTTGTCAGCAGGTTTAATGACAAGGTGGGGTTGGATCTGAGCGAGCAGAGTGTTGCAAGTTCAGAGGGAGATAGGTTGGAGTGAGTGATGGGAGCAAAGAAATTGAGATGGCCGATGTCCCATTGGCAGTTTGCAATGAAAAGATCTAAAGTGGGTAAGAGGCCAGAGGGAGGGGTCCAGGTAGAGCAAGAATTCTGAAAATGGGAGAAAGGGTCAGCTGTGTGGCGGGAAGACTCCTAGCCGAAGAAATGGGCACTGAGGCGAAGACAGCGGAAAAATAGCTCAGCGTCGTGCCGAGCTCGAAATTCATTGAGGTGAGGGTGTAAAGGGACTGATCGTTTGGGGTCAGAGAGGGGAAGGTCAGAGGGGATAGTGAAAACACGGCAGGGTGTGAGATTGGAAGAAGGGATGAAAACAGAGGGAAGTGAAGGGGTAGAAGGTTTGGGAGGGGCAGTGGTGTCTAAGAGTTGTTGAAGCTTACGATCCTTGACACCTGAAAGGAAGGAAAGTTTTTTGTTAAAGTGCCGGCTGAGGCGAAGGATGAAATGGAACTGCGGACCAGGACAGCTCTGAGATAGAGTGAGTCAGTGCTGCTGAAGAGAATGTGCATGTGGCGACGCATAGTGTCAGGATGCGGTGAGAGCAGTGGTTTGAGGAACACTGAATATCTCAGATATATCTGTAATCCTGGACGGATCCAAAACAAGGGTGGAATTTCAGTTGGAATCCATGTGAATTAAGTTGGAGACAGAGACAGTTTTTGAGGAAAGAGATGTAGCTGTGAAAGCAAGTTTTGGCAGATACCTTTGAGATGGACCTCCACATGGCCCATCTCAAACACGAAAAGGGAAACAGAAAGCAATGAAGATCAACAAGGTAAAAGAGACAAATGGAAATCCCGTCTGTGGGAAGAGCAGAACTTCTTCAAGGTGGGCATTCCTAGAAGAGAAGTGGCAGTGAACTTATACCATTACCATCTAATTTTTGCCCATCATCTCTTATCTCCTAAATCACTCCTGTTTTCCATCCTATTACTGACCTTCCTTTTTGTTCTTTCCTCCCCTCCCCCTTTCATTGCCCCTGCACTTCCTTAAGAATCGGTTACATCGCAAATTTTTCCAGTTCTGACAAAGGGTCACAGACCTGAAACGTTAACTCTGTTTCTCTCCACAGATGCTGCCTGACCTGCTGAGATTGCCAGTGTTTTCTGTTTTTATTTCAGATTCTAGCATCCACAGTATTTTTCTTTTGTAGTAGTGTTGAACGATTATTATTTGGACTGGAGTAAGGGTACTCCAGGGGTCGGTTGCCCACAATTGGACACAGTACTCCAGTGCTTTTCTTGATTCATATTAATGACTTGGCGTACAGGACACAATTTCAAAATTTGCCGATGACACAAAACTTGGAAGTATAGTGAGCAGTGAGGAGGATAGTGATAGACCAAAATGACATAGACAGGCTGGTGGAATGGGCAGACATATGGCAGATGAAATTTAATGCAGAAAAGTGTGAAATGATACATTTTGGTAGCAAAAACGAGGAGAGGCAATATAAAGGGTACAATTCTAAAGAAGGTGCAGGAACAGAGAGAGAGACCTGGGGGTATATGTACACAAATCTTTGAAGGTGGCAGGACAGGTTGAGAAAGTGTTAGAAAAGCTTACAGGATCCTGGGCTTCATAAACAGAAGCAAAGAATACAAAAGCAAGGAAGTTATGATGAACCTTTATAAAACATTGGTTTGGCCCCAACTGGAGTACTGTGTCCAATTGTGGGCAACGCACTTTAGAAAGGATGTGAAGGCCTTAGAGAGGGTGCAGAAAGATTTACAAAAATGATTCCAGGGACGAGGGACTTCAGTTACGTGGATAGACTGGAGAAGCTGGGGTTGTTCTCCTTGGAGCAGAGAAGGTTGAGAGGAGATTTGACAGAGGTGTTCAAAATCATGAGGGGTCTGTCTAAACAGAGTGGAAAGAGAGAAACTGTCCCCATTGGCGGAAGGGTCGAGAACCAGAGGACACAGATATACGATGATTGGTTGAAGAACCAAAGGCGACATGAGGAAAAACCTTTTTTACGCAGCGAGTGGTTATGATCTGGAATGCACTGCCTGAAAGGGTGGTGGAAGCAGACTCAATCATGGCTTTCAAAAGGGAATTGGATAAGTACTTGAAGGAAAACAATTTGCAGGGCTATGGGGTAAGTGCGGAGGGTGGGACTAGCTGAAGAGCTCTTGCAGAGAGCCAGCCCGGGCTCGATGGGCCAAATGTGTCCTGTGTTGTAACTATTCTATGATTCTATAAAATTGCAGGGTACTAGTTTCATGCAGCCGCCTGTCTGCAGAACTTGAGTGAAACTTGGTTGATAGTAGTTTCAAATGTCAGATCTGAACTTGGAGTCCCTTGATTAGGATCCAGTGCTCTATCATTGGAGCTGACAGGCTGCGTGTGCCTGGATTTTTAAAGCTGGGCTGAAATCTGGCCTAAAATAAATCAATACGACGGTACCGCAGCGAAATTCAAAAGCGAATAAAGAATTTATTTGTGCCATCATTTGTCTATATCTTCAACCTCTTGATTCCCTGCTGATGCAGCACCTGATATAAAAGCATCATTACCCCTTCTTGCTCTATCAATTCCCATCTCAGACCTATTTTATAATCTTCTAGTGCCTGAAAAGGATATTAATCGCTGCACTTTACTTCTTGCTGCATCTAGAAAATCAAAAAAAGAGCTGACGCCTGTCATTTCTTAAAAAAAAAGTGATACATGGCATTCGTGCAAAAGTAGCAATTTCAAATATTGTTTAAAATAAATGATTTCTATCAGTAAATCAAAATCAGAAGACATCGATTCCACCTCTCCCTCACTGAGCTGATGTTGATACTATCACTTCCACACACTAGGCAAATACCGTACCTAAACTCCATTGCCTGGAATTTTCGCAGTGGTTTTTCTGATCTCCTGCTGTAGCTTTGGTGGAAGATCGGCAGCAGAACAGCTGTTAATGCTATTTCTACGGGGTTTCTGACGATCGTCCACTGAAGTAATGAGGTCAGGGAGACCGGGAGAATCCCCGTGGAAATTCTACTCCAGCATGTTTGTCTATAGAACAATATGTGCAATTTGCTAAATGACATGGGAAATATTGGAGGGACCGTGTGTTTTTCTCCCCTTGTTTATACTTCTTGATGAATTGTTGAGTTAT